>NW_028327175.1:32406774-32758441 GCF_987537825.1 Furipterus horrens
CCCAAGGCCGCTGAATGAGAGATCTGTTGGCCTCTGACAGGAGAAGCCACCTAATTGTGGGGACATCCCTAAAGCCCAGCCCTGTGAGGTTCCAAGTCCAGCCTGAGGGAATGCTGTCAGCACCTCAGTAAATGAAGGACCACTCGCTCTCTCAGGGGCAGGGTTGAAATTTTACCTGAATAGCCTGTTTCTCAGTTATGTTGGCAAGAATGCTTCCTTCTTTTTCTCCTGTGTGTGAAACAGAAAGATTCTGTCCTCCTCTGGGAGACACTGAGGTAGAATACAGCTTTGTGCACACAGAGAAACACCCTTGCTTGATGGGACTGAGTGGCAATCTGAGAGCATTCGGGACCAGTTTAGACTTATGATCAATTATACAAATTGGATGGCAATGATTGCTAAATGAACATAAACCACTTGACCTTGAAAAACAATTCACAAAGAATGTCTGGTGGTCTCTCAAAGCAAGGCCTCCTAGTGTTTGGAAAACATAGTTTATTTTTTTTTTTATAGTCACCCACTATTTTGGCAACTTTTCTCAAATGTCACATCTTTATAGTTTAACTTTCAGTCTGGCCTTTATTACTTTAAAAAATATTGCTTTGCATATGTCAAGACAAATGATAAATATCTATGCCTAGTCAATTTGTTATTTATAGATTTCTTTCAAGAAGTCAAATATCAGATCACACTGAAAATAGATTTGCAAGCTTGTGCTGAAAAAGTATTTGAATATTATAGCATTATGCATTTGTGTATCTTTGTTGAAAGGTTTAAAAATGTACACTCTGAGGCTGATTCTTCTTTGACAGCTGAGAACTGGGGATGAAAGAAGGTGGGGACGGGGAGGCTAGTTCTGGCTTCAGACATCTTTAATACTAGAGGCCATGATGATTTTCTAATCAACTCAAATGTGCATCACCATAACAAATAATTTTATTGAAGAAGTATATCTTGTAATTTAAAAAAGGAGAAAAATGATTCTAGATGCATATTAGAGTGGAAGTTCCTACAGTGACACAAACTCAACAAGTACTGGAGATTGATGTTGGGTCTGTAGTCAACTTGATATGCATCTATTATCTACTTATCTCTGATCTATGTATCTATTTATCTATCTTCCTGTCTATATGTCCGTTCATGTGTCATCTACCTAGCTAACTAATGCTTTGTATATTTATTAACTGACTTGCACCAAACTATACATTTCACCTTACTAAGTGATAGAAACAAACACAGTCTTCTTCAAGACTGAGATAGATGCAGTCTGGGGTCTGAGATGGGAAGGATGAAATCAGGAGACATTTTCAAGTCAAGAATAGGGAGTTCACACACCACTGTGGAGTAAACAATGAACACATTAGTCTACTATAATAACTAACCCATGTAAATACCAATTAGTTGAAAACCAAAGTGCTATTTTAAGATTCAATGACTATTAAATAACCACACCGTTGTCTGTGGCTAGAGTTTGAATTATGTTGACAGGGGGGTGTGGAGGTTAGGAGGTGGAACTGGAGAAGGGAGAGTGTGTGTTTATAAAATGGGTACCCCTCTCCCTGCCTGATGTTTGCACTGTCTACTCTTCTGCATGGAGGTTCCAGTGCCAGGCTGTGCCAGACACCACCTTCTTAAATTCTCTTCCATCTTTTTGAAATAAGCACTATAACTCTTCCCTTTCAGGATGAGGAAACTGAGGAACAGAGCAGGACAGCCACCCAGACAGTTCCTGGGAGTACCTGAAGTATATTTTGGGGAGCAGGAGACATCATGGTGCTCTGAGTGGAGATGGGCACTTTCCTGGTAGCACTTCATGGTGAAGAGATGTGAGATCCTTATAGACCTGGGCTTCGTGGAGTATCCCCACCAGGACCCAGCCACAGAAAGTCTTTTGGAGAGAAGACTGGCAGGAGGGGGCACATGATAACCTACACAGATCCAGGCATTTCTCTCCAAACGCTACCCTAAAAAGAAAGACAAGTGAGAACAAGACTACCTCTGACCGTTTGGTCTATGTAACCCCATCCCCCAAACAGACATAAAGCAGGAAGAGTGCCATCGGACACACATTTCTGTTTCTCCCACCCCAGGGGGAAATTACTCAAGAAGGAGATTAGGGTGGTTTGTAGCAAAAGTTCTGTTTTCTTCACATCTGAGTCCATGAATTAAGATTTATCCTCACTCTACATACAAAGTCATGCAAGATAGTGTTGGAGATTTCATCTGTGATCTAATGTGAGAAGAGGGCAGGTGATGGAGCTTTGGTAAGAAAGACAGATGCTATGATTTTGATCAGATGGAGGGAATGTAGGAGCTGTATGATTTCTAACAAAGTTCCGTTAGCGCTTCCAACCTGAGCCTCACTCTGGACCCGGAGCACACAGGAACTTGTCTGGGTTAAAGATCCAGACTTCCTCCCACCAGTGACTCCCCTCCATCCCACTGTCCTCTTCCTGTGCCTCTCCTATTCCCAGAAGGACTCACTGCCCTTAATTACCTCATTGCTGCACCAGGTCAGCATTCCCAGCACTCTATATACTTCCTACCTCCTTGAACTTAGAGCTACCATTGGAGCCTCATGTAGGAAAACAGAAGTGAGGAATAGGTACTGTCTCCTCCTGTTCTGTTTTGCCTACTACCCTCTTCCTAGTTCATGTTTTGGTGCTAAAATCACTGGTTCTTCCAGTTTAATGTTAATGACAACATGTTGCCTTTGATCTTTCAAATAAGGATGACACAAGTCAACAAAAACCAACCACATTGGCTGTCACTCTCTGGGAAAGGAAGATATTCACATACTGATCTTTCCCACAGGCTGAGCTCTATCTGACCTGCTGTCTCACTTGGTGGCTGCAGGCCTGCCTGACCTCTCTGATCTATTCATGTTGGCTATCACAGAACCTGACAGGGCTGCATCTGGTCCATTTCTCCCTACCTGCTATTCAAATGAAGACGTTGGCACAGAGGGACACATTTTTATAATGTGAAGTAAATGTCAAAATGAAAAAAATTTTATGCACATGAATAATAGAGAGGAAGCTTCAAAACCAGCATAAATCATTATTTTGGCAGGTAATTTTTTATATCTTTGTGTGGTATCTTTTTTCTATTGATAAATTTATCAGTATAAAATATAGACTATTTTTATGAAATGAATACATATGAATTTAAAACAAGGTACAATTATGGACCCACAGCATTACAGAAGCAATTCCAGAAGTGAGTTTGAGATGGCATCCCTTCTCTTGATTTACAGAAGTTTATTACTTTGACAAAAAAAAAATTACTTTAGGGGCTTATATATTCTGCATACCTTAAACTGGATGATAATTTCATGTGGACAAAAAAGACAAAAGAAACCAATTGCAGTTGTTTTGAAGCAGAATTGGTGTTTCTCGGCTTGGTGACTCATCCACATAAATGAGCTCCTGCTCAAAGGAGGAAGGAAAGCAATTAATAAGGAGAGCCTGGGAGCAGCTCAGTTAGGATAGTGAGCACTGCCCATTTCCTTTCCTTTTTTTCTTAAAACACTGTTTTTGCACATCTGCCAGGAAATAAATTCTGAAACCTCCTCTACTTGAAAAGCACAGCTCTGATCATTTTGAGATAATTCTGATAATTATCCTTCTGTATTATTGTGACAAGCCCATGTGTTCATGTGTTTGCATTTGTGCGTACTGTGTGCACATGTGTATAGTCTGTGTACACATGTGAGTCACTGTGTATAGCATGCATAGGTATGCACACACAGATATGTGCCTGCATGTGTGTGCACCCATATGTATAGCTGTGTACCAAGTGTGCATGTGTGTGGTATGTGTATGAGAACCCTGCCTCCAATCAAACTGTGCTCCTCTATAGAGCTCACAGAGAAAACTTTCTAGAAAGCAAACATGTTAAGCCCAACTTGAACAGCTTCAGTGGTTCCCCATCACCACCAACCTGAGTCCATGCTCACTGTCCTGGGGAACACAGCCATTTGGCACTCCTCACCCTTTATCAGCAGCCATCACCACGGCTCACACAGAGAGCAGCTCAAAGCCAGTGGATCTGGAAGCTAAAGACATGCAAGCTTCAGAGCCTCTCCCATGGGCTTTTCAGGTCAGAATGTATGTTCATCTTAAAGATTCTATGAACATCGTGCCTCGCAAAGTCTGCATTCAGAGCACAGACTCAGTCAATTACTTTATTTCCAACTCTGTCCTTTTCTTTCTCCTGTTCTTGCTCCGCTCACTATTCCAGAGACATTCCTTCCACTTGGTGCTCTGAGTGAGCTTTCTTCAGTCATGCAGGAGACACACCTTCCCTGCAGATCATCCTGCAACAATGCACATTACATTTCTTCATACCATATCATGCCACAGATTGGGTGGGAATTATACAATTATAATGACTTCTTTTTTCCATTCTGTGTTCTCAACTGATACACCATTGTCAATTAAGACATGGCAATTGGATGAATTAATACCAAATTAAAAGGCATTTTGATGTGAATTGCTCCAATTAAAATCAGTCTTTGGGTCATAAATTAAGTTATAGGCCATGCAGCGATAAGTAACATCAATGCATCAGCCGGCTTGCTGGATTGATGTCTAGAAGGACCAGAGTTGCTGTCATCTCAAGGAGTGCCTCATCTGGAAGCAGATCTATGTGAACTGTGGTTTAGAGCACAGTCTCTGGAACCAGCTGCCAAATGGAGCTTCACCAACCCTTACTGTGAGTGTGCACAATCTCTCCCAGTCTCAGTATCACCATCTGTAGAATCTACACAACCATAGCTTCTGCCATGTAGGTGGTAATAAGCCATCAACTTAAAACAGTATGTCTCGTTCCTGAAGCAGAGACTGGCCCAGATGAGCCCTCACAAAGGGGCTTATAAAATCTTTCAACTTCTGCCTATGGGAGGCCATGAGAAGTGCAGCCACAGAAGGGCACAAGTAGAGGTGAAAATGACAATATCCTAAATGAAACCAACTGTAAAAGTGAAGGAGGGAATGAGAGGAAAGCTGAGTGCAGCGTGCAACAAGAGACATCTTAATATCAGTGCTTTCTCCTTTTTTTTTTTTTTCATATCTTTCTTTTGCCCACCTCACTCACATATAATGAGAATAAACGTATTCCTGACTGATCTGAATTGTCATAATTGGACATTTATGGGTTTGCACTTTTATTTGAAATATCCAATATTCGGAACTTGCCGCTGTCTCTATGTCTGTGGTAGACTCAGAGAAAAGGAAATGGGTGCTTAATTCAGTTAGAGTGAAACACCACTTGGGCCGTCAAACACAGCTCTCTGGGGCTGAACTGACGTAAATGCAGCAAATGCACAGTGAGCAGGGCGCCCAGCTCCATGGAAGAAAGAAAGGGCGGCCTGTGTCCCTGGATGATTTACAGCGCAAGGACCACTGAGGCTGTGCACCCAGTAAGGATGGGGACCTGGCATAGAAAATGCCGAGCCAGGCCAGCTTGGTCATGCAGCTCTAAGTAGAACAATAGAGGGCTAATTCATTTAACAGATTGGATACCCAGGGACCACACATGACAGCTTAAAAGAGCAAGAAATGCATGGTTGTCCGGTGGGAAAATGAGTCTGCAGGAAAAATCAGCCTGCCCTTCCTGGCTAGGGGAAGGTGATTTGCATTCCTGGGAAGGCAGGAGAGAACAAATTAGCTAACGCAACAGAGGAAAGTGAATCTTGTGGAATTGACTAAAGGAAAAACATCCTTGATCAACACTTTAGTGAAACTCCCAGTGAACATATCTAGGCCACCAGAATCCTCCACAGTGTTCACTTCCATTTCTGGTGATGCTTAAAATACGGGATGTGTTTAATTGGCCACAAAGCATTTCTTTAAGTATTTTTCACTTGCTCTGCAACTGTTGCCTAGCGTCTAGTGCCTTTATCATGACTAAAGCTAGTAAGCTGATAATAGTTTTTAGGGTCTGTAGAACCGTCACTCCATGTATTATATTCCTCTATCATTATTTACCTTCTTTATAAGTCCATGCATTTGTTTTTGCTTATCTAATTTGCTGCCATCTATTCCTTGAAAAAGGTTTGACATGACAACCAGAAACATAATTTATTTTATGAATATTTTGAACACTAAATAGATTATTAGTATGTAATTTGTCACTCTTGGTAGTGCATTATTTAATGATAAACTGTCCCATCAGATTCTCCAGGCTCCATCCTCTGAGCACAATGTTTTGCCCTCCAAGCCGACCCCATAACGGTGGCCAAGGTCAAGCTAACTGCTGGAAGAGCTCCACTCTTCTGGACCCATTCCCTCCTCCTTCATGGCCCTTTCTCAATTCACTTTCTTTTACAATCTGATTCCAGGTACATTCATAAAACATCATCTTGCAGCTCTCTCTTCTCTCTCTATTTGTGGCATTTGTGTGGTAGCCCTAATCTTGACAGAACCCAAACAGGCATATCTTTATTGCCCTATTTGTCCAAGTGAGCAGCAGGGGCAGGAAGAAAGATGTACATGCCCAGGCAAGTGGCTGGACCGATAAGCAGTCAGTCTTGACTTTTGCCTTCAGGATTTTACTGTTTGGGGAAGTTTCATACTCTTATTCAATAAGTTAGTGCTATTTTATTTTATTTCTCTTATCCCAAGAAATTTGGTATTTAATTGTCTGTGTTTTACAAAAATTTATAGATGAAGCTAAATTTGGATGGTGGGTTACTGACTATAATAGACACTTTTTTTTTTTCTTTCTGAGAACTCACAGAGCTTCTGTTTAAATGACATCATTCTGATCAGGTGCAAGTTTTCATTTAGTCTTGGCTTCTGATTGAAAAGCACAGCACTTATTAAAAATATTTTGATAACAAAAGAGTTAACATGAGATTCGTTCTCTTAACAAACTTTAAGTATATAATAGAGTAGTATTATCTACTGGCATTATGCTTAGAGTAGATCTCTAGGAGAACTTATTACTCCTTTGTTACTGAAATTTTGTACCCAGTGAATAGCACCTCCAATTTCCCCCTCCCACAGCCCCTGACAACCACCATTCTCATCTCTGCTGAGTTTGACTATGTTAGATACCTCATATAGATAGAATTATGCAGGAATATTTCTCCTGTGATTGGCTTCTCTCACTTAGCATAATGTCCTCTAGGTTTATCCATGTTGTTACAGAACTTCCTTTTTATCTAAGGTTGAATAGTATTTCATTTTATATACATACCACATTTCCTTCATCAATTTATTCATTTATGGATATTTTTGTTGTTTCAATATTACAGAGCACTGTGAATAGTACTGCAATGAACATGGAAGTGCAGTATCTCTTTAAGAGCCTGATTTTAGTTATTTTGGATAAATATCCAGGAATAGCACATGGTTTATATCCCACTGATATGTTGGATCATATAGTAATTCTATTATTATTTTTTGTGGGAACCTCAATACCGTTTCCAAAGTGGCTGCACCATTTTATATTCCCTCGAACAATGTACAAAGGGTCCCTTTTCTCCACATCCATAACAACTCCTGTTTTCTTTTCTTGTTTTTGCAATAATAACCATTTTAGGAGGAGTAAAATTCTATCTCATTGGGTTTTGATTTGTATTTCCTGGGTTATTACTCATGTTGAGCACTTCTCCGTGTACTTTTAGCCATCTGTATATGTTCTTTAGAGAAATGTCTATTCAAGTCCTTTGCCCAGTTTTTAATGGACTTACTTTTTTCTATTGAATTATAAGTATTTCTTACACAAGGTGGAGCAAAAATAGGTTTGTAGTTTGTATGGAAAATAACACCATACTTAATGAATGATAATACAAGAGTAAACCCTGTGTTTTACGTACTCACTACTGTAAACCTACTTTTGCCCAACCCTTTATATTTTGGATATTAACCCAAGGCCAGTCTTCAGAAACAGAATATTTATAAGGTGAGACTTATTTTCTTGTGTGACTCCTGGAGTCCTGATGGCTATGTTTATAGTCTCAGACTGGAATGATTAATGAAGTTTAGTTAATTACCTCTGTTCAATAAGGATTAGAAGACACTAAACCAAGACATAGGCATGTTAGTTGAACATTTAGACAAAATGTTGTGCTATTTACACATCTGAGGAAAGTGTCCACATGGCTAAAAAAGGTAAAGCTACTGAGTAAAATGCACATTCCAGGAGAACATATATAAAAGAATATATATATATATATATATATATATATATATATTCTTTTACTCTTAGTGTTAGTAAATCAGAAGAAACTAGGAAAATCCTGTCATAATATTAAAATATAATTGAATCACAATCCTCTCTACTTTTAATTTGAGATTCTAGAACCACTTAGAAAGCTCATTTTGCCATCTTAGTAATGACCAGATATTACAATATGTTCTCAAGTATTATTTGAATAAAGTATAATTTAAAAAGTACTGTTTGCACATTGCACATCATCTTCTCAACACACTGTATATCAAGCACAGAAAGAGAATGATATTGGTCTATTTCTGTGATTTAGAATTATATTTCTAAAGACATTAAGACAGTCTTAATTTTGTGAAAAATGCTAACTTGTTGAAATAGCAATACATGAATAATTTCCTGAGCTATTTCACTGTTTTCTCCTGCCCATTGAACTTGACTTCACCATCCATAGGAAGCATTATAAATTTTTAAAATTTCCTATGAGTTGGACATTTTAATGAACCAGACACAGCAGTGTCCTGTCAGTGGCTGGTGTATGGGAGCCAGCCAGGGAAAATTTATCTCACTGGCACAATATGCAGCCTCACTTTTCATCAGGGCCTGGACTAATTTCACTCTGCAGTTTCTTGAATTAGCAAGGCTTGTCTTCCAACCTTCCGACATGGAGGCCCTCTGTTCCAGTCCTACTTGATGGCTGACCTCTACACTGACCCAGGATGCCAGGATTTAATTCACCTGCAGCTTTGGTGACCAAATACTGCCTCCTGACTTTTGAAATGGGTGTTTCATCTTTCATGTGGGTGTCAGTATCACATCCCTTCACCCACTGGTCAGCACACACACACACCCCTTATTTTTTGGAAGATAGTATAAACGCTTGATAACGAGGTCATTGTCATTTGAGGTGTAACACAATTGCAGTCAGAGAGGACAGTAATTCTATATGCCAAGCCCTAAATGCTAATAGGTCATTGGCTGGTACATAGGACAAACATTGGGTCACTCATAATTTTACCCACAGATCCCACCATTCTGTTGGGATATGACACACACCTTTAAGCATTAAATCGGTCCTGGTAGAATTTGTCTGCCAAAGTTCAGAATGAAAGGAAGAAAAATACTTAAGCTATGTCATATAATCGCATCCTGGATTCCATGGAGATTGGCCCTTATATCTCTCGGTGTACAATTCTTTAAGAAAAGCTGGAGAATGGAAGAGAAACCAAGAATAGAAAGAAGCAAAAGAAAAATAGATGGGAGAAGAAGAATTTACATACTGAGCATTAGCCTGGCAGTCGGTCTTCCATCATGTGGCCCAGTCCTTGCTCTCTGTTCATATGCTTCTTATCAGATCTCAAATTCCATACCCCTCCCCCATGGATACCACACAATGCTGCTGATAAAAGGGAAGCAAATTTCTTCTATTAGTGACTGACGGCACTTTGAGTGAAATGAAGTTGTACTATGATATTGTTATATATACAAGGTGCAAATAACCTAGTTTGAATAATCACAGCCTGTGTCCTTTTAAATGATTTTTCTTCCCATTTAAGGAAAGCCTTTGATGTGATAATATTAATTCCCATGGTGCTGGAAGGAAGAGGGAAAAAAGCTCAGAGAAGCGGAAATTAAATGAGTAATGCAATGTCAGTCAATCTTTTAAGCCAAGGCCTTATTAACTGCTAATCATTTTGTCATTTTGTCGCTCAAAGTAATAAATTTGATAGGAAGGAACGGGGATGTCTTATGTTTACTTTTATTAGCTTTAAACAGAAACAGTTGTGGAGATACTACATTATCGAGATGTGTGGCATTTAAGTGGTTTCTGTTAAGCATATCACCATTTTTCTTCTTCACCAGTGTCTGATTGCAATACTTTTGAATAATTTGGCTTTCTGAAAAAATTAAAAGTAAAATTCTATCCATATCTTGCCCGGAGTTATCTCCCTGGTGTTTTATCAAGATTATTCTGAGCATTTGATTGCATCCAATTTGTCAGAGGTGGCTGTGGATTGTGAGGGGGAGTATTGGCGATTCCTGAAGGGACACTCCGGACTTGTTCACGCCATCACTTTAAAAAACATCAACTTTGAAAATCCCAAGTTTGTCATTGGCCTTTTCCATGTTGAAACCCAGGGTGGCAACTTTGTGGAAGATACTCCAGAACATGTTCTTTCATGAGAATTATCCACAAAAGCATTAAATGCTGCTTGTTCTGGACAGGCGAGTGATAGAATGCGTGGCCATCCATGTACATACCCTGCACACACTGAGTGTGCTGAGAGGTGGGTGCTGCTCATGCCTCTGGGGCTTCTAACCTGAGCACGATCTTAGGTCTCTCTGATGCTTGAACTGAGAAGAACACGCTTCGTCTAGGTCATTGCTGACAGTGTTAGGATCTGGCAGGTCAGAGCGAACCTCCAGGCTTCATCCAAGCATACGTCCTGCCAGCCAGACCGCTTCCCTCCAGAACTCAAAGCTAACAAGCCTGACAAAGTCAAACATTGAGCTGAAATTCAAGAGGCCCCACCCTGCCTTTACACAGTCTCCCCACGTGAACTATGAGCTCAGAAAGGGAGGCTGGGGCTGATTAGAAACAAAGTCTTGATTCAAACCCATAGGTCAGTGGTTCTCAAACTTCCTAATGCCATGACCCTTTAATACAGTTCCTCATGTTGTGGTGACCCCCAACCATAAAATTATTTTTGTTGCTACTTCATAACTGTAATTCTGCTACTGTTATGAATCGTCATGTAAATATCTGATATGCAGGATGTACTTTCATTGTTACAAATTGAACATAATTAAAGCATAATGATTAATCACAAAAACAATATGTAATCATATATGTGTTTTCTGATGGTCTTAGGTGGCCCCTGTGAAAGGGTCATTCGACCCCCAAAGGGGTCACAACCCACAGGTTGAGAACCGCTGCCGTAGGTGTTTCTAAAGCCACGTAAAGGCAAGGTTCTGTTATTCTCTAGGTCAGAGTGACATTCACAACCCTGCTGGGCATCATTGCTGGAGTTCGCAGTGTGGAAATGCCATCCCTGGACAGGAGCAGCAGGGGTGACCGGGTTCCGATGTGCCGTTGGTTGAATTCACTAGTTTCTGAAGGAAGGCTGTCCATAGAGACTCCAGGTAAACAATAATGCCACAGCTTTTCCCCCTCTGCTGTTTTTATCCTGAACCCGTCCTCATCCGTGTTCCCAGAAACACTGAAAGACTCTTTCCATTTATAAGTCTCAAGAGTTGTTTCTCATTGTTCACTGAGGCTTCTATGGGCCCTATTTTCTGAGGAACTTTTCAGTAGCTTTTGTAAATGGAACAAGTCTGGGTTTAATATTTGAGTTGGCAGAATGTTACTAGTTTCTGATAAGAAATGGGATATATTGGACATTTTTTTGCCTTTCTCTCTCTAGAGAGTTAATTCAAAGGTGCAAAAATGCATAGGTTTGCAGACCTTTTAAAATATCTTTAGCTTTAACCCATTTGCTCATAATCACTAGAAAAATGTAAATGGATTTTGACTGGTGAGAAATGTTAAATGGTTTGTAATAAAAACCTGCAAAAACATATCACATGAAATTCTAAAGCCAGGTCACCAAACTCACCTTTTTAGAGAGATGTGATGAGGGCTCTCTTTTCCTTTTTCCTTCATTTGTTCAGTCACTTATTTAATAATCATTCTGATGGTATTTTTCTGCAGGCACTAGGTGGGCCAAACCCACAGGAGCTCTGGCTGCAAGGGGATTCCAGTCTTTGGAGGAAAAATAGATTTTAAACTCTGCTGGACAATTGTTGATCACACTGTTCTAGATGTTTTATTTTATAGGACACCCGTTTAAGACAGATGCATCATTTTTTCACTTGCTATGTTCTATCATCTCTTTAATATTTGAATTTGATTTTAAGGTTTATTTAAAAATACTTGACATAATTTCAATCGTGATGTGGACAATTTTTTTGCCACTTCTCAGTCTGAACATTACAATGAGAAACACACAGTTCTCCCTTTCTTACAAGCACTTGTAAAATTGACAAGTGCCACTACAAAATGCAGGAGAAAGTGCCTGCATGTGCCACACTTTTCACTTTAACTCTAATGATCTGGACTTTCTCTTTACTTGTGTCCAACTTTGTCCAAAACTTGTCTAGTGGTCAAATGTGTTTATTAAGTAAAACAATCATGCCAGTAGTTAAGATAATTTATTGTTTATAGAGGTAGTCATTTTTATTAGTCACCCCACCCCTCTCTTACACACTAGATATAGAAAATATTCTAAAGAAAATGGTTTCATAAAAGTGGTTATGAAATACTCGGGGCCTGTGGGTGTTGTATGCTCAAAAGTTCTCAACACGATGAACTGGAAAAACTATCAAATGACCCTTAACTGTAGGACACTGCTGGAGAGAAATGCTGTGTCACCTGTGGACCCAAGCAAGTGTCCAAAAGCACAGACAGGTGAGGTATCCCCAAAACTGTGCTGCTCTTTCCTCAGCTCTTCACATCCAGGGCTTCATGCAGGAACAACGGGAACGGCCCTCTGTTTGAGGTGTTTCTTAGTGATTAAAAAGACCAAAAGGTAGGAAGGAGATAGATTTAAAACAAGTATCAAAATGAAAGAATAGAATAGATAGAATAGGATAGGATAGGATAGGATAGGATAGGATAGGATAGGATGAGTAAGAAAAAGAGTAAGAACGGAGTGGACAGAATATGATAATACACACACCCAAACCCTTCCTGATATCTAACCCAATGACAGCCAGCTGAAACAACAGTCAGGAACATAACTATGAAGTGTGTCTTATTACTACTGAATTGTGGGGACCTCACCTTCAGAGCCACCTGGACACTCCCCATCACCTGTGGGTGTCCTTAGAAGAAAAAACAGACTCTGCCTAAGTGGAAGCCATTTATCCAGTGCTGCTGACTTGGCTGACACAAAAAGATGGGACAACGGGACACCTGGCTGTCTGCCTCTAAATTAGAGCACAGAGTTACCCAGATTTCCATCTTTCTCTCTGATGTTGCCTGCACCCTGCCAGACAAACCCTGTGGAATCCACCTGGCAAAGATGAACCAAGGTTTAAACAGTTGTGACCAAAAGTCTGAACCATGGTGCCCCCTCAGGAGCCTGAGAGCACATCATTCATCTTTCATTCTGTGTGAAAATGTATAAACCTCACACAGAATGAAAAGAAGAGCAGCGTTCTTGTGAAATATGTTCTATTTAGTTTTTAAATAAAACTCCAAACATTTACATGTGGCTGGCTGTGTAACCAGAGCCTGGTCCATGTGGAAGAGGTGCATCCTCTTGGTTCAAAGCATATGATGGCTTTGGAGTTCAAGCTACATTGCTTCTGAGTTGGTGCTTGAAACTTGATGCCTTGGAAACCTCTCAGTCCTCATACCACATAACGATGTCCAAAGAGCGTTCCTTTCTAAAGTCCGGGAGGCCAAGATCTAGGTCCACTTACTTACTGTTGTTTGGGGCCCTAGGCATTGGGGTCAAAGCTCCCATGCACAGGATGATCACTTCGGTAAATGGGTGCATGGGAGACCATGGCTATTATGGATGGCATAGAGTATCCTGAGGCATCTCTGAGTCTCTGAGGCATGTGGGAGTCACTGAAGAACATTCCTTTGGTCCTCCAGAGATGGTGACACTCTCCCTCAAATGGGCTTGTTACTGATAACTCCACCCAGGGGGGATGCTCTTATGGAAAAAAAGAATAAGGTTATAAAATACTTGTCATTGCACAAAGGAACACAATGATGGCCTTCTCTCTTACCTATGAATTCAGAGTGGACCATGGCCATCAAGCTGTCATTGAGAGAAAATGTTTGATTAGTAAGGACCAATTCTGTCACTCACTTGTGTAGGCTTTCAGTTGGGCTTTTATAAGAGTTAAGCTACCCTGAAAATATAGCCACTTCAGCATGACTTCCACTTTTTTATTTATTTCTGCATGGATAGTCAAGCTAGTTATATGGCTTTACATAATTGAAGTTAATGACAAGTTCCTCTTGTGTTTCTTTGTTTATTGATTGATGATTGATTGATCCCGACGTGTTTCTGCCCTGCAGTAATGGAGACGGATTCAGACTGCCAAACTAGAATTCTTTCCACATTGAACACAAAACCACAAAGGAGTCACCCCAGCAGGATAGCCTCAAAAAGTCAGGTTTTGGAAAAAATACCCATTACTTTTACTAATAAATAGCCTCTTTGACATGGGAGTTGAATTATAGGCAGCTCTCCACACACTTGTGCAGCCTCAATACTTAATTCCTATTTCTTCTAGAACCTGCAGCTGGTCTTTTAGCAACATTTTTAGGACACAAATGGTCTGAAATAACTTATCATTCAATTAACCCAGTTCAAATTGCAGTTTGCATATAATAACAAAAATCATAAGAAAAAGAATCATCCGACGTAAACACAAATTATATACGCACCTTAATTATGGCAAGTTACAAAATGCGTAAGGAGGAGATATCTATTTTTCTTATGGCTGCCATTATTCAATTTCAAATTATTTACAAAACCGTAATAGCAATTTGCATTTAAATGATATGTTTCTTATGAAGAGCTCGACCTGATATGTGTGTTTATGCATATACACACATAAATTAGAGGTATTAATTCTGCACTAATATAAGAGTGAATACATTTTCTTTATGGAACATGCTGATAGTGATTATTACCATTATTCACATTTTACATGGTGGGATGCTTGGGCTCTGAAGAATTAAATGATTTGCTCAAATCCACATTCCATGTCTATTGCAAAACTGAAAATAAAAACAGGGTTTGGGTTTCATTGTCCAGGGCCTCAGCGGCTTTGAACTCTAGAAATCGTCATGATCAGCTATGTTTGACTGACTGATCCAAATGATGGCAGTTAAGCTTGCCCTACAACTGTCATAGATTTGACAAAAATTGAAATATCTGGATCTTCCTGTGTTCTCCTGACCTACCCAGGACTAGTGGAGCCCTCATATAGGAGGTCATCCCACCACCTCCTTCCTCACAGGCTGAAACACTCAGAGATGTCTTGTTCTTATGGATCAAGGACATTTCTTTCTTCTGCTAATGTTTCCTTTTTACAGATTCTATGAAAACCAAATCTGCACAGGAACAGGAACTCTTATGTACTAAGAGCCACCTCCTCTAGCTGGCAACATTAACCCATGATGTGCGATTTCTAAACTTAAAGTCTGGACATGAATTTGAGGTGCGGTCAGAGACTGGTTTCACTCTTAAGCAGTTGAATCCCCCAATACTTTTTGCTCTTGGCAACCTCCTCCCTCTAGGTTGGGGGTGTCTGTGGTCAGTGGATTAATAAGAAGGTGCATCTGCATTCATCACCAGGTGCCTGTTGAGCACGTCCGTGCTGGGTCAAGAAACTTAATTAACTTCTGAGGTCATTGTGGGTTGAGTTGAGAAAGAAGAGCTGTGGAGGAGGAAATTTAAATGTTCAGATGTTGTGACCTTTAAGCTCCATGACTTGTTGGAATAATATCGCATAGGGAACTATCACAGAGACATAACATATTTACCAAACTCATCTCTCTGACTCACTTCTGAGCCTAACAGGTCCAAATTTATATACTCATTTTAGAACTTTGTGACCTATGTACTTGAATGCCATTTTGGAGACAGACATTGGTTGACCAAACGGGTCCCAAACATTCATTTTCAAATATTTAGCCAATTCCTCCTGATGATAGATTTCAGGTAAGATAATATTTAAGCATGCATACCAAGTCCAGACACATGGAACTGTCAGTTGGCAATGACTTCAGACTAAATTTTTATGAATTGGTTTATATCATTCCATAGACTGCAAACAGCTGGCCCTTCTTGCTGAGTTGGCTGCTGATAGGCTTCATAAATGACTTGGATCTAAATTTTGGTACTCAAAAGAAGAGACCCACTGAGCATATCATATAACGCACATTAGATATGTGTGTAGAAAGTATATTCTTTTCCTTAGGGACCTAATCTCCTTTCAGTGTATCAGGCAAGTAGAATTTACTCTTCAATTTTAAGTCTACATGGAGATGTCTTCTGGTGTGGAGATAGATTTTCAAACAAAGATCAGCAAGTGTCTACACTTGGCTTCTCATTTCTCATTTTCAATATAAACTAATAGCATATAATGGAATGAGGAAGATATGGAGAGAATCTCCAGTAGCCCTTCTATTTTGCTATCAAGTAAAAAATAAACTTCAGTTCACATTTAAATTAACAGTAAAATCTGTAAGAAAATTACTGTTCTTCTAAACCCAGATTCATTTTCATTTAATTTCTTAAGGAAGAAGAGAACATAAAATATGAATACAGTGTCATGTCCCCATTCCTTTCTTACCAGTCTGTGAATGGGCACAGACGGAGATCAGGCTCTTATAATATTTTTACAATAGAGGCCACTTAGGCATTCAGGAATAACCAGAGATAAGATATTTAATTACACACATTTAATACAGCTTACTGTCACACAAGTAAATCAAATTTCTGCTACTGTCCAACCTCTAAGGTTATAAGATTTTATTAATAATCAGAACTATATCCTCATTAGCACCTTCTAAGTTATTGTGACTTTGCTATAAACTATTTTTCAAAAATATTTAGGGAGTTTCTAACTTCCTTGCCTGAACCATAGTGGTACTTCACAGTGGCTGAAAAGTCCCAGTTCTCATTCCTACACAACTGTAGATGACAATGTCAGCTGGGTGGGGATGCGCCTGACTTCATCAACACCCTGATGTGGAGAGAAGACAGAAGAAAATGGCATGGCTACTGTGGAGTTGTACTTCAGATTTCTCTCTAGTTCCCTCAGACAGAGCATTTTTCCCCATAATTAAAGATCCAAGAGGATCTGTGCCTTTCTGAGTCAGGGTTAGAAATGGGTTTTTTTCCCATCAGTTGCTCCTTCTGGCCTGCAGAAGCTGTTGGAGGAAGGAGTAGTTTTTCAGACATTACAATGGGTGAGTTTGCATACTGATCTTTGAGGATCCATTAGTTAGATGCTGGAGACTGCTGACATCACAGATTGATGTCTCTTTAAACCTCCTCTCAAAGTAAACCACTTGGGGACCCTGTGTAGGGACCTGAGATGGTTCGGTGTACAGCCAGAGGACAGTGAGCTTTCTGCTCCCACTCACCTCTCTTCTGTCCCTTCTCTCATTTCCCCTTCTGTTATCCTAATCTCTCCCATTCCCCCTCTACTCCCTCCTCACTCCTTTTTAATTTTTTTTTAAAATAATTTGTCAAATTCTAAGTCTTCTTTTATCTAAGATGCATGAACGATTCTCACTCAGACATGCAGGTGCAGCTTTAAGCAGGCTCTCATATACCTAGCAAAGGTTGATGAAGCTTCTTAATGACACATTTGTTTGGCTCATTAGGAAAACCATTATCACACAATAATAACAGAATAAAAATGATATTATGCAAGACATAGTGTAGATTTATTTTATTATTTGTTTATTTTCATAGATTAGAAAGTCTAAAGAAATATCTAAGTTTTAAAAAGAAGTGAGAGAGAATTCTAGTCTTTGTCCAACACTTAAATGGGTAAAAAGTGGAGGTAAAAACATGAGTCGAGAGGTCATCACTTTAGATTCCCTTACCTGTTTGGGAACACACACCAGGAAGGGTTGGAGAGACTCTGGTCCTGATGGAGTGACTACCCACTGATTCCTGCTCATCTGTCCACCAGCACACCCTTCACTATTGCTACACCTGAAACATAATTTGCATCAGCAATGTCTTCTTTAATTAAGATATCTTCCAAATCTTTCTCATTGATCCATGTCATTTACTTATTGACCAGACTGCTTGTGCTGAGAAGGTACATTTTGTTCAGAGGCCACATCTGACTACACATTTCTGGATTACAGTAAACAGCCTTCAGAAGATCAGTGAGGGAAGTGCTTTGGAGCCAAGTTGTAATTAATATATTTTAATTTAGGGGCACTTTCATGGTTAATTGCATTGGAACCTTGAGGACACACCTAACATACTGATTTTCAAATGGTTATGGAGGCCTTCAATGAATAACAACTTATGAAACTCAATTTAGAATTAGCTAACCAAAGCATAGAGCACAATGCAAAGGCAGTTATAACTTGAAAAGATGAATGCTGAACCCCTCATTTGAGTGAAACACCAAAAATATGTGGCATTCTTTGTTAGATTTTTTAATTTTATTTTAAATAAAATAGACCTTGGTCTCTTATGAAAACCCAAAGAAATTTCAGTTAAATTATAAAAACACAAACTTGTAAAAATTAAGTCACACAAACTAAGTGGACATAGTCAAATAATTATCTGATATTTGATAAAAAAAATTATTCTCTAAAGAAGAAAACTGGTAATAACTCTCAGAAAATGAAAAGACTACTATTGAGACATATATAGCAACAATAAAATTAAAAGAGAAAAACTAACTATGGAGACATCTGACAATAAGCACATCTTTAATGTACTAAAGCTTTTAGGTGCACATGTGATCATCAAAAAGGAAAATAAAAAAAATTTAAATTTTATACGAGAAAGTGAAAATTGATAATAACCATAAAAATACTTTAATATTACTATTACTATAGATAGTAAAATAAAAACACAAATAAAATATATTTCAACACATCAAATTTAAAAAGCATAAAAATAATACTTAATACTGGAAGAATTTAGAAATTTAACCTCTTTTAGAAACTGTTTACATGAGTAAAACTTAGTACACTATTTTATAAAAACAATTTAGTGTATTGTATCCAAAATTTATACATATTAAAAATGTATAGCTATTAGAATTAGTAAATCCACTTATAGAAATATATCCAATGGAAATTAATAAAATATTTATAATCAATGATTTTATTATATCATTACTTTAATAGTAGATTTGAAAAACCATAAATGTAAGAAAAATAAGAAAATAATTACATCAACATGGTATAGTTGAAATAGTGTACATTACATTAATATTTTTACAAAATCTTACTAAATAGGTATAATAAGGGAAAACAGGAGGTTTTCCAATAGGAAAACAAAAACAAAAACTAAGTAACAAGTTTGAAAAACATTTCTCACAGTAAAAACATATTTTTAAGTATAGACAATTTTTTAATCTATTAAAGAGACATTTAACATTAAAAAACAGCTTTTGATTAAATTCAAGAATAAATGAAATCGCTTACTAAAATCCTGTTTTTATATTTTGTTTTGATTTGATTTGATTTTGCAAATAGGATCACAGTTGATTTCCTTATCTAACAGCTATGATAGAGGCAATAATTTTATTAGAATATTTGGAGATTAAAAAACTACACAGGCAAGATAAACAAGAGTTATAATTATTGGGGGGAGGGGTTTGGTGCCAGGAACTGTATTACACTTTTCAGTAATATGATCTAAATTAACCCTCACAATAACTTTTTGAGGTAGGTGTTGTGACTTATAGCTCAAGTGTTCCAGTGTGAAGTTCAGGGTAGCCAGTGGATCAACCCCAATCCTTTTGCTGCTTGGACTCCCCATCCCACATCTGCCTAAGTGTTTTCACTATGAACTGTCATTTCATTTTCAGAGGATCTTCAGAAGAAGGAATTTTAAGAATCCCCTTATGTTCACCAATGAGACAAATTAAAAACGAAACAAAAAATTCAAAGAAACAGATAAAAGTTTTGCCCAGAGACTCACTGGTTCTTCTGCGAAAGATGTGAGTCAGGGTGAAATGACCAAGGACACCACTGCTCCAAGACCACGCTTTTATTACAATTGATACCTTGCGGAAGCCCTGAGGGACAGTGTCGGTTTTCACAAGATAAGATAGAGAGGGTGAGAGGGAGAGGGAGGTGGGGAGGGAGACGGACAGGGAGAGGAAGGGAGAGAGGAAGACTGAAATATTCACCAAATTAGAATTAAATGCTTTAAATTAGATGTCCTTCTTCTCCTTTACCATTGCATAGTTATGTCTCTATATCAACATCCACCTGAGTGCCTCCAGGATAGGAACCTTGTTTTACTCAAGAGCCTGCATATTTTACTCAGTAGGACAGAGAATGTACTCAAAAGCACTTGGACTGTGTAGACAGAAGGTTTCACATTTGTAGAGGTACCAGAATTGAGGACACCTATGCCAGATATGGTTATTATTTTGTAGAAACTTGTGTGATATCATATTCAGAGAATCTACTGTTTGAAGTTCCTTGCAAACTGGGCACTCTGAAAGAACTGCAACTTTCTCTTCCTATAGGTATAACATAACTTATATATAGCCTGAAACATAGTCCATATAGAAAACACCATAAGAGCAAGAGATCCCACCTGACAGGGAAGCCATAGCTATCCCATGGAAGGGGGCTGGGGTGTGTCTCCATTGACCAAAAAAGGCAATTATTTCATTGTTGTTCAGTGATGTAAGTACAATTGTAAAGGTTCACCTGCCTTGGGAACAGATAACTTCCTCAAATTCATCTTCTCAATCATCTGAATGACACCTGATGCTCTTTCATCCTGAAGCTTACACTCATGCCTGCTTCTGGCACATGAGATCTGCTTCCAATGTGAGCCCGTGTGTTGGTGTCATTGTCCCAGGTTTCAGTTTTAAATCACTATTTACCTCCAAATTCAGTGTTCTTTGATATATTTTCCTTTTGTGTTTAATTTTACTTCAGTAATGTTCTTGACATACATGACCTTAACTAATGAATTATTAACATCTCTAGACTTGACGTAATTTAAAAGAGTATACTTTGTCAAGAAATCTTGTTTTTATTTCTACAGCTCCTCTCTCTACCTCCACTCTTTCTCTGCTCCTGGACTCTCTCTCTTCACCTCTTCCAGAGCCCCACAGAGGTAAACCACCACCTCACACTCAGCCTGCATATTAGGGAAGGGGAGTAGACAGTTCTTCTTATGCATATACCCCTGCCTATTGGTTGAGTACCATAAAATGCAACTACTTGAAAAGGAGTTCTTTCATTCACAGTTAGCAGTAAGGCTGCTTATCTCCTTTCAGTTTGCTGTACATTGGCATTAAGGCAGTTTTGCATCAGTAGCTTACATGAAGGGCCTCCTCTCTCTGTGACCCATGCATCACGAAATTCCCATTTGTGCTCATTTTAAATGAGCGAAGTCAGATAGCAGCTTCCCAAACAATTACTCAAAAAATATTATTCTCTCTTTGTAGAAATGGAAAGCATCACAGACTGCAAGCCAGTTTTAAAAAGAAGCAAAATAACTTAAAGAGAAAAGTAAAAATAAAAGCAAACTTCAAGAACAGCACCAATGAAAATAGGGACCAAGTGACATTAACAGAAAGGACTAGACTTTAAAAAGTGTATGAACGATTTAGAAAACCAGGCATCT
This sequence comes from Furipterus horrens, assembly GCF_987537825.1. Lineage (NCBI taxonomy): Eukaryota > Metazoa > Chordata > Mammalia > Chiroptera > Furipteridae > Furipterus > Furipterus horrens. Next base: position 32,428,341 of record NW_028327175.1, read on the forward strand.
ATGTGTGAATGAAAAATGAGCCTAGAGAGATGTGAGCTTCCTTCAAAGCTTGTGGCTTTTTCTAACATGAAGTTCCAGAGATCTGCTTCATCATCCATTCAATCACCTCAACTTCTAAACAAAGAACTTATGTCACAATTAGAACCCAGTTTTTAAATTCTTACTTACAAAATAAACTAATCATTTTCAACTTTGTTAACATAAAACACTCTTTTTCTTTTTACTATTAGAAAAAGAATTGTTGGAGTTTTAAGATGTTAATCAAGAATTTTTCAGACAAGTATCTTATAAAATCAGTGTGTATATATATGCAATCACCATGTTGTATATCTTAAATATATACAATTTTTACTTAAATTTTTAAATAAATAAAAAACAAAGTTGATGCATTTGGATAGTATATATTAAAAACTAAAGAAGAGATGAATAATTTAAAAATGATTGTATAACTCATATATTTGTTAAAATATAGTAATGGTGTTTTTAGTAAATATCCAGTTACAAGTTATACCTGTCCAAAATGAAAAACAATCCAAATATATAATATTTTTTATTGCAGACATTCAAATAACTCCTTCTAGGACATTTTATACCCATTAGCTCTAAGGAAAATCAGAAAATAGATATGCAATTGTTTATTAATAATAGCCAACATTTGCTGACTTCTCCGAGTAAAAGCAGGGATTTTAACAGTTACCCATGGCGTAATTAGCTTTAACTCTCGCAGCACGCTTGGGTAGGACAGACATTATTACTCACATTTTTATATAAGATAACAGGTTTAGAGAAATTACCAACCTCATTCAGATCCCAAAGACTCAACACAAGTCTTCATAAATTCATTTTTGCATCCTTAACCACCAGTACATACAGGCACATTTTATGGGGTTTTCTCCTTAACATCCTCTCAAGGGATAATTTTGAGGTGACTCTATGGTGAATATAATTGACAGATACACACAATTTTGTGTATGCTAGCTTATCTCACATACTATTTGAAACTCTTCCACAAAATTAATATACTTCTATGGAAATGATTTAATGTGTCTCCGAAAAATTGAGCAAATCTTGATGAGCTACTGACTTAAAGAAAGCTTAAATTCTAGACTTTCCTGACTAAGAGGAACAAGGAAACTTAGAAATTGTTGTAGAATTGATAAAACTGAGCAAAACTGAATGAAAATGGAAAATGAAATGCAATATTTTCAGTGCATATCTAATCTTTTGGAAACTATTTAAAATAGTAAAATAATATTGAATGCCACACATAGTACAGTTTTTCTTATAAGATAGCAATAGATTAAAACAACCACTCCACTTTATCATATTAATTAGGTACCCAATAATAGTAAATTCGATGAAGACAAAATATGTTCAATATTTAGCATTTTATTTATAAAATAATTAGTTAATTACAGAGTATCTTGTACTCATGGTTTTCTCAATACTCTCTGGGATTAACACTGAAGGTCCCATATCTGAACCAAGAGAATGAAAGGTTGTCTTAGTTTATTGTGAGAAGAATTTGAAAGAAAAGACTAGTGATATGTTCTTTATAATAGAGGATGTATTTGTGTGTGTGTGTGTGTGTGTGTGTGTGCATGCATAGGTTGAGGTTGTCAGAGACTCTTTGGATGATGTGGTCTTTGTTATGAATATTGAAGGAAAATCAGGTAAAGAGAAGATGAGAAAAGAGTTTAAGGTAGATGGAGAAGCAAGAACAGAGAACTGGCATGTGCTAATGGGACACAGCCAAGAAATGTGCAGTGCAGTGCAAAGTTCAAGTCCTGGAGGGGTTTTTATACCCAGTCCTGAATTAATCCAAAGAGAGGAGTTATAAGAATAGGTGTTCTAAAAGGCAGGCTTGAAAGAACTTAGTGACTTTTCATAGAATATAATCAAGAAGCAAGAGAGGTTTTCTTCATTGGTTGGATGTTACTAACCAAGAGAGAAAACAAGTGAGGGTGGCATGATTAAAAAAAAAGAAGAAAGAAAAAGAAAAAATCATACATTGAATTTCAGATGGAATGAGAGTTTGAGATTTTCTGTTTACCTAAGCAGAGGTATTTAGCAGGTAAACAATCAAGGAAGAAATTTAAACCAGGGGTATGAATTCCAGATAACTGTAGAAAATTGAACAAGAGGTTAAATAAAACAGCATGGGGAAAAAAACCTAGAGAGGACAAAAAAGTCCTGGAAAATTAAGGAATATGTCTGTTGAGGAGGTAAATGGGAACTATTCCAAGGCTTTGAGAGTTAGTTATCAGATTGGAGCACAGTGACCAGGAGCAAGGTGACTTATGTGCAGCTTTCAATAAGAAACTATATATTTGGTAAAAGAATGACATTCTTAACTCTGGAAATATAGTAATTAATGTTCAATAATCTGATCTGAAGCTTAAACACTGTGCTAGGTCTAATAAACCACTAAAAAGTTGCCAATCTTCCCTTGACTTCAAGAAGACCACCCAAGCTTTATTAATGCATTAAACAACACTAAGTTTGGTCCTCATAATGCATAATAAATAAACATTGGACCTGTCATTGGTTGACATTGACTGAATACAAGGATGAGTAAGAAATTATCCACATTATTGAGGGGCCTATGTTCTTTCTTCAGGGGCACGCATTGAGGAGAGATCTATGTACTGATAATTTTAGTGCAAAGTATCAGTGTTCTGATGGAGGCATACAGATGAGCCTATCATGGGAGCACACAAGCCAAGGGTATAAAGTACTCTCTGAAGGGAAGCTTAGCTAATGCATGTAGCTTAACAAGGTGCTAAGGAAGCTTATTTCTGGAAGGAAAAGTGCAGAGGTAGAAAGGTAGTGGGGTAGGAACAGAGAAATAGTTCCTCCTAGATGGTCTCAATTTTCCTAATTAGGAAGCAAAGTAGTTTGAATTAGAAATATTGCTGAGAAGGAGAAAATGATACAGAATATGTAAGGACACTCTGAAATAGGGATCAGCACTCAGGGACCTGAGCTGGCCATAGCAAATGTGTAGACGGAGCTCTGTTCTTGGTTAAGGGGCTGTTGCCAACTCTGCTAGACAAACGCTATGAACAATAGCAACAACAAAAAGTTCAGAACATTGTATGTGTTTAGCATAGGTTATACCCATGGTCTGAATGACCTCCCTATGGTTGTGTGAATAAAAAGAAATGTAAATAATGGTTCCTAGAACGAGGAGATCAAGGAAAACAAGATGAGGATAATGACTGAAAGCAAGTGCCTGCCACCCAGGAGCCTAAGTTTTCCATGAATGTGGAGAATTATAAAAAGAAGTTGACTGCATGAGAATCAGCCAAGTCCATACTTCACATTGAAGACTTTTGTTTTTTTTCTTTTCCGTCCTGTAAAATTACATTAACTATGGTTGTTTGAGAGTAATTCAATTTCTTTCCAGCTCATTACATGAGGCCCCTGAAAGGCATATACCTTAGAAAGATGTTTTCCCAACAAGATTCTGTGTGTTTCCCAGAAATATGTAGAGACTGAAAAATTAAATAACCCAAATAAACAAAGTAAGTCATTCATGTTAACTTCCTACTTAGTGAATACTAGATATTTTTTGTTCCAACTTACTGAAACTTTCTAAGATATTTTAGTTATATATTGATGTTTGTTTAGAAAGCTAAATAAGCGGCAAAATTTAATATACTTATTTAACTTTTATTTAATATGCCCCTTTAACATCAAGTATTGTAGAAACACTTTGTGTCATTACTTATTGTTAAGCTAAAAGCAAATTAGTAGGATCTAAGTTTTGGCCAAATAAATTATTGTTTTGTTTTTGCTAACTAGGGTAATCAGGGTATGAGCTGATATTTTATAAATAGCCTCAACCTGGCAAATGTTAGACTTTGCACTTCAAACGCCATTTAAGGAATTTATAAATGGGTGCAACTAGGCCTTCTATAATATATGGTTGTAAGGTTGTTCCCTTAATGCATCAGTGTCATTAGGGCAACTATGTTGAATGATTTGAATAAGTTAGTATCTAGTATATTATACAATTACAAAATCTGGAATCAAGATTTTAAAGTCTTAAAATGAGAGTGACCACAAATACTCAATTTTTTAGAATGTATCAAAACATTTTGAAATTTAAGATTTATGGAAAACCCAGCCATGAAAGATGCTAATTGGTTTGCTCTTAGCAAATACAGATATACTTTTTTGAGATAAATGCTTTAAATGGCTGGTAAATCAAATACTTAAGTATCCATAAACTTCTAAAGAGATCTTATAAATAAACATTTTAGTAAACTATTCTTAAATGGATTAAAAACATATGGTCAAATTGTCCCTAAAACTCACAGAATCTTTTTTTAAGAAAAATGAATTCAGAAAAAATGCATTTTAAATTTGACAGATCATTCCTCAAACAAAGTATAGAATTTTGAAAAATTCAAATGATAGCTAATTTTTTACACAACACTCAAAGCTTCAGAAAATGTATTTGTAAATCCATGATGAGCATAATATGACATCAGACAATTTTCTAAAAGAATACTCTTTAACACCTTTTGTATCAATTGACATACATTGGGTGTCTGTACATAGCATGTCTATTTCTCAAATTTATCCAGGACAATTTGTAAGAGAAGACATTAGTAGAAATTATTTGTCTCTGATATAAAACTTTTAAAAATAATAATGTATTAGATAATGAAATATATCATCCTAATATATTAAATAGTTTGTAACAATAATCTTTTCAGGATAATTGTTAAGTATTCAATATTGCAAAACACTAGATAAGACATTATGAAATAATAAATTTTAAAAATATCTTCTCTGGAAGTTTAAAACTGAATAGTAGGGACCTACATACTTCTAAGAAATATACCAAAACTCCAGAACCACAAAAAGCATTTTAGCTAGTATGAATTACATCTTTCCTTTACATCTGTCACTTGTCTCCTATTCTCAGCATTGTTTTTAACAGAATGTGCACACCCTAAGCATCTTTTACTGATGTGGTTTAACTCCTCTCTAGCACAGGAAGAGAGGGGGAAGGCTAGCATAGTTATGAATTTTTAATGATATTACTGCAAAGCAAATTTCAATTATCACACCCAGCTCTAATGTTCGCTTAGCATATTTAAGTTTTATTGGCTTACTCTCCCTCCCTCAAGCTTCTTAATTCCAATAATTTGACATAATGTGAAAGGTTTCATATGCCTTTATTAATGTTATATACTTAGTAATTTATTTGATTTATAGACAGGAATACATTAAGTATATTAGCTCTGTTAACAAACATGTAATTTATGTGTAATTCCTTTTCTAGAAAACCCAGAACAGTCTCTTCTCCTTGCCTCTATCTCATCAGAGAAAAGAAAGGGACACAAAAACAAGGACACAGTTAACCAGATTCCTTCTCTGTACAAAATGTACATGAAAACAATACCATATTCTGGTGTAATCACTATAAAATCCACATAGAATGAAAACAAACAATATTAAGACCCCCTAAAAAATAATTATTGACTCCTGAGAAGCCAAAGCCCAAGCAAGCAAAAAAGATGTTCATTCTCAAATTCATCTTTGAAATACCATAAATTGGGGGGATATTTCTGTCACTACTAATTTTTGTATACAATATTCCACCTCTCCTCTCTCAAATGAATGTCCTATGTAATGTCTTATTACTTCTACATGTTGATGTACGATGTTTCTTCCAGATGTGCACAGAGCCGTTATAGTAGGAGATTGTGCAATAAACACAGAGTGATAGTGATAGGACTGCTGTGTGTCTGAGAGTGCATACACATTGGGAAGAGCTCACACTGGGTATGCCAGCCTCTTGTTCCAAGCTTTCATCAGCTACACAGTATATAGATACCTTAATTTCTGAACAACAATTATTTTTTTTGGAAATAGATGAGTTCTGTAAATACATTTTCTCCTAAAATGAAAGAAACATACAACTTAAGTTGCTTAACTACTATTCAAGTCATTTAATAAAATTTAAGAAATAAATTTAAATAATATAGATGCTGTGGAATTGACAGCATACATATTATTAATCTAATCACTTTCTGTATGTGGAGAAGTTGGGAGAGACAGGCTGATTCCAATTTCTTCATCAGCAGAAGGATATTCTATTCAAAGTATAATCCCCAGACACTAAATGAAGGCTTGAAAAGAATAATAAAAATATAAATATAGTATGTTGATTAAGACAACTTAGCCTAATATTAAATTAATGACAATTAATAAGTGGAGAAGAGAAAAGATGGGGATCAACAAAGAAGAGTGCCCTAAGTTTATAGTAGATAATACTCTATTCTTCCGTTGATGGTAAAAAAATAAATAAACAAACTAATTTTTAGACATTCTTTAGTTTAATGTTAAGATTTTACCTCTGAAATCACTAGCAGCCAAACAGCAAAGAAAGTATAGTCTAACAAATAAACCATAAAAGAAGGTAATAATTCAAATTATCAGCTATGCAAATGAATGAAAAATAATTAAATCATATTAAAAATAAATTAAGCTCTACTGAAATCAGTTTACAAGAGAAAAGCTTAAAACTATAGAGTTAAAAATGAATTAATAAATATATTAACAAAAAGAGCAGCAATATCAATGCCAAATAAAGTAGAATTCAAATTTTAAAAATCTAAATAATATAAAAATAATATAATTTGTATTGATTAAATGTTTATGGAAACAGTGATAAACTTTTCACCAACATTACAGGCAAATGACATTAAAAGATACAAAGAAAAGCAACTGGAAGTATAAAAAAACTATAATTTATGTACCAATTATTTTATACTTGTAAAAAATACATAATGTGACATACATACAGCTCTAGCTTACAGGAAGAATAAAAAAAGTAATTAAATTCACTTATTTACTGGAGTTAAATTTGCATTGAGTAAAATAAAATATTTGAAGATGTATAATTAAATGTTTTACAAATGCATGTGTCTGTGTAACCCATGGTCTAGTCAAAAGTTAGACCACTTCTATGACCTCAAAAATTGCTCTCACGCTTGCTACACAACTCATATAAAAACCACTTTTCTGATATCTGTCAACATACTTTCGCTTTGTGCTTCCTTAAACTTTATATGAATAGAATCATGTATAGTATTTACTCTTTTATATCTGGTTTCAGTTACACAATGTACAGTTTGTGAGATTTACTCAAATTGAGATATGTATTAGAAGTTTATTCTTTTTATTATTAAGTAGTCTAAGTATTGCATAAATATAGATACTTAGTTATCTATTCTCTTCTTGATGGCCATTTGAGTTGTTTCCTGTATGTGATTATTATTTATAAAGCCAAAATAAACAAGTTCTTCGTGGACATGTATATAAAATTTTTAATGTATATGTTGTAAGATAAGGACGGTGTTATATTTTTATGTGTATATTCAGGGGTTTAGATTATACATTTGTATAGTTCTCAAAATCTTTTGAGGATAGGTTTTGTGGATGTGTTAGGTAAAAAATAATGCTCTGTTTGTGTGTATGTGTGTTTGCACATGTGCGTAGAATACACAATCTAGCCAGTGAGATTTGTTGAAAAGGTAATGTTTTCTTCACTAAATATCTTGGCACATTTGCCAAACCCAGTTTTACCATATGTGTGTATATTGATTTATGGGCTGGGCTACTTTTTCTGTATCATTATCTTAAGTATCTAATCTTACACCGATAAAACTTGATTAGAAGAGTTTTATACTTCCTCATAAACTTAAATAGTATAAGTCTTCCAATTGTATTTTTATTTTTTAAAAGTTTTGGTTCTATTATTATTTTTCAGATTATATATACATGTGTATTTTACATACATATGATGTGTGAAGGAAGAAAACAACTAGTCACATAGAAGGAAACTCCTATAAAAATACCAACTGATTTCTCAGTAGAAATTGTACAGGTCAGAAGTGAATGATGTGATGTACTGAAAGTGCTAAAAGGAAAGAAACTTCAACTCAGAATACTCTCCCTAACAAGTTATTACTCAGAATAAAAGAAGAGATAGTTTCCCAGTAAAACAAAAAGGAGTTCATCACTGCTATACTGGTTTTATAAGAAATGTTTAGGGGTTTTCTTTAAGTTAGAAAAAAATACAGAATTTTTAAAATATTTATGAAACAAAAGATTGCATAGGTAAAAGCAAATATACAATAAAGGCATGAATCAGCCACTTAAAAAAATAGTATGAAGATCAAAGATAAAAGTGGCAAAATTAAATACATATAAATAAATAGTTAGGGGATACACAAAACAAAAATGGTCTAAAACATGACATCAAAACATAAAGTGTTGAGGAAAGACAAAATGAAGCAATTTAGAAGGCATTTAAACTTAAATGCCTATTGGTGTATAACAACAAATCAAAAACTTACAAAAGATACACAGAAATTAAAAAGAAAGAAACCCAAACATAACACTAAAAAGTCCAGCAAACCACAATGAAAGAAACCAAGAAAAATAGAAAAAAACTAGTGAGAACTACAAAAAAATTAACAAAATGTCCATAAGTACATATCTATCAATAATTACTTTAAATATATATGAACTAAACTATCCAGAGAAAAACACACCAATAGAAATCTTCTTAATTTGAAAACAAGACTTATTGAGACTCACTTCAGATTGTAAAACACAGAGAAACTGAAAGAAAAAAAATTTAAAATATGTACATGAAAATAGAAATAAAAAGAAAGCTGAATTGGCAATACTCAGATCAACCAAAATAGATTTTAAACAAGACTTTAAAAAATATAAGAGGGATATTACAAAATAATAAAGAGCTAAATCCAAGAAGAAGCTATAACATTTATAAATATTTACACACTCAACATAGAAACACCTAAATATTTTAATCTAATATTAACAAATATAAAGGGAGAAATTGACATAAATATATGAATAATAGGAAATATTAATTCTGAACTTACATCAATGGATATATCATCCAGACAGAAAATCAATAAGGAAATATTGGCCTTAAACAATATATTAAAAGATAGACTTAATAGACATTTATAGAACATTTCTTCAGAAATTGTAGATTATACATTCTTTTCAACTGAATATGGAATATTCTTCAGGATAAATTGCATGTCAGGCCACAAAAATAAGTATCAATAAATTCATGATGATTAATATCAGTTATATTTTCCAATCTCAATGGAATAAACTATCAATCAATTTCAAGAGTAAAACTGGAAAACACTAAAAACACAACTCTCTAAAATTGATGGGATTCAGCAAAAGCAATTCTATGAGGTAAGTTCATAGAGATACAGGCCTACCTCAAGAAACAAAGAAAAATATCCCAAATAAACAACTCAAGTTTGCATAGAAACGACCTAAAAAAATAACAAATCCAACATCAGTAGAAGTTAAAAAATAATGAATATCAGAGTGAAAATAAACAACATAGAGACATAAAATGAATGAAAAACATCAATGAAACTGAGAGCTGGCCCTTAATAAAATAAATAAGAAAGATCAAACTTGAGCCACACTCATAAAAAATAAACAAAATGCAGAAAAAAAAAAAGAAAGCAAAAAATTGAGGGCTCATAATAAAGTAAAAAATTAATAGAAGTTACAAATGATACCACATAAATAGAAAAGATACCAGTCAGAATGGCTATCATCAACAAATCAACAAACATCAAGTGCTGGCAAAGATATGGAGAAAAGGGAATCCTAGGGCACTGTTGGTAGGAATGCAGACAGTGCAGCCACTGTGGAAAACAGTATGGAATTTCCTTAAAAAACTAAAAATGGAACTGCCTTTTGATCCAGCAATTCCATTGCTAGGATTATACCTGAAGAATCCTGAAACACCAATTCAAAAGAACCTATGCACCCCTATGTTCATAGCAGCACTGTTTACAATAGCCAAGTGCTGGAAACAGCCTAAGTGCCCATCTGTAGATGAGTGGATTAAAAAAAACTGGTACATTTACACAATGGAGTACTATGCAGCAGAAAGAAAGAAGGAACTTTTACCATTTGCAACAACATAGATGGAAATCAAAAGTATTATGCTTAGCAAAATAAGCAGGCAGCAAAAGACAAATTCCATATGATATCGCCTAATACAAGAAACTAATGAACAACACAAATAAACAAGCAAAATATAACTGGAGGCAAGTAAACAAGGAGCAAACTGACAGTGACCACAGGGCAAGGGGAAGGGAGAAGGGGAGAAAGAAGGGAAAGAGTCTAATCAAAGAACTAGTATGAATGACCCATGGACATGGACAATGGATTGGCGATTGACTGTGGAAAAAGGAATAGGTGGGGTGGAGGGGGGAAGCAATGGGGAAAAAAGTGGGACAACTGTAATAGAAAAACAATAAATAAAATTTTAAAATACTTTAAACAATTATACACCAACAAATTAGATAATCTAGAAGAAATAGATAAATTCCTAGAAACATACTACCTTCCTAGAAACATACAACCTTCCAAGACTCAGCCAGAAAAAAAAAGAAGAAAATTTGAGCAAACCAATTACTAGTGAAGAAATTAAATCAATAATTTAAAACACCTAAAAAACAAAACTACAGTATCGAGACTTGTTGAATAAATTCTACCATACATTTAAAGAACAATTAATACCTGTCTTTCTCAAACTATTCCACAAAATTCAAGAGAATGGAATACTTCCAAACTTGTCTCTAAACCCAGAACCAGACAAAGACACTACATAAAATAAAAATTAGAGGCTAATATCCATGATGAGCATAGATGCAAAAATTCTGAATTAAATATTACCACATTTAATTCAACACTACATCAAAAGGATCACACAACATGATCAAGTGGGATTTATTTCAGGAATGCAAGGATGGTTCAATAGCTGTAAATCAAACACTGTGATATACCACATTAACAAAAGCAAGGCTAAAGATAATATGATTATTTCAGTGGCAGCAGAAAAAGCATTTGACAAAATTCAAAATCTATGTAAAATTAAAACTCAGCCATGTGGTTATAGAAGGACTATACTTCAACATAATAAAGGCAATATATGAGAAAACATAGCTAACATCATACTCAATTATAAAAAGCTGAAATCTTTTTCTGTAAAATTATAAAAAAGACAATTATGCCCATTCTAACTGCTATTATTATGCATAATATTGGAAATCTTAACCACAGACAAGAAAAAAAAAAAATCCAAATGTGAAAGGAAGAAGTAAAATTGTCACTATTTTAAAATGAAATGGTACTATTTATAGAAAACTCTAACAATCCAACCCAAAAAAAGACTTTTTAGAATTAACAACCAAATTCAAAAGAATTGTAGAATAGACAAGTAACATTCATAAATATGTTGAATTTCTATACATTATTAATGAAAAGTCAAAAAGAGAAATTAAGAAAATAATTGCATCATAAATAATAAAATAGTAATAAATTGAACAAGGAAGCAAAGACCTGTACTCTGAAAATTATGACATTGATAAAAGAAACCAAAGACAATGCAAATAAATGGAAGGATATACCATCTTCCTGAAATGGAAGAATTAATATTGTTAAAATGTCCATATTACCCTAATCAATTTACATATTTAATACAATTCATATCAAAATACCTATGACATTTTTTATAAAACTGGAACAATCTTAAAACTTATATGAAAGCACAAAAGATCCCAAATTGCCAAAGTAATATTGAGAAGGAATAAAGTTGGAAATATTAACCTCTCTCTTTCAAATAGTACTACAAAGTTATATAAATCAAAACAGTATGATACTAGCATAATAGACACATAAAACAATGGAATAAAAATGGAATAAAATAGTTCCCTGATATAATTCTATGCTTATGTGGTCAATAAATATATAAAAAGAGAGGCAATAATATACAATAGGGAAAAGACATTCTCTTCAAAAGTAATGTTTAAAAACCTGAATGCATACATGCAAAACATTAATCTGAACCACTTTCTTACACCATAAGCGGAAATAAACTAAAAATGGAATAAATATTTAAATGTAAAACCTGAAACCCTAAAACTACTAGAAGAAAATATAGGCAGTAAACTCTTTGACATAGGTATTAGCAATATAATTTTTTGATCTGTACCCCTGGGCAAGGGCAACAAAATTATAAATAAGTAAATGGAATTATGTCAAACTCAAAAGGTTTGCAGAGTGAAGAAAACAATCAACAAAATGAAAAGACAGCATACTGAATAGAAGATATTTGCAAATAATATACCTGATAAAGAAGTGGTATCCAACATATATAAAGAACTCATACAACTCAACATCAAAAAACAATCGTATTCAAAATAGAACAATGACCTGCATAGACATTTCTCCAAGGAAGACATATAGATGACCAATAGACACATGAAAAGATGCTCGACATTACTCATCATCAGGGAATTGCAAATCAAAATCACAATGAGATATCATCTCATACATGTCAGAATTGTGATTATTAACAAGTAAACAAATAACAAGTGATGGGGAGGAGGTGGGAAAATAGGAACACTCATGTACTGTTCAAGGGAATAGGGGTTCCTCAAAATATTAAAAATAGAAATACCATATGACCCAACAATTCTACTTCTAGGCATTTATCTAAAGAAAACAAAACCACTAATTCAAAAATATATATACACTAATTTGTTCATTGAGGCATTATTTACAGTAGTCATTATACAAAAGCAACCTAGGTATTAATCAATAAATGAATGGATAAAGAAGATGCTATAAATATACATATATTAGAATATTATTCTTCAATAAAAATCAGAAAATGCTGCTTGCAACATTTATAAAATTAGAGAAATTAGAGTGTTATGCCAAATAAAACAAGTCAAATAAAGACAAAAACTGTATGATTTCACTTATATGTAGAATCTAAACAAACAAACAAAAAAAAACCAAGACAAATGAGAAAAAACAAAACTGAAATGGACTCATGAATACAGAAAACAAACTGATGATTGCCAAGGGGCAGAGAGGTGAGAAATGGGTAAAAAGGTAAATGGGAATAAGAGACACAAACCTCCAATTATAAAACAATTAAGTTGCAGAGATGTAATGTACAACACAGGGAATAGTCAATAATTATAACTGTTCTGTGACAGACAGTTACTAGACATATCCTGGTGATCACATTGTAAGCTGCATACATGTAGAATCACTATGTTGTACACCTGAAACTAATATAACATTTTATGTCAACTACACTTTAATAAAAGATTGTCTTCAAATATTTTTAAAAGGTAGTCTTTTATGTTCACTCATAAAATGATCATTTATGGTGCTCTATTCCATCTGTTTAGCATGAAACATTTCTGTTGGCAATCTTTGCAATAATCTGGCAGTGACGTAAGTTCTTAGCTATTGGTTATGTGAAAATCTTTTCTTTTCCCTCTACTTATGAATGAGATTTTGACTGGATTTGTTTATTCAATACTTTAAACGTTTATTGTATAATTCTGATGTCAACTGCTTTTGACAATAAGTCAGCCATAATTAATTTTATTGTTCCCCTAAAGAAAGTCTCTTTTCTTTCCTCTGGCTCAGCTTTAACTGGTCATTTTATCTTTGGTACACAGTTGTAGCTTGAATATTTTGTGCTTATGTCCAGTTTCATTTGTATTTATCTTTTTTCAGGTGCATATGTTTCTTGGTTGTCCAGGTTAATATTTTCTTCCAAATTCAGAAAAATTTTGGTTATTAATTTTTTATTTGTTTTTGTTCCAATTTCTGTCCTATCTCTATATATAAAAAATTACTCATATTGTAGAAAAATATATTTCCCACAGGTCACTGAGGATCTATTTATTTCTTTTCAATATTTTTCTCTAGTCTTCAGATTAGGAAAATTTCTATTAACATATATTCAAATATACGACAGTATCTTATGTAGACTCTGGTGTTCTGTTTAGCTCATCTAGTGACTTATGTGTTGGAGAAAACTGGTAATAACATAAATAACCAGTGGTAAAGAGTAGCTAAAGAAGGTCCATTCAAATACTATCACGATACAAGTAAATAAAATTATAAATAATATAAAATAAATATATTTAAAATAGTCTGCATCTAACATTAACTTTAAAACTTAAGGTATAAATCTGTTCTTATATTATAAGAATATCAATGAGTATGCAGAAACATATATTTTTATGATACACTGGGGAATAAAATTTTCATTGAGTTAGATCTGACACTTGTTTTTGACTGACTTTTGGCATCTGAATCCAAAAGTGACCTGAGTTTTTCTCTATCATATCAACTTTTTAAGGTACAGGATACCCTCCCTTTGGCCCAAAAATCATACAAAATTTACATACAAAGGAAAATAAAGAAAAATTACCTGAATATACTGTTTATTTAGAGTTATTTTATTCATATAAAGGCTATATATTGTTACTGTAAGTCAAATTCTGTACAAGTAGTAAAGCTCTGCTACCAAACATACATATTAAGGTATTTTATCTTTTCAAACGACAGGCTAGAAAATGCCAAAATGAGATACTTGAAACAGTCTCCTTCAGTTGGAAAGCTTTAACATATTGCTTCATGACACCCAGTTTTATGTGCAGAGGTGGGACTATAATGTTCTTTGTGTCAACAAGTGGCTCATGTAGAATGTATAGATCACCAAAAGGTCAAATCTTGGAGGCCAGTTTGACTCCACCCCGTGCTTCTCACGAGCTCTGCTGTTCCACATACACAGAAAACAGGGATACTTGGTGTATCTGCATTGTGACCAAGAAGAAAGCAGACCATTTTTAAGGTCAACACAGATGATCCAATTGTGCTTGTGATATTGCAACAGATCAATGACTCCCTTTTGTCTTCATATTCTTCACAAAAACAAACTGAATGGTCAATTGGGACTGCACTAAATAAATTGCCATTGGGGAGGAAGACACACTTCAAGCTCCACTTTGAGCTATCAATGAATAGTCATCATTCAGTTGCATTCTAGACTGGAATTCCCAATTCCTTTATTAAATCATGTATGTTATGGCAATACATAAAGCCACCATCACTTTCAAAGTACTGCAGAAATGCACTTTCTATTCATCAAAAGTAGGATGCTTTTGTTCCTTTTTTCAAGCAAGTTTTTCTCATGCAGCCTTTTTGGATAGTCCCAAATCTTATGCCAAATCATTGAACTCATGCTGATCAAATCCCTTATGAACTGAGTCATCTTCAATTTCAAAATCTTTATCGTTGCTGTCACTTAGTTCTTCACCATACTCCTGTTTTTCAGAAGAGGGTAGTTCAATGAAAACTGGCACTGGGATTTCAGCTGAATTGGGCACTGGACATATAGCTGATGATAGACTAAGATACTCAATTTTACATTTATTTTTCTTGTTCTATCCTGACATTTTTACTATACAAAAGTAACAGTCACTTGAATGATCTCTGGGCTCTCGCCAAACCATAGATATACCAAATGGCAATTTATCACGTGTTCCCTTTGTCCACATCCATAAACTCTTGACACACTGCTTGCACACCTTGTAAGGGACCCAAGACTTATCTTAGTCGCCAAGTTTTACTTTAAAATATGCAAAATAAGCTTGCCTGACAAATGCGCTGATGTTTGTCCTTTGACTGGGATTGGTGAAACTGCCACAGATATAACAAAATGAATCAGGTTTCTTTAAGCATCTATGATGAGAAATAGCAGAGGCAGACATGATCTGAAGGAAAGGAAATAAGTACATATGTAAATTAAAAAATAAATTCTGCTAATTCCTTGTATACAGACAAGAACTCAGACTACATTTCGGAATACTATTCACTATATAGAGTAGCACACAACCTCTCACCACACTGTCTCATGTGTAACTGAATAGCCTAGACAGGTATAAACCTGTCACTGGTCTCCAAGGTCATACCCACCCCTCCCCACTTGAGGGAGGTTTTCTCTCAGCCAATTGGAGAGCACTAGTGCTTCCCTCAACCCAGCCTAGAATGGTTGCATTAAAATAAGCTGTACAGAAAAAGCTTGATGTGATAGAAGAAAACTAACAGCAGTTTTCAAATCAGCATGCCTATTTAAGTCTAAAACAGCTGAAAAATCTAACTCAACAGGAATTATGTTAAAAATTGTTCTGTGTACTTTATCAATAGTATCTACCTCAGAGAATCACTGTGTATGTTAAGTGAGATAATGTAAGGAAAGGATTTAATACACAAGGTTTTCCAAACACTCTTTAAATGCCAGCTCTTTTGATTATAAAGAAACAAATTGAAAAAATGCATTGGAAATCATAATCTAAACAGTAAAATTGGTCTTTCTCAAGTTTATAATGAAATTAATCAATTTATAATCAGTTTAGAAGTTAGTTTTAAGGTAAAATTATAAACAGAATTATGCAGTACAGTAAAGCCCATTAACATAAAAAGAATATAAAATTTTTCTATTGTACTCATTAGCAGATACAGAGAGCTTACAGCAAGTTTTTTTTAAGAAATTGTTCTTTAATAGATAATACTTAAAATTCAGATGCCAAGTTGTTCAAATGAAAAATATATTTCTCTGAATACACAACATTTGCTTCTTTTTTTCTAAATTCTGAGATCATTGAGAAGTAAACATTTTCTCCTAAATCATTTAATTGAATGTCTAAGAGGCTTCATTATAAACTAAATCCACTGTTGTTTTTAAATTATCTGAGTTGCAGCTTCCTCATTTTGTTCTATTACAGAGAAAATAATACAGAACAAGTTTACATTTTCATCTTTACTATAATAAGTGTTAAAATATTAACATAATTATTAGACTAGCTCATTAGAGAAAATGTTACTAAATTCGATAATTTTATTGTTTGATGTTTAACGTTTTTTTCAGATTACTTTGAACTTAAGTGACTTTACAGTATAATTTGTATTATGCATAAAATCTAAGGTATAAAACACATTTTTAAAATTTTGAAGCTGGTGCCGAAAACTCAGCTCTAAGATTCTAACCATCTTAAGCATGTCAAACAGCTGACTATGCTGCGCACTGAAGTCTGTGCTGTTGCGCAATCCGTAAACATCAATGAGAATAAAAGGATTTGAGGAAAGTTTGTTCACATAAGGTGGGTATCAAATTAATATAAATTTTATTCAGTGTTCCAAAGCATGCATTTGGTCTTTAAGTGTCTGGATAGTTCAGGGGTTGTGACCAATTTTCTTGAAGGCTTGGTGCCATCTCCAGCCTGGTGTCTCCAGGGACCAGCAAAGGGGCTCAAATCACAAAATGATGAATATAAAAACAGATGTCATGGCAAACCAATAAGAATGTGCCTCCTCATCTACTTCCTCACATCCAGCCTACCCTTTACTTAGAGAATACACCTTTTCTCCTTTTAGAAACACCCTATTTTATAGTCTCTAAGTTGCTTAAGGAAAAAAAAAAGAAGGAAGCAGTGGTTGGGGGCCTTGAAAACAGTCCACTTATATATTTGTTTCACCTCCAGATGGAAGGTTAGCTCCTGATAGCAGCTCACTGGATGCCACTGTGCATGTCCCTCTATCTACCTTTGGTGCATGAAGACAGGTAAGGGCCAAAAATGCCCAGCACACTGCACCTGCACCACAGGATTCTTTCTGTTGGGGACACAGCACAACACAATTGTTCTTCAAGCCAACCTGTTTGCATGCTTATGGTTAAGAATAACGCTGAAGCATTAGAACGTTTTGCCCTCAGCTTCTCCTGTTTTGTTTAAGGATTTATGACAGTGCTTCTCAACTGAGGGTCATTTTACCCCCACTGGGAACACGTGGCAATGTCTGGAGGCATCTTTCACTGTCAGCCCTGATGTTGGCATAGGATAGAGGCCAGTGATGCTACTAAACATCTTGTAATGCACAAGACAGCCCCCAGAACAACGTGCTGGTCCAATATCAGTAGTGCAGAGATTGAGAAACCTAGCTCTGTACAAATGCAAACATGACAAAACAGAAGATTGCAAAAATTTCTTTTTTTAATATATATTATTTTATTGTATTGTTGTTAAATTACAGTTGTCCCAAGAAAGAACAAAGTAAGAGGGATCACAATACCTGATATCAAAATATGTCACAAGGCCACTGTAGTCAAAACAGTCTGGTACTGGCATAAGAACAGACATATAGATCAATGGAACAGGTTAGAGACACCATAAATAAACCCCTGTCTCCATGATCGATTAACACTTGACAAAGGGGGCAGGAGCATAAAATGGAGCAAATATTACTCACACAACCCTTCAAATCTGTGGTTCCAAAGGAAGATAGTTAGCTATAGAGACAAGTAATTATTATGTGTATTCCACAAAGTTTTCTTTATACACACACAATCTCTCATTAATAATGGTAGCCAATATTACTCTTTACCATAGGTTGCTTAAAGCAATTGATAAAAGCAATATATTTTGCATTTTATTGTATCTTAAAATTTATTTTTTACATATTTTACTTTACTTGGCATACTTTTGTATTATTTACCAACATTGTTTATTTGCATATATATTCTTTTACTTCCTTCCCCCTAGCTCTGTAGCTTTTCTTTAGGTTTGAAAATCTGACAATTTATATTTTATTTTTTTTAGTTATCTATCAAGTGTTTCACAATATGACATTTGCCAAAGTTTCTCTAGGCCAGTTTAACAACTGCCATTTATACCATATTGCCTTTCTACCAAGTACTGATGATTTACACTTGAACATGTAAATTATTTTTTTACGCATGTCTACTATGTACATTATTTAGAGGACAATGTTTTTGATTAATAGAGTAAATAAAAATCATTTCCTCCAAATTTAATGTAATGTTTAATGTATATTATTTGGATCTATTACTAAACTTATTATAATTTCACCTACAAGTCAAGTTTTCCTGGGAGGAGAGTCACTATCCTTTCAATTAAGTTCTAGTTCTTTTAAGACAAACCATGAAGTTTGTGGATAAAACCATCATAATCTATAAGATCTTGTCCTGAAAACTTCAAAATATATTTGTTACCTTTTTTGGTTTCTCATTTTCCCTTGTCAAGTACCCACGCCATCATTTCTCTCTTGCAAAATGTCTTATGAATTTTAGAAGGCTGTTCAGTTCTTGGTAGTTTCTTCCTCTCACCTGGAAAACACAACAGAGTGAAATTGATTCTCAAGAAGCAAGCAGCAGCCTCAGTTCAGGTTTATCCACTTCACCGGCACAGGTGTGTCACTGTCATGTGGCTTACACTACCAAAGCCTCATGCTTACCAATGACATTCCTCATCTTTGTCTCTCCCTGAAGGAGAATCTTCTCTTGGCTTCCTGATGGCTACCCTTTCATGCCAGCATCGTCTCCAAGCCTTGTACCGCAGCATCGCTCTCATTCCCATCCATCGTTTTCTTGTACAAACTGGGGTGACCATATTTGAGATGAATTTTCAGCATCCTTGCTCCTTCTTCAAGGTTCTCTGCCAGAACATTTTAATTCTTATTTTTTTCTGCAACTCAACTAACTGCTTGTTCAGTGCATAATTTCTCCCTCAGAGTCCTGTTTTCTCTAGCCCTTGTACATGCTTACATTTTTTAAAGTAACCTATTTTTAATAGATCTATCTTGTGGTAAAAGCCAGATGATGAGGGAATGGCCATTTTCCACCTGATGCAGCTTGCACCTTCCCCGAGCTTATGTAAGATTGACTTACAGTGACGTACCTGAGTTAGGGACATGGCAGGTAAGTGTTTTATCTTGGTTCTCCACAATACTGAAAGCAGGTGCCTGTACCACTTCAAGCAGAGCTAGTGCACTACAGGTTATCCCCATCCCATACCTAGCACTGCTCTAGATCATACAGGAAAATGCAGATACATATATATTATTGGTAATAATTTCCCACCTCAATAAGCAAAATGAATCCTTCTTCTTCAAAATGCAAAACAGGCAAGCTCTCCAAGAAGCAGAGAGACATTGAGCACATATCTGGGTCTGATCTTTGGGTGACTGTAATTATTCAGGCTCTTGGAGCAATGGGAGAATGGTCTGTGTTGTAAGAACCCCACTTGTATCTTAAAAAAAAATAAAAAACCTGTGTGAGACACACACATTTCTTGAAGGGTCATAAAGTTTTGGTCTCCACTTCTTTGAACATTCAATTTCTAGGAAGGGTTTCTAACCCACTGTCCGTTAATCCATCAGATTTCCCCACTCATGAAGTTCCAGAAATATTATGCTCTCTCTCTAGAAGAATTATAATGTATAAAGAAGGAGGAAAATAAAAAGAAAAAACATTATTGTGATTGGAAAGATGTTAGGATTTTTTTTAATTAGTGGTGCATAGGATGAAGGGGTGAGGCTAGTGGTTCAAGGCCCCCATGGGTCTGGAATCAGGCCTGCTCTGGCCAGATTGGGATGGCTCACAGATCCAGGGGCTGGTAATCTGATCATCGCCTTTCTCGCTTTCATGCTGTGTTTTTTCAGAGCCCCTTCTCCTGGTTCCAGCCTGTGACAGTGTGATAAGACACTGGAAATTTAGTCATCATGACTGCAGCAAAGGCATTCAGTGAAGGGATTATGTTATGCCGTAACCCTTACATTAGCCACGGACCTGAGCGGCCCTGCTGTGGGTACAGAACTCAACACCACTACGGTTTTCTCCCCCTTTGCCTGCTGGCTGATTTTATTTGCCTGTTTTATTTATATATTCATTTTGTAAAAAAAAAAGCTTTGAAAGATAACCCAGAAATAGTCATGCTCACAATCACTCCCCTCAATCTCATGGCACAGCACTTTAAAGGTGTGCAACCAGATGTGGGTCCACTTCTCTCCAATGCGGGATATACTACTATCAGGGTGTTATTAAGAGCGCCCATCTGAGGCCTGTACTTATTAGGGAATGCAGGCAGGGTAAGCTGAATGAATCAACATGGAGTACTGAGAGAGCTCCAAAGAGAGCAGTGATGTAGGAAAAAAAAAAACAGAATGAGTTGCAGAGACAAAGAAGATATGGTTGTTTCCTCTTACTTGTGGACACAGGATTTATTTTCTTCCAAAGAGGCCATTTCTAACATTTGACAGCACATTTTGTGTGGAGCAGTTCAAAGAATAATCTGAACAAAACTTGAAAATGCCTCTACAAGGCATCTCTTTAGGGAGTAGTTCCTCTGCTACTCTCTTAGCTGGAACTTTTTATCCACCAAGCTTCTATTGCTAATTCTATTAGGTAAAAACAAATAAAAATAAATATTATTAATTACAATTTTAAAGGAAATATATTTTATTGTATTTCTTTGTGACAATTTAAAAATAGAGGAAATGTGATATACATACAACATACAGGGAAGTAGAAGATGAAATACACATGTCATCACATTTGCCCATAGGATACTGTAATTTTTAAGTAGTTTCAAATAGAACCAAGACTCTAAAATAAACAAGAAAATTATAGTCTTAAAATCAATTTTAAACCAATAGAAACCCACATTGACTGAAAATCTCAATTCAGAATCATGTGTAAGAACAGCCTAGATGCCAGGTTTTTCATTTAATGATGCTGACCTTGGATGACACATGTCACCTGTAAGAAGACAATTATGTCTTTTTCAGGAGGTTATGATGAAGAGTCTATTAAGTGGCATAACACACATCAAGTACTGGTAACATAGTAGGTGCTCCTTAATGCCAGGATAACCAACATGCCATCATGACTTCTCAGTTATGATGAAGTAGACAGGAGAATAATGGAGTTCCAGCCCAAGTCCATTGGACACAAGGAAATAAGAACCGAGTGGGTCCCTGGACCTATTGGACTATCTCTGAATGGGCTTAATGTAGGGCTGACATGGGCCTTCTGCTCACCAGCTTGCTTGCTCTCTCTCTCTCTCTCATAGAAATTAGATAATACCCTGGTTGGCTATCCATATTTCTCACCACTCAAAAACCTTTATTCTCCTATATTTTATCAGAATCTTTCCTGATACTTCTAGGTCAAGGCATCCTGCTAGCCACCATAACTTACTGTCTATTTCAGAATGATGTCTACCTTGTTGGTAATGGTTGAGCTCTGCTGTTGGGGAATTCTGTCATTCTCTTTGGTACTTGAGGTCCCCATTGCTTGTGTCCTGTGTTTGCTCCCATATAATAAACCCATTTCCCAGTCCCAAATTCCTGAGCCCCAAAAGACCATGGTTGCTACCCCTTGCCTCAACAGTCTTACAGGGCAGTTTCAGTTTCTCTGCTTCATTCATTCCAGCTCATTTATGTGCCCAGGATTTAAGAAGATAAACATATAATAACAGAAAGTATATTAAGATTATTTTCAATATCTTAGTTAAGATTTTTAAACTCCAAGTAACAAGAACTGTGCCCATTTCAGTAAACCCTACCTCACCTAGATTTGCATTCTGACCACCCTCATCTAACACCCTCAAGATGCATCTTTGCTGGGCCTTCCACATCTGGCTCAAGCACATTAGGAGAAATCTGTAATTCTTTTGGTTAGTAATCAGTCTCCTTCTAGAGTAGGACCCATCATTTCCTGCTCACCTGTGCTGGGACATGAATGTGCTTTTTGGTCTAGAAGAAATAAAAATTAATGCCAAAGGTCAGACTCTAGGCAAACAATTCCAAAACTGAGAGTTGAACTCAGGCTGTGTACTTAGGAGTGCATTTGAGAACAAGTGTGTTGGGTGAGAAGAGCAGAATTGAGCCAAAGAAATTAAGTAACAAAACAAATTCTGTAGAAGCCTTGATGGATCCTAGGGGAGCACTGACATTGGGATGGTTCTTCAGAGTTGTCCCAGCTGGGGCAGAGGGCCAGGACTTTGAATTCCTACATGACCTATCATTGTTTGTACACTGTCCCAGTGAGGAATACAAACTTTGTTCTCAGCAGCATCTCTTGGCTGAGTGCAGTTCCTGGAGAGGGAATCAGCTGAGTCATCACCAAGCAACAGTAATCATAAGGGAATGGAGGTTTTGCAATGTTGAGAATTTTGGGCGTTAGACCCTGGCATCCACTATAGTCCACTCTTTGTACTTCCTGTGTCCACTTGCTTTTATAGTGAGTTCATCCTATTAGAAATGGTAGCTCCATGATTCTGGCTGGTCATGTATCCTGGGAGAACTTACAAGGTTAGTAGGGTGGACTACAGTCTCTACTGCTGTAGCTGGCCTCAAGGCTGCAGGTGGTTCTCATCACTGCCATTGAACTATTTATTCTAGATGCTCCTCACCTTTTACAATTCATCTGCTTGTCACCTGCTCTTCTTGGGCCATGGTTGCTGTATATATCTATTTAAAAATAAGAAAACCAGAGAGCACCAGCAGAAGTACCAGTGTGTCATTTTGTGCAAAATCTGTTCCCCAGCCCCTGTTATAAAAGAGCATGTTTTCTGCCTGCCAGGATAGCGGACCTTCTTTTTCCTGTTGGCTCATCAACATGAGGAATCTGAAGTGAAGGAAGATGCAGTCATTGCCTAAGGCATCATGGAACTCTGTGCACCTGGTGAGAAGTATTCACCTTTGAGAACCATGGCCTCTCAACTTATAGAATCTCAAGGTATGAGGGGCAGGGAGGAGAAGAACCAACTCCCAGTTGAGTCCCCACGAGGGACAGTAAGTGGGGTCATTCTGACTGCAGTCTTCGATTCCCAGACCCACAGACTCAATTTTTTTTACTCCTCATGGGAACCTGGCCTTTCCCTCAGTCAGTGGATTAGAGCTGTGAAGCTGGCTTATGTCTGAAGACTGGGCTAGGTGCCATTGACTCTCTTTTGCAGGGGCTTGGCTCACCAGTCTTCCATTTTCATCTTGTTTGGTTAGAAAGATGGAGCATTATCCTCGTTTACTGCCCATCTTCTTTGCCCCTGAAATTTCCATTCCACTAACCATCTCCGTCACACTCTATGGGTTAAGCTTCTCTGATGCAGGTCCAAGACTGGCACTTACTACGATAAACATAACCTCCTTACTTTGGTCGATCAGATGTTGTCATCTGGCTTCTATTATTTCAAAATCCTTCCGACTACACCAGAGCAGGAGGCCCAGTTCTATGACAATATCTTCTACTGTCAGACCTAGTCTTCAATCAACAGACACCACTAAACATTGCAACATTACCAGTGCCTTTTTCATAGGTTTATTTCTTCACTTTCACTTTTCAGTGATGAAATCTCCTGCGTGCTCTCCATGGCACACAGTTCTAGCTAGCCCACTTCTCAGAGTCTGCTTTCTCCCTACCTCTGCACCATTCTCCGTGGTAACTTGAGCATTTTTACTCTGCTGCATGAGCTGCTGCTTCTTCCCAAGGGTCAACATAGTATTGTCTGAGCCCCATCTCTCAGAGCCTTTGCAAGAATGTTAAGTCTTGTGAAATAAAGTGATTCTTATGCATAAAGACTGTACATTTTATTTTCTTTGATCCAAGATGCTGAAGACACAGTGCCATACCTGCTTGACTGGATCCTGCTTATACACAGTATCTGGGTCTGGCAGCTCCTTTGCAGGCCAAGAAATTCCCTGGCTAGGATGTGTTGACTTGGCTCTTGTTATGGTCTGTAAAGAGGAGGAGAAGAGAGTATAGATTTTGAGGGAGCTGGCTATTGTTTTGTATGGTAGTAACCTCTACATTATTTTCAAGCACTGGAAGAGTATAAACATTTAAGGTTTGCATATTCAGTGATAGATGTTCTGGTGTGGACTTCTAGCAAGGAGGGCTTAGCTGCTTCTTCAGCTGCTTGGACCCAAGTCAAAGGTTGCTCCAGCCCAAAGTCCAGGAACTGAGTCTGACCTGGGCACATGCTCAGAATCCCATGTTTGGGTTTGCTATATTATTGCCACTTTGAAATTCTTAATATTTTTAACAAGGCTCTATGTATTTTTATTTGGAGCTCTGCAAATTTTAACTGGTCCTGGGCGCAAGCATGGGTGCAAAACCTGGAAATATTTTGACAATGAAATCAATGTCTACCATGCTGATCATTGTATATCTAGATATACAACTCAGAATCAACAGAGAGCAGATAGGGCTAAAAATACATACTGGTAAATAATGAACTTACATGGGATGTGAGGAACCATGAACATGGGGGTTATGGAGAGTGTGCAAAGGGCAAGGCGGTAGGAGTGAGGACATTCATGCAATGGAAGGGAGGAAGCCCATAGGTACCAGAGACGTGGTGTGCAGAGGGGTCAGGGTTGTAAGCACATGGAGGCCATGAAGGTTAAGCAGTTCAAAAAGGAGAGGATGAAAAATGGCATGAAATAGGGGTGAGGTGGTTAGTAAGATAAGAACTAAAACTGACCTTTAAGTTTGAGAAAGAGTAATCAGTACCCTCCGATTGAGCCATTCCAATTGAATGGTGGGCTCAGTGGAGTTCAGGAATGAACTGAGCTGAAGAAGAGGAGGCAGGGGCATTGAATGCATCTAGGGAAAGGCTTAAAAAAGAAGAAGTTGGAAGGGAACAATTAGCCAGTAGGTAGCATTTGAGACAATGGGTATTTTTTAGAATGGAGGGAATTTTAGTGTGCTCTGAGACTGGAGAAAGAAGCCATGTGTGTGTGTGTGTGTGTGTGTGTGTGTGTGTGTGTGTGTGTGTGTGTGTATGAGATCCAGTCTCATAGGTAATTATGAGTTTTTTTTTTTTACATTTTAAGTGCTCTAAATTGACCACCCTTTTCTGCCCAGAACATTTTAATTTTAACAAACTTCTGACTTTTCTCAGACATTTTCCTCCTTTCATAAACATTGGCAGTTTTTTTCTTCCTTACGGCAAAAACTCAAATGACAAAGCAAAACATAAGCCTTCCAAATGCAGTGAATGGCTAAATTTATCAACGTACACTCAGTTTATGTGAAGTATTAAGTTGAACCTTAATTGGTGTGTTTGGTTTATTTTTCTTGGTTTATTTGCCTCCATCCAAGGGAAATTTATCACAGAACAAAGAATGGTACCTCCAAAGCTTTATGCGGTTGAATATATTTCTTAGTGAAAACCACAAGCTGATCAATTTGGGAATTCACTCGGTTTAGGGTCTAGATTTAAATTTGAGAATTTAAATTTAAGGCCTCTTTCTGTTTTTGTGGGTTTTTTAAAAAACGAATGATACTTTTTCTTTTAATCCTGAACTTTTAAGTTGTCATAGTAGGGATATTAGAAACAACATAGAATTAAGCCAGGGAAAAACACTGTTTTCCTCCTGGCATCAGGAAAGATGGGAAACATATCATGATGCTGTTTTGTGAGTTCTAGGTCATGATCACCCTACTAAAAAACAAAAAGAATGGGTTCTGACAAACCCTCTGTTAGCATCTTGAAGGCGAGGATAAGTGCAAGGACTAGATGGTTTACCAATTAAAATCAATCATTAAAATATGTCTGTTATCCAAAGACACAGACTTAAGGCATATACATTTAAGTTTCATGTGACATACAAACAATGGATTCTGAAGTCTAAATTAAATCTTTGGTATTTAACAATGTTGTGGTGAACTTTTTAATCCAGATATTAAGATTTTCAGAAAAGAGCTTTCCATTTCTGAAGAAATAAGATGTTTAGTCTTGGCCTAGTAAAATATTGATAAGGTTCTGATTTGCAATGATTTTCTGTCTTTGCTGATTTTCTCAGTCTATAGTCAGTTCACATTTCCCTGTTATTTGCACACATCCAAAGTCAGATGAAATTAGGCCAGAGCTATTTCACTGGTTCCCACAGTGACAGTGATGTCCCCAGATAAAGGAATTTGCCATTACATTGCTTCTTTATTTGGCCCACCATAAATATTTTATTCAGCTAAACGAGGCAGCTTCTCCATGATGATGCAGATATAGTGGGATTGTCTGCGGTTCATTCAAATCATACTAACTTTTAAACTCTCTGTAAAATATGAATTTTTGACATTTAGATGATCAAACTTTTTAAAAAGCTATATCTGTGATTAATTTTATAAATTAAATATTAGGTTAACTTATATGAAATTGTCATTGTTTGACCATTGTGGGCATAAAGGCAATTTTTACAGTCCAACATAAATAATATTTCTTATGACTCATGTAAGTAAAAAAGCAATGAACAAGAATTTGGAACAGAACTTATAGTTTTAATGGAATGAATAAGAATAAAAAAACTTACTGGAATTATTTTAATTCTTTTGTTCTAATGACATTTTATGCATTTGATGTTGAAACTACTTTTTTAATAGAAAGGGACTGTAGGGGAATAGTGACCCAAAGGAAAGCATTATACCCACTCTTAAAAGCTATAACACCAAGATGTTATATGACTCCCAATTTAAAAATAGGCTGAAATTCCGGCTAAAATGTTTATTGCATTAAATAAAATGTTTTTTATTTTTATTGAATTTATTGGGGTGACATTGGTTAATAAAATTATACAGGTTTCAAGTGTACAACTCTATAATCCAGCATATTTATGTTGCATTGTGCATTCACCACCGAAAGTCAAGTTTTCTGTCACCATTTATCCCCCCTTTACACTCTTCTACCTCCTCAAACCCCTATTTCCCTCTGGTAATCATTATACTATTGTCTGTGTCTATTTTTTCTTAATCCCTTCACCTTTTTCACCCACTCTCCCTAACCCCTCTCCTCTGACAGCTGTCAGTCTGTTCTCTGTACCTATGAGTCTGTTTCTATTTTGTTGTTTATTTTGTTCATTAGATTCCATATGTGAATGAAATCATGTGATATTTGTCTTCCTCTGAATGCATAAGTTTTCCATTGGTTAGTGGCTTGTTTTAGAAATTTCACAAAATATCAATACAAATATTTATATTTTTAATAATCACATCCAACAGTTTTCAAGCACAAAATAGGATGTGTGCCAATGTCATAAGTCTTCATTTGTTATGCAGCACAGTCAATGTAGCAAATGCTATTTTTATCACTATTTTATGGCTTAAAAAATCATGGTGTGTCAAAGTTAAGACACTTGCTGAAATTACACAGCTGTTAGTGCTCTATTATGGGAAACTTTTGGGATTAAACTCTGTGTGTGTGTATGTGTGTGCTCATGTGTGTGTTTGTGTGTGTTTAACACCAGCTACTTTTAAATAGTGTTTGTTTTGCTATAATGAGTGCGTGCAAAGGGTTCTAACTTGTATCATTTTTGTAAATTCCCAAGGTTGTCTTCACACATGGAAACATTAATTGGCCTAAAGAAAAATATCATAAGACAGTGGAGAAGAAAGGAAGATTTTGCATGAAGGAGAGACAGAAGCAAGCAAAATCCAGTGCCATGGTTATCTGACACCTTGTGTTCCTCAAGTCATGAAAGAGGGATCAGGCCAGACACAGATCTCAGGACTGACACTAGCTGGCTAGGAGACTTAGCTCCTCCTGAACTGCTCTGAGCCCCTCACATAAATACATTGAGATAATCACATGCTATTACATCATGCAGCAGTGGGATCTTGGTTCAGCAGAGAAAAGCAAAGAATGTGAATTGATGGGAGAAGAAAGAAGCCAGTGGGGCAAAGGACTGGTCTGGCCACCCAACAGCCCAGGAAGACGCGAGTGAATGGGGAACTAGTCCAGCTGGTCAACGCGTCACCAAGGCCCCTGTGGTGTCTCCCCTGCAGCAGAGACAAGCATCTTGATTTTTTAATAAGCACATGTCAGTTCTCTTATGTCTTTGTGGCAATTTGGCTATGGTCTCAAGCAAAGACCATTAATTACCTCATTTGTATGTTTTCTATAATTAGACATAACACAAGAGAGAAAATTGGGCTCGATACTCTGTCAGGCAGACACATGGACTCCACATGACAGGACAGGATGATAATCATGACTACCTGGTTGCACTTTTGTTTTACTTCATCCTGATGAGAATAATTTCTCTCAGGAAGGATTCAAGAAGCCACCCATGTGTCAGGGTTGGGACTTGAAAACAGTTATACCCAATATGGCCAACAGCAGAAACTACCTGGATGCTGCAAGGCTGTATCATTGACCTTGTGCTGTTCCATACAAGAAACTTGAGGTTGGGGTTTGCCCTTTCCTTCTGGTTCTGATCACCTGATGCTGCCACTTGGAGAGAATGCATTCCCAGAACCACAGCCAGCTTTCCATCAGTTTCTTTCCTCTCTTTTTTCCTGTTTCACGTTGCATCCTGATACTCTTCCCAGCATGGAATCATATTGCAGCTCACTCGGCCTGCACAGCACCTTCCACACTAACAGAGGGAGCAAAGGGGCACGGAGTCACTGATCCCAGAATGAGATGCATCATCTAGCATCCCCTTGGCCAAAGCCAAGAGCAGGCTAGAATCCAAGTCAATACCAGAAGCACGCAAAACCACACAAAGGAAACACTGACCAGGAGTTACCACACCTTCCAGAACAAGCTCGGAAGCAGAGTAGAGATCACAAATGCTGTCACCCAAACTGATGTTGGGGATTTCTTTCCAAATGATGGGGGTAAACAGGTGGTGGAAGGGTGGAAATGAGGCTGATTCTTTAAAGAATAAGAGTTAGAATCTTTTAAATACTCAGGTATTCTTAAATTATTTTTCTACCAAAATTAATTTTATTATATTTTCACATTTCCTATTTTCTTTCAGATTGCAATCATGTAATTTTATTGTTTCGTTGATTTTACTTTTTTATTTTATTTTTCAATTTTATTTGTTACGTATTTTATTTTTGCATGATACTTATATTTTATTGATATTGTTTTATTTAAAAAACTGTCACATGCATTATACTATGTCATTTTAAAGTATTCATAAAGCCACATCGCAGCCTGGAGTGCATGCCCCTTGAAGACAGACAGCTCATTCACCTTCATTTGCATCTCCAACCTTTAATGTTTTCTAGCTGAATTAAGTTGAATTTCAAGTGCAGTAAAGTTTAAAATTATAACAATCTTGCTGAGGTGAAAGACAAAGTGTCAATAATGAGCTATCAAGAACAGGAGATCAAATTTCAAAAATTACACTTCTGGTTTTTACCTTTTGTTTAATGAATGATCTCAAAGATGTGAAAGACAGTGACCAATAATTTCTTTTTTGTCTGTTTCTTTGTTTAGTTGGTATTTGAATCACAGGGTGTAAAAGCAAATGAAATACTAAGAAATCCAGGACTGTATACCTCCTGCACAAAATCTACTCTAAGTTTATAGCCATCAATACAGGTAACACGGTCTTATTTTTCATATAAGGCCCGTTCATTTCCATAATCGCTCCTCGGTGTCTGGCGTTTACCTGCTTTGTTTTCCATTGCCATTTTATAATAACATGCCTAAGTCTCATCAATATTCAGGTTAGCCCTCTAAAATGAAACTATAAATTTCAATTTGGACACAATAAACCCTTATTTGGGTTCATAGGTTTTAAATAACACATTACCATTGGCTACATCAAGTTTGCATTTCTAATGTTATTTTATGCATTTGACAATAGATGTTCCACTCTGCTCAGGAGAGGAGAGCAAGTGCATGTGAAATGTAAGTCTGCTTAAAATGGAGGAATTGATTAGAGCTGTCAGTCAGCACTGACAAGAGAGGTAAATTATTTCTAAAGATATCTGAGACCTCTGTCTATGCTCTATTGTCTGCAGGTTCTGAAGTTTCAGAATTCGATCTCCAAACTCGTCTAAGTATTGTCTCCACATTTTAAGGGCCTGAAAAACAAAGCAAAATTTTAAATGTGTTGTGAGAATAGTTTAGTGCCAGGCTCCAAGCTGAGGGAGAACTATTGAGAGCAGAGCTAGATGCCCAGAGCAGAGCCCGTGCCAGACACTCCACCGTGGTTCCAGCAGCATCCACACCCTCCATACCATTTCTTCCCAGGTAGCCAGTTAAGTTACATCCATACCACTACAAAGGAAGGAGTATTGGTCCTGTGGACTCATTTTTTACTTCGTATCAGGATTGATTGTAGGATTGTTTCCAATAATTATTTGATACTTTACTGAACTGGAAAATGCAGAATTTTTAATAAAAAGATATCAAATGTAATCTTAAAGAAACTACCACTCAGGTCTAAAAATATCCTATTGTATTTTTCTCTTCCTCTCTAAATAGCCACTCTAAATAATAGGAAAGTAATAATATAATATTTAAAAAGCAAATCAGCACATTTGTATGTATGTGCAGTTTGTGATAAAGTTATTTTTATGGAAAGATTATCATGTTTTATCTCACATGTTTTTTAATATCATTAACTTTTGCTAGGAAGCCATTGTAAAACATCAGTTGAAGTTATTGTTATTATTGTATACGTACATCGTATTCAAAAGTGAGAGACTCCCCTATTTTGAGGCTGAGAACAAGCTGCACATTCAAAATTCTAGAATCAATCCTTCATAAGCACCAGCCAAAGGCATTTACTTATCAGCAAGTGAAATTTCAGGAGAATTGAGCATTTTAATCAATGACTGGGGTGCATGGACTGCAAAATGGCTTCATTCTTACCCCTCTGTGCCCATCACCTTTGCCGTATGACTTGGCTGCCCTCACATTAAAAAGTGGCATCTATTTCTCTTCCATTTGAATCAGGATGACTTGCTTTGGCCAATAGAAAGTGGAGGATATGACATTGTGGTAGCTCTGAGCCTCGAACTGCTATGAGCACTTTCTTTCATGTCTGGAGCTGGAGAGCACTGACATAACAGCAAGCCCAGCCTAGCCTTCTGGAGCTGAGTGGCACCTGGAGAGAAGCCCTCCATCCCAGCACTCTGAGTGAGACCATCTGGACTGGACAATGCCCAGCCAACCCATAGCTGATCACAGAGGCATGAGTGAGGCCAGTCAGGCCATAGGCATCTGAACAATAATAAACATTTATGTTTAATATCTCTGGGTGTGGAGATGTTTGTTACACCATAGATAACCAGTTCCTTATCTCCAGTGTCATGATAAATACCATTTATTAATATCATATAATGTACTGGATGTTTTTACATATATTCACAGTTTTAATTAATTTCTATAAGAATGCTTAAAGAAAGATGACCCCATCCTCATTTTAAAAATGAAGAGACTGAGATTAAGATGTTTGGTCAATATTTGAACCTAGATTTGAATTATTTCAAAGTTTGAGTGTTATTTCTCCTCTTGGCTCCAGGTGGCTCTTATCTTCTTTCTCCTCCTACTTGGAGAAGGTAGATCCAGATATCAAGCTGGCAGCTAAAAAAAAAAAAATGTATTGTCTCAAAGGTAGAAGATGATAAACGGTGAATAAATGGTGCTAAGAGGAGACTTGACTTGGGATGGTGAACATACTATACAATGCAGATGATGTATCATGGAATAGTTAACCTGAAACCTATATAATTTTATTGAGCTGAATTTATTGTCACCCCCAATGAATTCAAAAAATACACTTTAAAAAATATACTGTCTTTTCTCACATCCCCTCAAAGCCCTCTAGGAGACTGACTGCCTAATGGGATTCAGGTTGTCCCGATTTATCCTAAACTTCTCCTGTTGCATGGAATCATTAACCTTCCCATGTTCTCTGTTAGGGGCCATCATGCTATATTTTAGGACAGTCGGTGAAGAGGGATAACATAATTTCATGACTTCCTATAGCTAACAAGTCACTGCTGCACGGTGACAATCTGCTTTGACAGGTTCCCAAGTACACAATTTTTTTCCCCTCACATTAGAGACTTTCCTGAAGAAAATGTAGAGTAGGTGTTTCTTTGGATGTTTCTCAAAAGGCATGTAGTAAGTCTCTATCTTTGATCTTACTGTAGGGTGTTAGACATTACTGTGATACTAAATACACATGCATATGCACAGGCACACACAGGAGACACAGACTGGGCAAAATCATCTCCCTCTTAAGTCTTTGGTAAAATTGTCTACTTAGATCTGTAAGCATCCCTGTGGCTAACCTGTCCTTGGAAATTTCAAGTCAAGCTAAGACTTGTTTAGGGCTTTGCTGAGTGTCACATTGAGCTGCATGAAGTTTCAGGAGCATCCTTAGAAGTCAGCAACATGGCAGAAGACTTCAAGACCAAAATCAAGAACTGCCAGACTGCCCCTTTTGATAGCCACTTCCCAAACCAGACCCAGACCAGGAACTGTTGGCTAAACTACGTGGACTTTCACTTCTGTGACAAGGCAATGACCACTAAGGGTGGTGATGTTTCCATGTGAGAATGGTCCCAACATGTGTGCAACTCCCTTTGCTGCATATCCTGGGTGTTGACCTGGGATGACCATTGGGCAGGAGGCACATTTCCTGGGAATATCTAAGCTGACTGCATCCCATCAGTCCTCTGTCTTCCATTCTTCTCCTAGGGAGGCAAAGGGGGACCTGGGTACATCCCACCCTGTGATTCTGAGTCATGGCTTAAGTAATAATAAATACTTGTTGGAAAAGTGAAAAGAAAACCTTATTTAAAAAATTAGGTATTCAAAAAACACAAATATCTCTTAAGATAGAAAATGAATTCCCATTCTCAGAAAGCTCTGTGGAAGAATATTGCATCTTTAAATCTCTCTAATTTGGAATAATCATATGATTTTGTTATTTTCAGCTTGCTCTTCATATGTCTGCTTTTTCATACCAAGGAATTAATGATATGAATGCTTGAGTCCTTGTTTTATCACTTTTTAAAATAAAAAATGCTTGCACAGAAAAACATGAATATAAATACCAGACATCTGATATGAAAATAAAGCAGTGTTTTCTACAATTCATGTCTTAATGTTTAGTAGGAGAATTTTTTTTCACTAGCAGAAACCTCAATTATCATATTTTCTCAAGAGCAGCTCTAATGGTCTGAATCCAGAATTTATTTTCAAGAAGAGGAACAAATTGGCTTAATATGCAACCATTTGTTGCCAAGTGAATTGACAAAATATTTAGGCATGCAAGGATCACACATTCGTTGAAGAAAAACACAATTTATTTTAAAACTGTTGCTTTGTACCTGTGAGACTAGCAAGATCTGATGGTGGGCAGCATTTCTTCCTTGTAATGCATTGCAGTGGGTGGAAGAGGTGGGATTTGCTCCTCTGTGCTCCCCAGTCCCACTCTCGTCACTCTCCTTTGTCAGGAGATAGGGCCCTTATGCCCATGTTCCACCTCCACCCTCACCTTTACATTGGTCTTTATTAAACTTAATAGATTGCTCATTTTTGCTAAGATGCCACAATCTTACCCCAGGGATATTTGCATTTTGAGAGCTGTCAGAATTTTAAGCAAAGATGTGCTGTTCCGATGACAGGCCAAAGCTGAGTGGTGGAGGGGGGAATGTTCTGATCCGTGGGCACCCTGGTGTCTCCAGGCACAGGGGCGTTCTCCACGGATGGGTGAGCCCGGCAGATGGATACACCTGCCAAAAAATGATGCTCGCTTTGGTTTTATAGCTTTTGCCACCAACGTTGAGTGAATTTCTTAAATCAGAATGTCTACATAAATTTCTTTTGCCATTAAGTTTCCTGATTTTCAGTTTCTTTCTTCTTTGCTCGAATGTCATTGAATTTTAAATTATGCTAAAGGTGTAAAGAGCACAGAGGAGAATTTCCTCCAAACCCCTCACTTACAGATGAGGACAAATAGATGTCACAATGTCAGGGGACTTGCCCAAGCTCACAAGGCTGAGGGTCAATGCAGAGCAGCTTGAGGACCCAGGCCCCCAGTGCAATGCAGTCCCCTCTTGTAGGCTCTGGCTCCAGCAGCCTCCAATACTCCAGCTGTCCCACAATGTTGAGAATGTTCTGAACCCTGTGGGCCTCCTCAATGCCTTTGTTCTGCAAAAACAGAAACCGTGTTACTGGGTTGTTCAGAAGGACGCAAAAGGAGAGCTTGGAAAATTTGACCAGAACATATGAAAAACATGTAAAATACATTTATGTTTAATAAAGAACAAAGATGATGGTAGGGAGGGTGCTTGATGTTTGGATTCTTTATTAAATATCCTCTGAGTCCTGGTAACTTTATATCCATGACCTCACACAAGAAGAAACCGCAGCTCAGGTAGGAAGATTGTGAACCCAGGGCAACCCCCAGCTCTGACTCGTGCCGTTCCAAGTTGTCTCATGAAGACACAGATAAGCATGTAAACAAAAACACAGATTTCTTGCCGATATACATAAAAATATTGAGTTTTTATAATCCATCTCCCTATTTTCTTAAAAAATGTGATAGTATATGTAAAGAGACAGAGAGAGAAATGCATAGTAAGATGTTTAATTAAAAATTAAAAATGACTAAAATACAAAAAGAAAGATTATTATTAAAAATATATGTTGTAATTTGGTTACAATTATTTAATTCTACATTTCCTGGCAATCCTGCCAAAATATATATATATATATATACTATGACTTCCCATTGTCTGAGAGAAGGGAGCATGTATCTATTCATCAAGAGAGACTTTTTTAAATTATGTTTTTTAAATTTTATTTTTATTGTTTTTCTATTATAATTGTTCCACTTTTTCCCTCATTGCTGCCCCTCACCCAGCCTACTCCTTCTCCCACAGTCAATCCCCACCCTGTTGTCCATGTTCATGGGTCATTTATACTAGTTCCTTTACTAAACCCATCCCCTGTATACCCCCTTCCTTCCCTTCCTTGCTTCCTTAGATTAAGTCCCTAAGCCACAAAATGGCCAATGTCTTCACTTATGGATTTCTAGACTATTCACCATTCTTTCTCCACACGGGCTTCTGTCTCAACTACAAGGGTGGGTCCTCCTTTCTCCCTCTCAGACCCTTGCATAGACCTCTGGCTGGGCCACATATGTGCAGGGGTGGAGGAATTTTCCAGCAGCAATGAGTCCTTGCATGATTGCTCTTATATCTCATTCTGCCCGCTGTGATGGTAGATTTAATGTGTCAAGTTGACTGGGCCATACACACCCAGGCATTAATAAACCATTGCTCTGGGTGTGTCTGTGACAGTACTTTGTAATGAGATTAACATTTGAATTGATAGACAAAGTCAAGTAGGTTGTCTTCCCCCATGATATGGGTAGACTCCATCCAATCCACTGAAGGCCTGAACAGAACAAAAAGACCGACCATCCCTGGAGTAAGAGAGGGTTCTGCCTTCCTGACTGCCAAACTGGGCCATCAGTATTTTCCTGGAATCAGACTGGACCTAGACCATCAGCTCTCTTGGCTCTCCAGCTGGCTGACTCATCCAGCAGACCTCAGGACTTGCCAACTCCATAATTATTTGAACCAGTTTCTCATCACAAGTCTCTTTCTATATGCAGATGCACTTCTTATGGGTTCTGTTTCTCTGCAGAACCCAAATACAGCCCTCCCCCTGGCTCTACTAGAGAGGGCACCAAGGAGACTCACCTCAACATCCACCCACCTGTTTTCCTCCCAGAGACGAGACCAGACAAGACACGCTTCTGAAGAAAAAGGAAAAGGGACAGAGCCAACACAAGAAAGATTACAAAGGCCATGGAGTCTCCCTGAGGGTGGGGTGTTTCCCTATTCTTTTCTGCCTTGTAGGACCATCTCTTACCTCTTCATTTTTTTTTTTTTTTTTTTTTTTTTTTTTTGCTCCCTGGTATTTACTCCCCACCTTCTAAATGGAAGTTTAAATAAAGCTTCTACTTTCATTACAAGGTGTGTGTTTATCTTTCTATGAATATTATAGACTCTTGATCATAGCTATCACAGAACTCCCATGCAATTCTTGGTTGGGGTATACTATAAAGAATAACGCAAGTTTTAATTCTAGTCCTCCACATAACATTTTTATTGTTTTTCTATTATAGTGGTCCCATTTTCCCCCATTGTTCTCCCCTGGCCCACACGCCTGCCCCCCTCTCTCACAGTCAACACATATTTTGTAAAAAAAAAAAAAAAAAAAAAAAAAGAGTTCCTCTAACACAGTGCCCAGAAACACCCTGGGCAGGCCCCCAGAGGCATTTCTGTCTTTCAGGGACCCTGCTATATCAGAATGTCTGTCAAGATGCCTCCAGGCAAGGGAAGAAACTAAGGGAAACTATGAAAAATAAGTCAATTGGCTTGTCCCCAGGCAATGGCACCCTGTATGTTTTCTAGCTCTGACTATGTGTTTTAGTGTGTCTGAATTGAACCTGACACATCTTTTCAATTCCTTATGATTTGGTCTTGAGTCTACAGATAAGGTCAGTGAGCCACAAGAAATGTCTGAAACTATGGAGCCCGGCCAAGCTCTATCCCAGTGAAGTAGCCATGGGTGGAAGGCCGCAGTCACTGTCATCCTGCTCCATACCTTGCAATTATCATCCCGTTTCTTTAAACTCTCTCCAGTGGCATGCTGTCTCAGGATTTTTGTTGTGGCCATGGACACAGCACTGTGCTAAAGTCTTTCAAATACATGGGTTGTGTGAATGGACATTGCCTACAAACTTTCCCTGGGTGATGAGCTGACTGCAATATGCCCCCAGCTATGCTAGTCTATCTAGCTCAGGAATGTGGGGGTACGTAAAAGTTTTGAGTATTTTTTAAATTCACATTTTGTAATTGATACATTCTGTCCACTACAGATATCTCTGTTTTTGATAGAGCAGTTTGATTATGCATAGAGACCAATTCATTGAGGCTGATCTAGTGAGTGCAAAACCAAGGAGAGAAAGGACGTTGATAACATTAAAATGGGTGTGCAGACATGTCTTCCTCTTCCACTGAAAGGCTGAATACATGGGAGATATTTTCACCTGCAAACTGAAAACCAGGGGAAGGTGATGATGGTTTAATAATATGACTAGCATGGATGGCAATAACCTATGTTTGTGTAATATCAATGCATAATTCACAGACTATTAAATTTTGGTTTGAAACATTTGTATTTTGAATCACCAGTTCTTTTACCTAGAAACTTGGGAATCTGGCTTGTGGCATTGGAAAAGTGTCAGTCATTTTGAAGTCCTTCACATAGAAGTGATGGTAGAAGGTATAGGAGGATGAGATCTCAAGAAATACAATTTGAAGAGAGGAGAAGAGAATCAAAACAAGAATTAACTTCAGTGGGAAGGAAGAATATGTCACAGGGATAGCAAAAGATGTTGCAGTCAAGGCAAGTAAGGATGGGAGGGTTCCTTCTACAGAGATAGACAGGGTTGTCTTCCCGTTGTCAAACAATGTGCAGAATTTTTTTTAAATGATCTCTGGTGAACACCCCTAACCTGAAAACATAGCTGAAGGTTGGGAAGTCCTGGTCAATCCATTTCAAAACCTTGGACTAGAAGATGAGAAAGACAACCTCTGAGAGGAGGGCCGTAGATTTTCACTCTGGGGATGCTCTAGGCAAGCAGCTTGGTGAAGGATGAGAGCTGAGGCCAAACCTAGGGGTACCCACTGGGGGTACTTTCAGATGCCTAACAACTAAAGGAATGCATGATTCTCTTTTAGAGGTAGCAGAGGAGAGGAGGCCCTGTTGTAGATAGAGGGACATGTAGTCAGGGGAAGATGAAACCGAATGATTTAGGAGGAGTGGGGGAAGGGGACCAAGGGCATGGGCAGGTGGGTTCAGCTTTATTCATAGCAAGGTCAGATATTCCTCCAAGTAACCAGCAATTATGGTTGCAGCAATTATGGCTTCTCCTAATATAATGTGAACTCTCTGAGGACTGGGACTTCAAAGGCCCATTAGGGGACTGCTAGAGTAGGACACGGATTCAAAGAAAAATGAAGTGGAAGCAAGATAACAAAGTCCTGAAACAGGTCAGAGTCTAAAAACATTTCAAATGCATTGTCTTGTCTGACAGTCAATAGACCACCTCTGGAAAGGGGATAAAATATTTCTATGTCAATGTCTTTTGCTCATAGTGTTTTGCAAAAGAGATAGAAAAATATGACATTATGTCTAAAAGGAGAGATTTCATACCTAAGGGTTTCAGAAACAAAGCAATTCCAAGTAACACCCAGGCTGGTTGAAAGAAAAATGTGCTGGACATTTACTCATGACTGGCTATGCAGATGTATGCTGATGGTGGGTCCACACTGATGCTGTGAGGACAGCAGAGATGGGAAGATGTTCCTCCTTTCACTGAATCCTTTCTCAAAAGAATGGAAGGTAAGTTCCCATGAGGCAACCCAGATAGCAAGGCAAATTCTTAGTGCTGTGACACACCTGACCTCCAAGAATGGAGAAACATGTCATGATGGGAAGCGTAGGAGGCAGTGTGATGAGTCAGGTGGGCTCCTCCATGTGGACCAGATCT
This sequence comes from Furipterus horrens, assembly GCF_987537825.1. NCBI lineage: Eukaryota > Metazoa > Chordata > Mammalia > Chiroptera > Furipteridae > Furipterus > Furipterus horrens. The sequence goes on from NW_028327175.1 coordinate 32,467,434, forward strand.
CATCTGTCTAGCAGGCTCTCGGGTATGAATGACAGAGAATTTATTTGGGGATTCTTCTGGGATGCAGTAAGGCATGTGCATAAGAGCAGTGCTAATAGGACTCGGAGGGGAAGGTAGCTGTTAGTGGGTGAGAAGCATGGGCCCAGGATGGGTTTTACTTTGGACCTAAGACCAACCCATGTCTTTATTCTGGTTGACTTTAAAAACATTAAACTCATTCTTTTATTTTAATAAACAATGAACCAAAGTAAAAATACACCTCTGTTGAAACTTAACAAATAATCGATGTAGTCAATGAGGTCATAAAAATAGACTAGCAAACACAGACTCCTTGACTTTCACCAATGTGGTTGTCATCACACAAAATGTCCCTGCTTTAGATGCAGCAAGAGGTAGTGGCGAAACATATGCTTACCCACATAGCAGGGAAATGATGCTTAAACACAGGACATGCAATTTGGCCTTGCTCTCTGTTTTCATGTTGTGCACTGGTCAGTTTTTTAATTAGTGGTCCATCGCCTTACTATCACAGGGGCAGAAATAATTGCTTCATTGTAGAAGAACCTGTTAAGACAGCTGCATGGGAAAGTGCCAGAGACAGATCATTCTGGGGCTTCTTTATAGACTGTTTTGTAAATAAATCATACTTTTTAATTGCTCTGTCAGAAAGATCCTTCCTTGAGCAAAAGGTGACTGGGGCTGAATGTGGGAACGCCACAGGACATCTGTTTGGTCTGGCCAAGGGCTCCGTGCACTTGTTCTCAATACCCAGAGCGACCTCTCAGATTCCATGGACATAGTAACAATTAAAAGCGCACAATGGCGCGACCATGTTCGCCGTGACAGAGGCAGGTTGGCTGCTTCCCATAACAGCCTCCCGGGCGAGCGGAACAAAGGGCCCCGGCCCATCTGCACGGATGCTCTGAATGCCGCCTGTTCCAAAGGCTGCGCTCCTCCTCCAGCGCCCTGGGAAGCCCCCGCACAGACAAAACTCAGAGGTCCAGAGGAGCCCTCAGACATTAGTATGATAATGAATTCTGGATGCCTCTGACATGCACAACAAAGGGATGGGTTCTTGGGATAGCAACTTAGCAAGTCAGGGACACAGAATGCTATTGACTCCGTGTGGACAGAAGTGACCGGCCTGAGCATCTCCAAGTGGATCTGTTGCTTGACGTTTTTCTTCCAGGAATGGTAAAGAAGCAAGAAGCCCTTTGGTTGCCTGTAGATCGTGGAGAAGTCCAGTGTCTGATCCCACATCTGAATACAACAACCTTCTTGCATCTCAGTCACTCCTCCAATTCCTTTGCGTGGGTCTGTAACTTCACGAAAGATAGTTTGATATTTTCAAACACATACCTCTCACTCTGAGAGGAGTGAAGAATGGCATCCACAGTGGCTCTGGAGGATAAGGTCCAGTAATGGCAGAAGCCTCAAGGTGAAAGTTTCCTTTTTGGTTAATTAACTACAAACTGCATTTCTGATTACAATCACTTAGGTTGCCAACTACCCTCGAACAAAAGGCCTGAAGTTCGTAGTGGTCTAAACAAAACTCCAAATGGGAACATGAGGGACCCCCTCCTCAGCTGGGTGAAACGTCCAGAATGACCTGGAAATGCCTAGGCTTTCTTGAGCAATTTCTTAAATTTTAGAAGTGAAGTAAGCCTTAGATAAGTTACAGAGGTTGAAACATTGGCAACATCAATAACAAAGAACAGTAACAACAACAAAACAGTCCTTTGACGCAAGGGGAGGGGAAAGAGTTGAACCCAGTGTCACGTCAAGTCCCCAAACGCGGTGGCACCAGTCCGTGGCCGTTAACAACTATTATATAAACATAATGGAATGCGCCCGGTGTTCTGACTGATGGAAAAAGCCCGGTCATTAGCCACTGGGGGATGCCCGATGCCCGCACCGCTCTCCAGCTGCCATCCAAGTGTGTTTCCATAAAACTCAGCCCGCTTAACAAGGAGTTTGATGGAGTGTTAACGATCTTCAGCTTCAGGTCGAGCTGTTAACCAACAAAGTCGTCATTAACTGCTGGTAATGACTGTGTTTCTGGGGATTATTGCTTAATTACGAACTTGATGGCCACAGTCCTGCCTCCCGACTCCGGGAACAGTTTTCCATCCAGGCTTTCAGCACCACCTTCATTTTTCTGTGCTGTGTCTCTACCATTTGAAGGGACAGAAGATGTCAGAGGGTGGCAAGGGTGCTTTCCAGAGCTGGTGTATGCTCGCTCAGCTCCGCTGGTTTCAAGGCTCCCGTGGGCCAGGGTTCTCTGCAAACAGTAAGCATGATGGAGCTGCGGGTCACAAATGATTTCCTAGGGACTATTGATTTATTATCAGCAAAAAGCAGGATGCTTCACTGGTGAGATTCTGCCTCTCAACTGGCTGGAATGACTAAGGATTCAGGCAATGATGCCCCCTACCACTACCCTGCAGGCATGCACACACACATACACCCATGTCTGGTAAGGACTTGAGATGCATCGCCTCAGAGAATCTAAACCTCTCCAGCTTGTTTACCATGTGTCACTGACAGGGGGAAGTGGACGTGGACTTTCAAGTCCAGGCCACCACAAATAAGAGGCATGGATCTACATCTAGGACCATTCCTGGACCTACAGCAATGATTTTTCCCAAAAATTATTGCCTTTGGTTTCATTTCTTATTATATATATATATATATATATATATATATATATATATATATATATATTTTAAATCCTTACGTGAGGATATGTTTATTCATTTTAGGGAGAGAGGAAAAGAGAGAGAGAAACACCTATGTGAGAGAAAAACATTGATCATGGCCTCCCATACAACCAAAATCTAGGTTTATGCTCTGATTGTGAATTAAACCCACAGCTTTTTGGTGTATGGGACGATGTCCCAATCAACTGAGCCATCCAGCCAGGGCTGGTTTCACTTCTTATTTTAAATAAAATCAAAAGCATCCATGGAAAAGGGTCTTTAGTTCATTTCTCAGTACCCACCCTTTCATTTACTCTCATCACTGGACTGTTAATTCCTTTGGAGAAACACTTTGCAGTGGCTTTGAAGTTCAGAAAATTTTCATTTAAGATTTGCAGCCATCATGCATTGTAGCAAATATGGGTTGTTTTTACTGTACATTCATTAGTTGAAATTTGGGGAGGGGTTTATATGTGCTTCTGTGGACATTATCATTAACTTAAAATAACTCACTACTCTCATTAGCCTCAACTTTTACATGCACCTAACAGGCTTATCCCTTGGCAGCCTCTCCAGAAACATTTGCTGAATGAAACAGTTGTATTTCCATGCAAGTCTATACATTGATATTTCAAGTTAGGAATGTACTTTCTTTTTGGCCACTGTGAGCACATGACCTTCATGCATCTCTCCTGGAGACAAGGTTGTGCCAAGGGAGGGGTTGTTATTTGTCAGAGAAGAAACCTAGAGAAAAGTTCCTGTGAATAGACAACCGTTGATGTTGCAAAAGAGGTTCTTGCAGCCAAAATTAGCTCAGCAAATCTAGCTGTCCTCTGAAGAGAGGATGGCCCCAGTAACTTCATCAGTAACTCCCTCTGCTACCCACTGAGGCCAGACCTGAAAGAGTCTCAGTTCGGGTCCCAGGTAGAGGTGGGTGGTGAATTCATCTGCTAGGCCCAGGAACACTATGGGAAGGAGAAAGAGGTATGAACTAGAAGGTGAGGGGGCCTCCGAGATTCCCCTTTCAGGACTTTAGCCCTGAGGGGAAATCCTAAACCTTAAGTGAAGGAGAGGAAGAAAACCGCTCCCCTCCTCTGGGGATTCTGTGATGAGGCTGCTACAGGTCACCCACTCACCTGACACTGCCACCTCTATAAAACTGAAGAGAGGCCTCCAGCTGAGACCCCCTGAACCTTCTTCAGGGTGTGGACAGGGTTCCAAGTTAATAAGCTTGCTGGGGAGCTCAAGGGAGGGTGTGCTGATGCAGGAGAAGCCAGGAGCAAAGGGCAGACTGCTGCCCTGCCAGGCCTGGTGTTTCACAGCAGTCCACAGAGGTTCCCCACAGGGGCATGGCCAAGGCAAACATGCTCTGGGCTCCGATCTTGCAAGAGACAGGCAGAGCTGGTGAGGACTCACACAGCCTGGAGCGGAAATGCAGCAGGGTGAACAGTGCAACAGGCAAGAACTGAGCTGGGACCAGAGCTCGCGGTTCCTCGTGCTACCTGAGGACGATGGCAATTTACCCACCACCCCAAGTCAGTCATGTCTGATGGGAAGAAGCAGGTGGGCTGGCTCCCCAGGGCCTGAGCATTAGAGCGAAGGGGTTGTTGATGCCATTGAATCAGCCTGATCTCAAAACATTATTGACTGCTTAGTTGACCTGGCTCCTGCCAATCAGCAGGTGGAAGCCAGGGGAAGAGGAGTAACAAAATGCAACCATTATATCTTTGGTACATCCAATTGAATAGTGCACCAAATTATGCCCCTCTGATCTCTGGTGCATGTGGTATGTGTGTCTTTGTCTATAAACCTCTTTCACGTTGCTTTCCAAATCTATACTTGCTCTCCTTTCGGAATATGAAAGGCATAACTGACATTTTCTTCTGTCTCCACCCCTTGTTTGTAAGAAGCTACTAACATGGATTTAGGGGAAACTATTTTACAGACGCAGTTCTCTGTGCCAGAATTAAATGAAAGCAATATTAAAAATGCCTTTGAACGTGTTCCACAAATTCAAAAGAATATTTATAACTGTGCTCAGGAATACATAGTACTCAGGCCTCTCCATGATTCATTTGGTGAAAATGGACCTTTAGGAGAGCACCACCTGCATGCATCCCCTGCACACCGCCCATCACCTCTGCCAGGGCCCTACAGGATTCTGATGTCCAGCCTCCCCGGAAGGACCCCGACCAAACTGCATTTTGGACAACTAGTGTTAGCAATCTGTTCTGTGTTTATACATTCTTATCCGTAATGAAATCAAGGAATATTGAAATTGAATAACTACACTGTAAAGTGTGAAAATTAACTACCCCCTCCATCATTCTTCCTCTTTCTGAGAGAAGTAACACTGAGTTGGGCATATTTTCACACTGATGCAACAAGCACTTGCAGAATATAAAGTCAGGCAGACAAGCAGCTGAATTGTTTTCCGTAGATGTGGTATTCGTTACTCCAGGCCACACAAACACTAGTTTCTGAAAAGAATGACATGTTTTATATCAAGCTTCTCACAGCAAAAAAGCATGGCATGTTAAAGCATACAGGACACAAGGAAATGATATGTCATCTACATCTTCAATACCACCACACACATACAAACACACATGCATGCACATACACACATACTTCAAAGCATTCAGAGATTATGTAGAAATCACATTTATATGAGAATCTCATCCATATTCACTAAGCATGGATGGACCTATAAATTTGTTCTAAATTTGCTTACATTCTGAACTTGGGTATTTTGTCTTTACATTTTCTCCAACTAATCTTCTTGCTCACCTTCTGCAGCCACAAGGAGGAGGCACTGCTGGCCCCTGGTCATACAGTGGATAGATGACAATATCCTTAGCATGTACCTCATTGTGCTGGGTCATTGCCCCCTTGGGTTGGGGTCCTGGTGGCTCTGGCACTCAGGGGAAGCCTGCTGCTCTTCCCTGAACCCCTGTGTGGACATCGTTTTCCAATGAACAATGCAGTTGAGTTTGGTCTTGGATCACAACACTATTTGTAAATAGAATATTTAAATATTTGTATATAATCTATGTAATGCTTCTTCTTTGTGTTATAACCGTGATATAGAACATTCTGCATTTGAAAGTTAATTTTTTTCTTTAAAAATAAAACATTTCACAATTTCAGAATGCAAGAGGACTATTTGTACAGAGCATTCTTATTCATTTCCTTTCTCCTTTATTTATTTCATGTCTTAATGTTCAAAATAATAATGTTAATATACCATGTATTATCTCATGTACAAAACAAGGAGAGACACAAGTGTTATTTTTTTATTACTGATGCTGGCATATTATCATTAACTGAGTGATTTTGTGATCTCTTAAGCTGTATAACATTATACTTAATAAAATTATAATATAGAATAGTCTCACATATGAGTTCAAAGAATAGTTATTTAACATTGAATTAATAAAACTATAAACTGGTACATAACATGAATTCATAAAGTTTTCAATAAACATTAATTTTTATATGAAAAATTTTTGTTTCATGAAGATTCTTTTTTTATTCCTTTATTGTTTTTCTATTACAGTTGTCTCATTTTCCCCCCATAGACTTCCCCCACCGTGCCCACCACATTATCCCAGAGTCAATCCACACCCTGTTGTCCTTGTCCGTAGGTCACTTACACTAGTTCCTTGACTAGATCCTTCCTGTTCTTCCTCCCATTTCCCACTCTCCCCTCCCCCCAGTCACGGTCAGTTTGCTCCTTGTTTACATGTCTCTGTTTCTATTTTGTTCATTTGTTTATGCTGTTCATTAGTTTCCTGAATTAGGTGATATCATATGGTATTTGTGTTTCATTGCCTGGCTTATTTCACTAAGCATAATACTCTCCAGCTCCATCCATGTTATTGCAAATGGTAGGAGTTCCTTCTTTCTTTCTGTTGCCTAGTATTCCATTGTGTAAATGTACCACAGTTTTTTGATCCACTCATCTACAGATGGGCACTTAGGCTATTGAAAATAGCGCTACTATGAACATAGAGGTGCACAGGTTCTTTTGAATTGGTGTTTCAGGATTTTTGGGATACAATTCTAGCAAAAGAATCACTGGATCAAAATGCAGTTCCATTTTTAGTTTTTTTAAGGAAATTCCATACTGTTTTCCATAGTGGCTGCACCAGTCTGCATTCCCACCAACAGTGCACTAGGGTTCCCTTTTCTCCATATCCTCGCCAGCACTTGCTGTTTGTTGATTTGTTTATGATGGCCATTCTTCTAGAACAAATACTTCAAAAACTTATGTGGAACCCAAAAGGACCTTGAATAACCACAGCAATCCAGAGGAAGAAGAACATAGTAGGAGGAATCACAATACCTGATATCAAACTATGCCACATGGCCACTGTAAACAAATCAGTCTGGTATCGGCATAAGAACAGACATACAGATCAATGGAACAGAACAGAGAGCTGAGAAATAAACCCAGGTCTCTATGGTCAACTAATATTTGACAAAGAGGGAAGGAACATAAAATGGAGTGAAAATAGCCTCTTCAACAAATGGTGCTGGGAGAACTGGACAAGAACATGCAAAAAAAAAAAAAAAAAGAAAGAAAGAAAAAGAAACTAGACCACCAACTTACACCATACTCCAGAATAAACTCAAGATGATAAAAGAATTAAATATAAACCATGATTACCATAAAATTAATAGATGAAAACATAGGCAGTAAAATTTCAGATATTCCATGTAACAATATTTTCACAAATATATCTCCTAGGGCAAGGGAAATAAAGGAAAGAATAAACAATTGGGACTACATCAAAGTAAAGAGTTTCTGCTCAGCAAAAGAAAACATCAACAAGATGAAAAGGGAACCAATCAATGGGGAACATATTTGCCAATGATACTTCAGACAAAGGATTGATCTCCAAAATATATAAATACCTTATATAACTCAACACCAAGAAGACAAACAACCCAATTAAAAAATGGACAAAGGACCTGAACAAACACTTCTCCAAGGAGGACATACAGAGGGCCCATAGGTATATGAAAGAATGCTCAATCAACATCACTAGCCATCTGAGAGATGCAAATTAAAATCACAATGAGATACCACCTCACACCAGTCAGAAATATTAATGTTTTAATGAATAAAAAACAGCAAAATTTTTGGCATTTGAAAATTATTATGCTTTCCACTATATTTTAGAATGTGTATTTTATAAATGCTAAATAAACCACCAGGAAGAAAAAGCTCATATTGTTAAAAGGAGTTCAGATAGCTGTTACATCATTTTTGACTTTATACCAACATTTTTGTGGATCTCCAAAGTGATTTGAAAATAAATTCTTAGAATATGATTTCATTATGTATAATGTCTGCAAAACCAATGCAATAACCACCTACAAACCTCAAAAGCGAAACACGATTAAGGTCATCATTCTGGCTGCAAAGGTTAAAGGCTAGATTCATAAAACTGTTAATTTCATGTGGTATGTTGTCCTGGATCTAAAGAAACTATATCTCACTAAACCAAGAGAAACAAAATGAAACATAAATAATGTTTTTCCGTCCACACATGACTCTCGTTAATGGAGAAAGCTCCCAATGTCTGTAGTAATTACCCAACAATTCCTAGATTCTTCTATCAGAACCTGACCAGCTCAGGAGGCTGACTCTGGTTTCTGAGTGGCTGACCATCCACTGGAATCTTAGTTCTCAGGACCAGGGGCTCTGCTGGTTTTGTTTATATAGTCCACAGTGCCTAGGACAGTTCCTTGCACATAGGAACCACTCAATAAAGTATTTATTAAATGAATCATGGGATAGCAAGAAGGACCAAGAAAGTAGTGAAAAGAAAAGAACCTCCATTCACCACTTAGTGTTGACGGCATTCTTTGTAGAGATAATTGAAAGATATTCCTCATCTTCTAATCTGCTCCCACCCTCTTAGGAGAAATCAAAGATATTTTGGACTAGGAGATGTAAATCAAGTCAGTATTGGAACAGGGGATTGAAGTCTAGATAAATGGGCTGAAAGAGGATAACTTCTGAGCTGTAAATGAGTTCTCATCTCCAGGCCTGGACTAATTACATCCAGGGATAGTGAGCCACGTTGGGAAGGGCAGCACTGGTATCTGGCAAAAAATCTTGAGCAACCACAGGGTAGTGCCAAGGTGGTGGGAGGATGTCGGAGGAGCAGTATAGTCACAATTCTACGTAAGAGGCAGCTGTAATGCAGAGAGCTGGACATCAATGCTGGGAAAGAAGTAGACAGGGATGGCTCGTGGGCAGGTAGAAAAACAGCAGCTTCCCTGAAGTCAACTCAGGCACACCACAGATCTAGGTCAGACAAACTTCATCTGCTTTTAGGATAGGATTACTGGATTTCTAGATGAGAAACATAACACAGACAATAGCTGAATGCAGATGTCAGCAAAGCAGTTGCAAATATCATGCTCTTTCCTTCTGGACACGAGGGAGAAGCATAGTCGGCACACTAATGCAATTTAGATCCCTCACTAGTTCAAAGACAGTTCCCTGAGGATGTGGTTCACTGGCTCCAGGCCAAGGCGGAAATTGCCATCACTTGGATGTGGGCATTGAGGTCAAGATGCCCAATTGTTTTGCATGACATATAGCTTGAAGTAATAATAATTTCCCTGGATGGTAAGCCTAGCATCCAAAACATCTTCTCAGCTTTGACAATGAGCTGAATATGAGCAATGCCATTTGCCAGGAGGAGATGAAATCCCAAAGTCCCAATGGTCTATGGGCATTCATTGCTCCACTCTGGGATGAGGACCCCTCCCAGGGGCTCATTGCTGAGGAAGTGTTGAGCCCCAACAGGTTACATTAACAGAACAGCTGCTAAAGCGGGGCCCTTGCACTGGTCAGATCATAGCTAGAAGGGTGTACTTGCTCTTGTGTTCTGAATTTGAAAGAGACAAAGATGAATTATGTCCAGAGGAAAAAGGACTGGGAAAAATGACTCAAAAACAAATCAGAATAAACAAATTAGGCCTCTGCATCTTAAGAGAAGAAAACAGCAGGTGAAGCTCTGAAAAAAAACAAAAATGACCCTCAATATTTGAAAGTATTTTGTGTCAAAAATAAATTAGCTTAATTCTCTGTAGCTCCAGGAGTTAGAATTGGAAGCAATGAATAAAAGCTATAGAGGAGTCCTGAACAGATAGAGCTCCATCCCAATATGCCAAGGTTGCTGGTTTGATTCCCCCCAGTCAGGGAACATATAAGAACCAACCAATGTGAATGCACAAATGGGTCGAGCAACAAATCGATGTTTAAAAAAATAAATAAATAAATAAACAAACACATAAATAATTTAAAGGGAAAAGAAAAGGAAGCTACAGAGAAATTTTAATCTAGATAGGGGGAAAAAATTAAGAAAGCTGACATTATAAATTGACATTTTTAAAAGATAATATATATTTTTCATTATTTGGAAATGTTTGAGAAGTGACTGAGGATACTTTATTGAAATGTTGTTGAAAAACATTTGATGGTTGGCTAAATACTTGATCTAGCTCTGCACTTTCCAGTATGGCAGAACATGTGGCCATTAGATACATGAAACATGTTAGTCCAAACTGAGATACACCTGAAGTGTAAAATATTTAACAGATTACAAAGACTTTTGATAAACACAAAAAAGTAAAATCTCTCACTGGTATAGTTTTTATAATGATTACATGTTTTATAGATATGTTACCTATATTAGATTATATAAAGTCTACTAAAATAATTTTACCTTTTACATTTTTTACTTTTTAAATAGTATTAGTAAAATATTTAAAATTGCTGCCCTGGCTGAGTAGCTCAGTTGGCTAGAACATTGAACCAATATTCTAAGGTTATGGGTTTGATCTACAGTTAGGGTACATACAAGAATGAACTAATGAGTGCATAAATAAGTAGAACAACAAATCAATGTTTTTTTTCTTTCTCTCTCCAAAAATCAATAAATAAAAATGTTTTTTTTTTAAAGTTTAAAATTGCATATGTGGCTTACATTGTATTTTTATACAATTGCATTGGTTTAGATCTTAACTACTCAGTCTCTGGTTCTTGTATCTCCAGCAACATTACCTAGAAGCTTGTGAGAATTTTACAATATCTACCCTACCGAGGATCCATGAGCCAGAGTCCGCATTTTAACATGGCTTGAGAAACACTGGTCTAGATTATAATTGCTCTCAAACAAAGCAGAGAAACCTGTTATTTAAAGGAAATCTAGGTAGAAGACTGCTATAAAAATAATTATGAGGATGTTCTCCATTTGAGGGAATTATTGCTTTTTTTTTTTTTTTTTTTACCTTTATATGCCTTTACCATGGTCCTGTTCTCTGTAGTAAAGCATAGTTTGATAACCACTGGTTTATATTATGTTTAAAGTTGTTGAGCTATCTGAAATCTATAAATTCCAAATGTTTGATAATTCACACTTTCCTTAAAGTTTATTAGAAACAGAATGACAGCAACGTACACATGAGTGTGGGTATGAATTTGTGGTCTAGTCATGACCCTGTACAGTTCATTGGCTACCAAATTTGTTCAATCATTAGAATCATTAGTGAACATAAGTTTTTTTAATGCAGATATTATTGAATCAGAATTTCCAATGGTAGTAAGTTATCGATCTCTTTAAGTTCTCTCTGGGTGAATTTAACAGGAAATTCAACTATAATCTTCACAAGAGCTATACTACCTCTCTCGATGTTTTTGATGAGTTATTTCGATAAATGTTTTGACTCTCTACCTTTAGGTATAGCATGAAGATTTTTTCTTTATATTACCAATATATTACTAATTCTATATTTCTAAAAAAATGTAGAGTATTAAATATCACCTGGTGCTAGTTATTTAAGATAATCTCAATCAAAGCTAAAAGCTGCCCACTCTATTATGAATAATTTCCTTATACAAACTGAAGCAAAATATTTATTTTGGAAAGAATATAATTTGTGTTGTTACTTTTAATCAAACTCTCTGATTTAGAAAAGGACCAGAAACTTACTATGAAAATCACATTTCCTTTACCTTGTAGGCTTAACTTTGCAGCAAGAGCTGAAACAATGGCACGGGTAAGTTGTGGTGATAGGAAGAAAGACATGAAAAATTCTGTGTCCTTGAGGTCAAATGTGTGTGATCAGTGGGTTTGGTAATGAGATCACTGTTAGAGTAGAGACTGTTCCCATCAGAGGAAAAACTTGTTCAGAACCATGTGTGAGGAGGACAGAAAATAATTTTTAAGGCATATTGTTACAGAAAAAATATTATCCGGACACATTAAAATGTTAAGGAGAAATTTGTTCAGGACTATTGCAATAGAGAAGACCCTAGGGCTCAACCTGAATACGGAGAAGACAGGAGGGGATTTATAAGCAACACACAGAATGAGGGGTCAGTGGATGGAAAATTACTAGGAAGGACCATCAAGCGGAGGGGATTCTTAGAAGAAACATGACTTAGGCAGATTCTTGTGACCACTGGGCTGTGTAGGCCTGAAAAGGACAGGGCCAAGGTGGACACCTGGTGAGGAAGAGGGATCAGAGGAGCCTGACCAAAGCTGGTCAGGGAGAGAGTCCACCAGCAAATAGTCATTGTGAAGTCCAGCATGGTTATAGACAGAGAAACCCAGATTAGATACTTTAAGGAATGGAAAAAAAAAAAAATACCCTTGCTTGTTTTCATGACTCAATGAGTTCTTTGGGGAACTAGAAATTCCCAGGTAAAAGTACTGTGAATCAATGATATTGTAATAATGATGTAAGGTGTTGATGAATACTAGACATATTAGGATGATCACTTCATAAGTTATATAAATGTCTATTCACTATGTAGTACACCTGAAACTAATGTAATATCGTATACCGACTATAACTGAAAAATATTATTTTCTTTTTAAAAAATTTTATTGAATTCATTGGGTTGACATTGGTTAATAAATTATATAGGTTTCAGGTGTACAATTCTATAATACATCATCTGTATATTGTATTGTGTGTGCTCCACCCCAAGTCAAGTCTCCTTCCATCACCCCTTAACCTCCTTTACCCTCTTCTCCTTCCCTCCACCCCCTTTCCCTCTGATAACCATGGTACTGTTGTCTGCGTCTATGAGGTTTTATTTGTTTGCTTAATCCCTTCACCCTTTTTACTCAGTTCCCCAACCCCACTCCCCTCTGAGAGGGAAGAGTCTGTTCTCTGTATCTATGAATTTAAAAACCAGAAATACTGAGTCCTAAACGGTGCTGGCGAGGAAAAACAAAGAAAGAAAATATGTGCCCTCTATTAGCTCTCACCTCAAGGCAAATGTCCCTTAGCACAAACAGTAAATGTCACCTTTTCCTGTCACCTCTGGGTGAGTGCACAGCCCAGGGACAGATATCCAGGGCCTGCCCATGCTCCCCTGTCCTGCCTGCCCCCAATGGCAGCTCCCAAGGCACTGGTGTTCTGCATCAGTCTGGAAGAGCATACCCTATACCTTTATTGGCCTCTCCCCAGAGGACCACAAACTGCATTAGTCTGAATTACCAAATCAAAACTTTATGTGCAGCAGTTTCCCCTTGCGACTTTAGCATTTTTATGTCATAATGCTTCCATCACCTCCCCCCCTACCACACACTCCACACCTATTACGTTATTGAAAATTCTCAACAGATGTCATCTGAAGATGAATGGGGCTGGCCTGTGGGTATCTGGACTGGAATCTGAATATTGCTCTACTCAACTAAAAATGTCAGGGAAAGAAGAGTCAGCTCAAAAGAGGCCAGATGTGCCAGCGATGGTTATTTTCATGTTGGCTTACACAGACGGTCGGTGTGTGCAATCTTTGCTTATAGAAGGTACAGGTTTCCTTGGCAGTGTTGGCAGGGCAGGACTAAGTCAGATGAGTAGGTGGGAAGGGAACTCAAGCTCAGGGAGTGTTTAATGTTAGAGCAGCAAATCAATTCTGACAATGTCATAACCCTGACTGATGTTTATCCAGTCCTTCTAGAATCATCAGTTTACTCCTTTTACAGGTGGGCACCGCTCAAGTGCTAGGACAGAATGGGGTAAGAGGGAGCCCTGCCTGCCTTCCTGGTTCTTATTGCAGCTGGAGAACCAGGTAAGAAAACCTAAGTCCAGGTGGTAGGTAATATACATACATACCGGAAGAATGAAAAGTTCAGCCCAATATGCCCTGGGCAGGTTTATCACAGAGTTAACTGGTGAGAGAAAATGGTACTTTTCAATGACCTAGAGCAAGAATGTTTTAATTTAAGATCTGTCTCCATGTTATTTTTCAGATTTATTAAGATGCAATTGACATATAACATTGTATCCATTTATATTACTGTAATAAAATATATATTATATATTATAATTATCACCATAGCATTAGCTAACATCTCCAACATATCATATAACTACTATTTATTTTCTGGTTATGAGAATAGCAAAGATCTACTTTTTTAGCAAATGCTAAGTATGTAATACAGTATTATTAACTATAGTCACCATGCTGTACATTAGGTACCCAGAACTTATTCCCTTTATAACTGGAAGTTTGTGCCCCTTGACCCCCAGCCTCTGCCCCTGGTGAACACCATTCTAGTCTCCACTTCTTATGTGTGACCTTGGATGAAGCCTAGCCTCCCCATGCCTGTTTCTTTACTGGTAAAGTGCAATTGTTGGAAGTTGTATTTAGTTAATGTGTGCCTCCCAAAGGTTATTGCACAAAGTTAAGGGTTAGTTAATGCATTCAGCACCGTGGAGGTATCATCTGACACCCACCTGAGTGTTAACTTCTGTCGTTGCTATTAAAGCAAGGGATGCCTTAATAATGCTGTGTTTCTTCTTTATTCTGTCCTGTTTAATTACTGTCTGCTTACTTGATCAATAATTTCCCTTAACATTTCCTTCTTCCCCTAAGGATATCTCTTGTTAATTATCAAATGTTATTGTGGCATATATTGCCACCAAGTGTTATAAGAGAAATTTGTTGTTAATTAGTGTACAGATGTTTTATTCTGTGTGCATAAGTAGAATGTCTTCACTTAAAGAAAAATAGTTCTGGGACTCTAAATTAGAGAAGAAGGATTTAGTTGTAATTACACTCAAGGTAAAGGACCCTTTTCTTCTGATGAAGTCTTCCGGGTTTCTTAGAGCTGCCAGAGTTATAGATAATGAACCACTTGACCCAGAGACAGGGGTCATAGAACCTGAACTGTCAAAACCCCTCTCCATTGAAGATCACAGGGTAGGAAAAGGCATCACTGAAATGATGAAATAGGCCAATTAGAAAATTAAATTCGATTCACGAAAATGTACACATACTCAATCTTTCAAGAATACCTACAATGAGTTCTATTTAGGTGATTTAAGTTTTTTTTTTTTTTTTTTTTTTTAATCTTGACAGTTTTACTGTGACCCGAACCTCAAAAATTTTTTTATAAGTGAAACAGTGGGAGCTAGAGAATGGAAAACTCAGAGAAGCTTCTGAGTGTGAAGTTTTTTGCTTCTCACGGACACATTAGCTTGGGAAATGTAGTTTCTACAGTAATTTCCAACATTGTGACATTTTTTTCTGTGCAGTGATTAAAGTGAGGTCCCCTTAGTCTTGGCTTAACTTTAATACACTTTAAGAGAGATATCCAGCTCTTTTTTTACAAATGAAAATGTTGAGGTCTAAATAAGATGAATAACTTTCTCAGTGTTAAATTCTATTGGAGTACCAATTTTTAGGTGGCCTTTCATCACAAATTTTTATTATTATTATTATTTTATTTTTATTTTATTTTTTTTTTTACTTTTTCTCCATTTAGAGTAACTGCATTTGGCCATATCCAATTATCCCTCAACTTAACTGATTTATCCCATTGTTTTTGGGAAGACTATTCCAGCCTCAGGGAATTCCCTCCTTCCTCCTCTGAGCCCTGGAGGAAGCTCCAGGCCATTCCTCACCCTCACGCTTGCTACTCCTCCATTCCTAGTGAGAGCACCATGGTGAGCACACTCGCTTCATCTTCAGAATTAAACAGTTGTAAGTGAAAATAGTTCTGAAATCCCTCACTTTTCTACCCCACTCCTCTATTTATCCTGCTGTCTCTTTTGTGGTTATTTAGATAGGCCCTTCTTAATCTGTCTCCTGACCAGACTGTTTATTTACCCTTTTGAAAGCTTCTACTTATTGGCCACTCTGGTCTTCCCTTGGCTTTTGCCCGCATTGACCTCTTTTGCCCCTTCCTGTTTAGATGGGTTTCAGCTGCAGATCCTTAGCCATTCTTAACTACTCTGCTCCTGCCAGACTTCCTACCACTTTATTACATTGACACTAACTGTTTGATGAGTCTTTCAATTAATAGTGTAACAGGACTGACTGGCCAATAGCAACTGCTTTTAGTTTTTCTCTCCTTCCTTCCCTTCCTTTCCTTCCCTTTTTTCTTCCTTCCTTCCTTCCTTCCTTCCTTCCTTCCTTCCTTCCTTCCTTCCTTCCTTCCTTCCTTCCTTCCTTCCTTCCTTCCTTCCTTCCTTCCTTCCTTCCTTCCTTCCTTCCTTCCTTCCTTCCTTCCTTCCTTCCTCTTCTTTCTTTCTTTTCTTTTCTTTTCTTTCTTTCTTTCTTTCTTTCTTTCTTTCTTTCTTTCTTTCTTTCTTTCTTTCTTTCTTTCTTTCTTTCTCTTTCTTCCTTCCTTCCTTCCTTCCTTCCTTCCTTCCTTCCTTCCTTCCTTCCTTCCTTCTTTCCTTCCTTCTTTCCTTCCTTTCTTTCTTTCTTTTCTTCCAAATAATTACATCTGTAATAGCCTGGGATTCTCTAAATATTTTTTATTGTTGTTGTTTTTGATAGAGTTTGCTGAAATTCATTCTAAATTATCTTAAGAAAAGTTTGTCCTTCTTCAATTTATATAGTTTTTAGTCTTATCAATAGATAGGTAATTAAAGCACCACATGGCCAAGATATTTCCTTGTTAAAGCTTTTCTTTCAAAAAAAGAAAAACAAAGAAAGAATGAAAGAAAAAAAGAAAGAGAAAGAGAAAGAAAGAGAGAAAAGCAAGAAAGGAATTTAATTCATATTCTCTAAGAGTCATAGCAGTTCCCAAATAGTATCAGACTAGCCATGTCCTGACTTTTTAAAATTAAATTGATCGGGGTAACATTAGTTATTAACATTATATAAATTTCAGGTGCACAACTTTGTAATACAGTGTCTATATATTCCACTGTGCATTCACCTAAACCTGAAGTTTCGTCTTTTTCTGTCACCATATATTTGACCCCCTTTCCCCTCTTTGTCCTCCCCCACCCCGTTTACCCTATGACAACTGCCATTCTGTTGTTTGTACCTATGAGTTTGTTTTGTTTGTTCATTTGTTCCTTTCTGTTTTACATCCTACATGAGAGCGAAATCATATGACTCTTGTTCTTTTCCATCTGACTTATTTGATTTAACAAGATACTGTCAAGGTCCATGTTGTTGGAAATGACAATATTTTATCTTTTTTTGTGGCTGATTAGTATTTATTTGTATGTATATACAACACCTCATCTTTATCCAATAATCTTTCAAAGGACATTTAGATTGTTTCCATTTCTTAGGTATTTAAGAAAAAAAATAAAAAAGACTATAACTTTAATTCAAACTATCCCACTGCATCAACCAAAATATTTATGACAGTTTTCTCTTTCACCCCACTCAACTTTGACCAGCTAATAAACTTGTTTTCTCTTTGCTCAAATTTTGTGTATATTAAACCCTAGCTTGTAAAGTTAATTTTAACCCAGATCTTTAGCTACTTTTGGGCATAAATTAACAATCAATAATATTATTATAAACACATCTACAAATCTCCTCTTATGGTGATTATTTTATATTACTTAATTAAACTAATTAATTTAATTAAATTAAAGTGATAATATACTTTCAATTAAATAGTAATAATATTTAATGCCTTAAACACATTCTGTAGAGTGCATTAATGCATTTACCAGAACTGGAAGTATTTTATATTATTTTGGGGAAGGAAGATGTAAGTGTGCTCATCACATGCATTCAAGCATTGAACAAATCTTCAGTCGGTGAGCCTGGTCCTGGGCTTAATGGTTAAAAAGTGTTATTAGGGAATATGAAAAGTGGGCTTTAGGAGCCCAAGGAAGGAAGAAAAGACTAATGAATCATTGTGCACACATGACTAACAACTCCATGAAAGGTCGGGTTCTTTCCTAGAAAATACTCTAGGAATTCTAAGACAAACTATGACCCAAGCCAAGGTCTGATCAGCAATGACTGCCTTGCAAGGACACATTCATTGTTTGGTCTACAAGTGCTCCTGAAGTCTGTGGGCCTTAGACTTACACCTTGACTTCTGCACAATGATTAAATGGTAATTTTGAATGTAGGTCTGTGGCAGGCATTAGCCATGTGCTGCAAGGAATTGGTAAGTTGTCTTCATCAGGTATCACCCACCCCTTTGACGTGCCTGTTGCTATAGCCCATCCCTAAGATCCACCCATCCTCAATGACACAGTTAGCCAGCCCTATTGCCCCCCCCCCATACCACTCCTAAGAAGCACAAGGACTGGACCTCAACGGGTATCTAAGGAGAAGGACTGTTACCGAACAGCAGTTGGGGTCCTGTGCCTGCCACCATCCTCTAGGCAAAATTCCAGAGGCAAAGATTTGGTGATAAAGGAAAGGAGTCTATTCAAAAGCAGTTACTTAAGCTTATGAAGTTGCAGCTTTAATTACTTAAGCCTATCAATTAAGGCTAAACTCCTGGGTTCTATCTTTTCCCTGTTAGTTTCCCTAGGGTTAGTTTACAAACTAAAACAAACAATACACAAAAGCTACACAATTTTGGAGGAATGGCAGACTTCTGCCTCAGAGCCTGTTTCCTCTAAAATATCCAGTGAATAAACCTGCCGCTCTCTGCCAGGCCAGCCTGATCCTAGGCTGTGCCCAGCATTACTTCCCAAATAAAATACTGTCCATTGAAAATGCAGGCAGCTGCAGCACAATCATCCACGCATCCTCGAGGAAGAAGAACATGAGAGCCAGAACTGGCCAGTCTAGGAATCAGTGACCCTGAGCCAGAGCTAGAGCCAGAGCCTGAGAACCAGCTCAGGAGCCAGAAAAGCTTGGGAGCTATTTTTTTATATCCATTGGCTCTGAAGGCTTCAGCTTCTCAGCCAATCCCATCCAAGACTGCTTTCCACTGCCTCGGCAAACTCCTCCTACAGCCCCCCCCCCCCCTCCCCTATTTCTCCCCAGTGATTTTAATCAGATGTCTCTCTATCAGGACCACATGGCTGACTTTGTGAGACAACTGAGGCAAGAGTAGAGATGCACAACCTTTGTTGCTGCCTTTGGAAAACAACAGAAGTGGGTCTAGCTAGGCTGTGGAGAGTGGAACTCTTTCCAACCTACATCCTCTGTGGTCACTGGGATCAGGCCCTACTGGAAGAAGTAGGAAATATAATTTCAAATTCCTCTCTTCAACTTAATGACTATATAATCTCTCTTGGCTCCTACTAAGGTAACATTACCTTAAAAACCTGTAATTAAGTTTCAGTTTGGTAACATGGAGCTTAGCATAAGTGACTCCGTTTTGAACCTATTGTCTTGTATTTTTTAACCATAATTAGTCACAACAATTCTCAGATAATCTAAACATCATATCTAGTCTGCAAAATAATTGTTTTAAAAATAAATTAAAATATTTAAAAATTGAATTACAAATTTGAAAAGTGAACTAAGTTCTATCACAATAAATAATGATATTTGAAAATGAAGCAAAGAATAATTTTAGAAATTAGAAATGTATTTAATGAAATTAAAACTCAGTGGATGGGATGGGTTAAACAGCAGACTAGACACAACTTAAAAGGGATACATAATTAAAAGTATAGCAGTAAATTACCCCAAATTTCTAACAGAGAAATCAAGAAATGGAAAATGTGAATGAGAAGAATGGCAAGCAGAATAAACTCTAACAGCATAACTGGCATTTCAGAATGAAAGGGAGAGAGAATGAAGGAGCAGCAATATTCAGAGAGGTGATGCCTGTAAATTTTCTGTAGTTAAGGAACATAGAACTCCTAAATTCAGGAAGCATAACCAATCTCAAGCAAGATAAATTAAAAAATCAACACAAGCTTAGACATAGCATAACAAAATGAAGAGCATTGATGGAGAAGCAATTCTTAACAGCAATCACAGAAGAACCTAGGGGTCAAAAAAAAGTAGTAGGGATGGAAGCTTAATAAAAAACATGTGTTTATGAAAAGGTAGAAATAAAAATAAAAACAATTTTGAGTACATATGTACCCATGTGTGTGTATTATGATTTATAATAAATATATATATATATATATATATGTACACATATAGATAGATGAGGTCTCTCCCAGAAAAAGTCCAGCCATTGTTAATATAATGAGAATGTTTTGCTAAACATGGCAGCTAAGGAGAGTGGACTGGAATGAGCATGCGTGAACAATGACGAGTTCACCATACTAGTCAGTGGGGGCAGTAAATGCCATTAAGTGAGCAAGTGTCCTGTGTGGCCATCACATTAGAGGTGAAATTTTAAAGAGGCAATCACCTGAACCACACTATGAATGGCACCTGCAAAGTCAACACAGTGGCCCAACATGGACATACAGGTAGTCGCAGCTAAGGCCAGTGTGACATTTTACATTTTACATTTTACAAAGTGCATTCCATGAAATAGAGTGATCTCATTGAACTTCCATTGTAGTCCTGTGAGTTAGGAGCTATCATTGCTTCCATATTATAGAAGAAGAAATTGAGGGTTAGAAAATAAAATAAGCTGTTCAAGATCATATAGTGATTAAGCAGAGAAGCTCAGTCTCAACAGCATGCCTAAAGCATTTTTAGAGACAAGAAGATGGGGAGAATTCAATTATTAGAATATAAATCAAGGAATTCTATAATGACCTGTCCCTCACTGCAAAAATGACAGGCTTGAAGTTGACCTCATGAAAAGGGGCAGCTGACCAAAGGGACCAAACTTTATTTTACTTGGGATTTTCTATAGGTTTCACTTTAAATGGAGTTGAGCATTAGAGATGTTAGACAATCACTTGGAATTATTCTCCAGAGAGTAAGTCATCCAAGAGTTCCCTTTAAGAAAGGGTCTTTCAACTGTGTGGGGGGGTCTTTGGGAGCATCAATGTTGGCAGCCCCACCTGGAGAGGCAGTGAGTAGTTCCAAATGCTTTATGATACAAACATACATTTTGAACATTTAAGAAAAGAAGGTACCATCTCCTGGAAAAAAAAAAAAAAAAAAAACAAACTGTGCGTGATCTTACAGATACCCCAAGAAGTTACATCTGTGAACTTTGTTTCTCACCACTAGGATGTGATATCCCAAGAAAATTCCAAGAATAATATGATAATTTCATTTTTCAACAGAAATTCAGAGAGGAGTTTAGTTTTGAAAGTCCTAAGAGAGACTTAAAATTACTTAGCCACACAGAGACTCACCAATTCTGTTAAGACAAAGGCAGCCAGCCCTTCCAAAATGAAGAGACCCCTCAGGTTTGGAAGTCTAATATAATTTGAATGCTACTTCTTCCATAAAACATTCCATGAAACCCCTCCCCCCAGCTTAAATAATACTTCCCTCTCTTTGCAAAAAACTGTGTCCTTGTCCTTGGAACATTGTATTTCCTGTTTGCTATCACATTTCCTATACTAGAGTAAGTTTTTTGAAGGCAGATGCTTCCATAACCCTTCCATTGGCAGCACGTAGTAAAATTTGACAGAGCTTTCCTTAGTTGAAGTCCTGAATCTTTAAAGGAGGCAGATGGAAGATGCTGGAGAAAGAAATAAAGTGGATTATTAGCAGTGAAAATATTTTTAAAAGGAGACTTTAGAGCTAAAATATTGAGATATTTTATAAATTTAAGTTCCTTGAATTTCTTTTCCTCCTATCCATCCTCAAAACCAAAGGTTGCCTCAAACAATTAATAAACAAATGATTTATTCATCTCTGGCCATGTTATTTGAATATCTGAAACTTTCATTGAGTCCTTGGTAGTTTTACTTCTGACCAACAATTATAATTTCCTAAAGACACTTAAAGGTGGCTTCTAGCCAATGGCTCAATTGTAACTCCTAGAATATTGTTAAGAGAAAAGCCTGAGGAAAGTCAGATGAGGGACTTACCCAATCTAAGAAGCTACGACATCTGGCCATAGTCACATGCTGGGTTAATCCAATTATATGGAAATGGTAGTTTTTAAAGAAAACAAAATTCATGCTGAGTTTTGGCAGAACACTTATCACAGTCAATAAGAGGCTCCTTTTTAGAAAGCATTGGCCCTGGTCATATAAGTAATTGAGTTTAAATAAACTGGTGCTTTGGAGGTGAATAGTTCAGTTGGCACAACTTGCTATTTTACACGGGTTCTTCATGTAATTGGGAAGGGCACAGCCCCTCTGAGAACATTTAAGCTAGCCCTGGGGACTCTCATACTCCAGCTATTAGTTGACTGTTCTTGTTAAGTTATCTTTTTCTGTTATGACTCTGCTCCAAACTCATAAATGCTATTATCTTGAGGCCTCATTCTGACTTATTTTTATTTGGTGTAGCTACATAGACACAGTGCCATAAACACCAGCAACTTACCGAGGGTCAGAGGGATTTTTATCAGCATCAAGTGAAATCGATCTCTGTGAATTTGCAAGTGCAAATTCTAACCCAAGAAGAATGCCTATCAAATTAAGGCTTCTGGGAGGTAGGTGCCTAAAAGGCAATCGATTTCTTTAGTTCCACCCATGGTTATCATCATCACATGTTTTCAAAGGGAAGGTGTTCTTAGTAACTTCTATAGAAAATTTGAATCAACAGTTGGATTTTTTTTTAAATACACATTTTATTTCAAAACTTTTAATTTGCAGAAAAATTGCAAAGATAGTATAGATAGCTCTCATGCGTACAACTATATTCCTCTATATTTAACATCTTTCCTTAGCATGCTATATTTAACACAATTAAATAACCAATATTTATTAATTATTACTAACTGAAGTCCATAGTTTATGAAGATATCCTTAGTTCTTCCCTACCGTTCCTTTTTCTGCCCAAGATCCCATGTCTCCTTAGTCTCCTCTTATCTATTATAGATTTTCAGACTTTCCTTATTTTTGATGACTTTAGAGTTTTGAGGAGTACTGGTCAGAGATTTTGAAGAATGTCCCCCTATTGGGATTTTTCTGAGAGTTTTAACTTTTTCTTAGACTTCTCTTATGACCCATAGGTAATTTAGACAGGTATTGCTTAACTTACCAGTTATTGGAGATTTTCAACCATTTCCTCTTATTTATTTTTAGTTTGATTAAATGGGATCTGAGAGCATACTTTGTATGATTTATATTATTTTGAGTTGTCTCTAGGGGCCTTTCCATGTTAGGGTGGTGCAACTTGCTTGCTCTCAGGAAGACAGTATGACCGTGCCTGGCACTTGGTGGGGTGGAGGACGCAATGGCTGTGAGATTGCAGGTGCGTATGACCCATAGAGAGGCCCTCTGGAGGTTGAAAAAAATGCTAAAATATTTCCTGGATTTCAGCCTATTGTTACAATTCAACCAGGTTGGATTGAAGGTGACATTTTGGTTTCATTTAATGGAGGGACAGGAGAGCTTAACTTCTCCACTGATGATGTTGTTTCACAAAGCTAGAATTCTGCCTTTTCAATGCTCTCTGAGTAAAAAGCCCTTTGTCAAGGGAAAGTTCAGTATCTCTCTTAATTGCTCTGTTGCTAATAAGCTAGAGACTAACACAATACAACCTTAGTGGCCCTATAATGTTTCTGCAGGCTATTTAATCTCCAAAGAAAAGAATACTGCAGTCACTTCCACATAAATCACACTCTACCATGATTTCTGTCTTTTCATATTAATAAAATCTCATAACCATGACATAGAAGTCCCCAAACCCTTTACACCTTAGCAGCATGTAATTGATCAAAACAGAACTAGGAGGTTATATATTTCCATAAACTTATCAATTTCTTCTAGGTTACTGAAATTGGTGGCATACAGCCTTTCATAGTATTCTGGTATGGTCCTTTATATTTCTGTCATGTCTATGGTAAATTCTCTTTCATTTATGATTTTCTTCATTTGAATCTCTTCTCTTTTTTTCTTAGTGAGTCTAACTAGGGATTTGTCAATTTTATTAATCTTTTCAAAGAAGCAACTCTTTGCTGTTAATTTTTTTTGCATAGTCTTTTTGTTTTCTATTTCAATCAATTCTGCTCTTTTATTTTTTCCTTTCTTCTGCAGACTTTGGACCACTTTTGTTCTTTTTTTTCCAGTTCATTAAGATAAAGTGTTGTTTATTTGAGATTTTTCTTCTTTCTTGAGATAGGCCTGTAATGATATAAACTTCTCTCTTATTACTGCTTTTGTTGCATCCCAGAAGTTTTGATATGTTGTCATTCTCATTTGTCTTTATATATGCTGTGATCACACATATTATTTCTTCTTTGACCCAGTTATTTTTTAGTAGTATGTTGTATAATCTCCATGTATTTGTAGCTTTTTTAATTCATTTTTGCAGTCAATTTATAATTTCAAAGGATTGCAAATATACTTAATATAATTTCAATCTTCTCAAATTTGTTGAGGCTAGTTTTGTGGTTTTATGTCCCAACATGTGGTCTTTCCTTGAGATTGCTCCATGTGCACTGGAGAAGAATGTATAATCTGATGTTCTAGGATGAAAGGCTGAGTGAATATCAGTTATGCCCATTTGATCTAATGTGTCATTTAAGGCCAACATTTCTTTATTAATATTATTTTTGGATGGTCTATCTAGAGCTGTCAAAGAAACCACCAACAAAACAAAAGGCAACCAACTGAATCAGAGAAGATATTTGAAAACAACATCTCTGGCAAGGGGTTAATCTTCAAACTATATAAAGGGTCATACAACTCAACAACAAATGAATAATACAATTAAAAAAATGGGGGCGAGGACTTCTTTCAAGAAGACATAAAATATAGCCAACAGGTACATAAAAAGATGCTTGACTTGATTAACTTTTAAAGAAATGCAAATCAAATTTACAAAGAAATACTACCACACACTTATTAGAATGATTATTACCAACAAGATTGGTAATAACAAGTGTTGGAGAGGTTGTGGAGAAAAAGGAACTGTCATTCACTACCAGAGGGAATGTAAACTGGTACAGCCACTATGAAAAACAATACGATGGTTCCTCAAAAAATTAGAAATAGAGTTACCATGAATCAGCAATTCGTCTTTCTAGTATCTACAGGAAAAATTTAAAAACATTTATTCACTAAGATATATGCACCCTTATGTTCACTGCAGCATTATTTACAGTGGCCAAAACACGCAAACTACCAAAGCGTCCTTTGATAGATGATTAAAGAAGCTGCGGTACATGCTCTGGATGTTGTGGCTTGTGAATTGAGTGCTAACCTGAAAATCAGAAGGTTGTCATTTAATTCCTGGTCCGAGCACATTCCTGGGTGACCAGGTCCCCAGTCGTGAGCTTGCAAGAGGCAACCACACACTGATGTTTCTGTCCCTCTCATTCTCCCTCCCTTCCCCTCTCTCTAAAAATAAATAAATAAAATCTTTCAAAATAAAGGAAGTTGTGGACATATATACAGTGGAATACTACTCAACCATGAGAAAACATGAAATACAGCCATTTGTAACAACATGGATGGATCTTGAGAATATTATGCTAAGTGAAATAAGTCAGTTAGAAACAGCTAAGAACCATATGATTTCACTCATATGTGGGATATAAAACTGAAACTCATAGACACAGACAACAGTATGATGGTTACCAGAGGCAAGGGGGTGAGGGTAGTAAAAGATAAAGGAGCCAAATATATGGTTACAAAAGATTATATGAATTTGGGTGGTGGCCACACAATGCAATATATAGATCATGTACTGTATTGTAAAAATGTATGTTTGAAACCTATATAATCTTATTAACCAACACCACCCCAATAAATTTAATAAAATACATAAATTTAAGAAGCATATTTTATTTTTTATTTAACCTTTATTATATTTCTTCCATTACCATTTAGTCCCCTTATGCCCCCTCTCCCCAGCAATCACCACACTGTTGTCCATGCCCATGAGTCCTTTTTCCTTTTTGCTCAATCCCTCTACTCACTAACACTTCCCCCACTATCTGTTATCTGCTTTAAAGAACCTTCTCATTATTGTGCTTGACTTGCTGTCTAATGAAAACACAACTTTTGACAACTGCAGATCCCATGTAGGTGTCCAACCCCACCCTCCCAATCATGTCTATGTGGAGAGAGGAGGTGGCAAGAAATACAATGTTCAGAGGCCGGGTGATCTGATCTCCAGATATGCTATGGCCAAGCAATGAGCTACCTCTGGTGCACAGAACCCTCAGTGCCAAGTCACCAGGCTGGCAGCTTCCTTTCATACATGTCTGATTTAGGTAAAGATCACTGCTGGCCAAAATGCAAGAGAGCTGACAAGGCAATGAAGCTCACAGAGAGTATCATCCTCCGTCCGGGGGTCATAGAGAACCCATGTGTGGTTCAGTGAGAAGGTCTGGAGAACCTGAAGGTTATCTCTGTGTGCGCTTGCTTTCTCTCTGCTCCCCACATAGGGGACTATATCTTAGGGCAACCATTTCTAGCAGCTGGCTCTGGGACCCTAAATGGGTCTTGCATCTCCATGGCTGTCAGCCTCTGGGAGCTGATGGGCACCCCAACAACGTACCCAAGAGCCTAGCTAGTTTGCTGAGGGTAGTTTCATTAAAGAAGGATTTTTAGAGATATCTGTAGAGAGACAGATGGGAGGTTGCTGGCTGAACAAAGTTCTTTGCTGAAAGCACTTGATTTGGTTTCTGCTGCATGATGAGCTCACAAAATCCCCAACACTCACCCAGACCAGAGTCCTCACCACACATCTCTTACCCAATAATATATCTGGGCTGCCTGTGCCATGGTCCCTCAAAGCTGTCTCTTTTTTGAAACAGTTTTATTAAGGAGTAATTAATAGAGAAAGAATTGCACACATTTCATGTGTATCATCTGATAAGTTTGGATGGATGCAAAAACCCAGACACCATCTCCATGGGGAATAGACCTAGACATCGCCTCCCCAAGTTTCCTGTGTCCCTTTGTTTGTTTGTTTCTTTTTTTATTGTTGTAATGGTGCCGGTAAGAACACTTACCCTAAAATCTACCCTCTTAGCAAATCTTGAAGTGCACTTTCAGAAAAGAACCAGCAGCTCTGAAAGTGTGAGTGGTTCCCAAGACACAGCAAAACCTCCATCCACAGCTGATGAGGATGACGTGGACTCCCCGTGAGAGAAAGTCTGACATACACGCAGAACTTTAGGGGAAATTATGAAATGCAAACTCGGCATCAAAGACATACCTGACACTTGTGAGTCCTGAGATGCGTAGCTTTGGTAAATGTAAAATATAAACACCCTAACTGAGTAATAAATACCATTTGACACATGCCTCATTTGCATTTTACCTGTCTAGACAACTTCGAACAATGGAATTCCCAGAACAAAGCAATAAATAATCAGAAACTAATATGTTTTCTGTGGAAACAGGATTATAAAGTGGCAGTTATAACTATGGGAACTGCAGAAATTCTATAATGCTTTCCTAATAAGATAATTATTTTGTAAACTCTATGGGACCCTGGTTTATTTTAAAATTCAAATGACTTTAATGGTTATTATAACTTAATAATTAAAGTAGCAAATAAGTAAATAGTGTTGTCAACAAGAATTTTACATAATGTGTAATAAATAGAATAATTATATATTACTATTTGTAATACTTAAAGACAACATGACTCAAGGGTCAGATCACTCCAAACTTAGGTTGTAAATTTGACAATAGGTACGAATACTTTTTTGTTGGGCTGAGGTGGGTGCCTGTCTGCCCAGAGCCCCTGCACTGCTGTTTCTTCCATCAAGTAAGCCCCATTTGTGTCTTAGATCATGATGCTCCAAAAACCATTTTCCTGACCTTCACATTTGACTTTGATTCAGCATCAACCATTTAAATAGGAAAATAGTAAGCTGGCGTGAGTCAGATAAAGCCTGTACCTGGGCCGATTTGTAAAATGGAAAGGAGATGCTGAGGTTTGCCACAGGCATATGGAAGAGATCAAAGTCAGATAAAAGCCTTTTTAAAGACAGAAAATAATGAATATGTGGAAAAGGGGGGTAAAAAGAGAATCTTTTTTTTTTAAGTGCAAAGAAAAAGTTTTTATAGAACACATTATTTGTTCCTTTCCTGAGAAGAAGCTGTCTAGTCTCGTTCTTGCAGATTAATGGAGTGTTTAAGTCAAGGGCTCCCTGACATTTTGAAGTGAGTGGAGGCTGAAGTGGTTTAGCTCTGACATCCAGTGCTACGGTGGAGAATTTTTACATTTAATGGGATGCAGGGTCATTTCCCATGAGCTATTTAGGGGACCTTTGTAGCTTCAAAATGCGATTCTTCCCTCAGAAGTGCCTAAAGCTGATTATTAAGCATGATTCATAAATTCTTCAAAGGTGATCAAGTTAAGTTTATACATTCAGACGGTGACAGAAAGGAGCCTTCTCTCCGACTGTAAATACCCCAAATGACTACTACGAGGGTATCTAAACATTTTTTTTTTTCTAATTCACTTCCTTTCATTTGTACATCATCCTTTAAAAAAAATATGGAATCCATTTACATGCATTTAAGGATGGGAGGGTGAAGGTGAAAATGGGGATAAGATGTGAGAAGATGACAATTAAATTCCCACCCACGGCTCTGAATTGTATAATTCCAGGAATTGCTGACGATAAAACCAAACACATTTGAGGAACAGAAAGGATAAAAATCGGTAACAAATGGGCTGCATTTATAATACACCTTCAGCACTGAATACATTTCAGCTTTGTAGTTTAATTTATAAGCTCGACTTATAGCATGTGTGTTTGGGGGAAGCAAATGCCTCTCCCACATTTTGCTACCAGCCAATCGTACTTCACAAGCACGCCTTGCCTAAGGCAACAAGCTGTTTCCATTTCACAAAAGAACAGACTTTCATTTGCAGGCCAAACAAATAAAAAGAAGACCCAGGCCAAATGTATTCGCATTAGAATATTTATGTTATTTGTGTTTGTCACGTGGGAACAATTATTTAAAAAAGAATTTGGAGTCATGTTTATTCTTCCATAGATTTTGAGGGGATGAACAAAATGGCGGCCCTGGCAGTGGTGGACTATGGTCCAGGCTGGGCACCTTCCAATAGGTCTCCTTATGTCTGACCTGCAAAGGCACAACATTTTATTCTGTAACGAAGCTCCCAAGTCTTAATTGTGAGATGTCACACGTAGCCTCATTCTTTACCAAGAATCCATAAAATCCAAAGTTTTGAATTTAAATTCGACCCATTGTCCTTTGGAAACAGAGATTTTTCTTATTCATTTGTCTCTCCTCTACAGAAAGTGAGAGAGCACAAATATGTTTCATTTTAAGGAAGGGGGATAAGTAAGGGAAAAGTAAGGGAAGGGTTTAGTCGAGGAACGTGTATAAATGACTCATG
Organism: Furipterus horrens; assembly: GCF_987537825.1. Classification (NCBI taxonomy): domain Eukaryota; kingdom Metazoa; phylum Chordata; class Mammalia; order Chiroptera; family Furipteridae; genus Furipterus; species Furipterus horrens. The sequence continues at coordinate 32,496,726 of NW_028327175.1, forward strand.
GACATGGACAACGGGGAGGGATATGATTGTGGGAGAAGGGGTGGGCTGGATGGGGGAGATCAATGGGTGAAAAATGGGATGACTGTAATTGAAGAACCAAAAAAAAAAAAAAAAAGAAAGAAAAAAAAAAAGAAATCCTGAAATGAAAGTCCTAAGTACCTTAAGGTGAAATTGCTATTTTAGTAAAGAAGGGCCACACAAGAGCCTTTACAATGCTCATTCTAGTGGACTCACACTTTGTATGATCAGACAGATGCCAATTGAAGTTGTAAATCTGGATATGCAAGTTTTTAGGGACACCTTTGCTACAAAACTCAGAAGATGCTTTAACTACAAATTTTGAAAAAGCAGGACATTAAGTTAATGTCTATTGAGTTCTTTGATTTTGAACTCTTTAATTCCTAGTATTCAATTTGATCCAAGCTTCATTAGCAGATGTTACTAAGCTGACAACTAAAGCACAGAAAGAACGTTTCAAATGTTATTATTGAGAAGATAGCTTATACGTTGATAATATTGTTGCAGCTATTGTCTTCACCTATATTTGGTGTCCTATGCAAAAAAAGAAAAAGAAAAAAGAAAAAAAAAAGGTATAACACATGTCTTTACAGTATTCTGTTGTGATTATTAGGCCAACACTACTAAGTAAGTTACACATGGAAATGCCAGGTTGATATGACAGTGTGCCTTTGTTCCACTAACCCTGGCAGATGGCCTTCAGTAGAACTAAAACTCAGTCAGGGGTCAAAGTATCCAGGAATACCTTCTGTGATAGTCCTTCAGAGATTAGAATATGTTTTACTCTTCTAGGAAGATATTAAGGGCTGAATTGTTTCACCTAATTTATATGCGGATGTCCTAATCCACAGAACCTTTCAATGTTACTGTGTTTAGAGATATGACCTTTAAAGAGGAGATTTAGGTAAAATGAGGTCTTTAGGACAGACCCGAATTCAATATGGCTGATGTCCTTATAAGAAAAGGATATTAGGAAAAAAAAAAAAAAAAAAGAGAGAAAAGGATATTAGGAGACAACGCACAGAGGGAAGACCATGTGAGATCATAGGGAGAAGGTGGCCAACTACAATCTAAGTAGAGAAGCCTCAGGAAAAGCTAACCCTACCAATAACTTGATCTTGGATTTACAGCATCTGGAGTTGTGAAAAATAAGTTGCCTGTTTTTTAAGCCACCTACTCTGTGATATTTTAATAGCCCTGGTTGGTGTGGCTTAGTGGATTGAGTGCCAACCTGCGAATCAAAGGGTTACTATTTTGATTATCAGTCAGGGCACATGCCTGGGTTGTGGGCCAAGTCCTCAGTCAGGGATGTGTGAGAGGCAACCACACATTGATGTTTCTCTCTCCCTCTTTCTCCCTCCCTTTTCCTCTCTCTAAAAATAAATAAAATATTTATAAAAAATATTTTAATAGAAACCTTAAATCAACAATCCACAGTAACAGATGCTTGTCCTCACTGGGAATACCAACCTCAAGGCAGATATTGGAGGTGACACAGAACCTTAAGTCTAGCAAGGTAGTAATACAATGTCTCTACAAAGGGGTGAATGACTACAGAATGCTGGGAAGAATATATGGATATCTTGCCAGGCAACATGTTATGTGGTAATGATAGAGTTGTATGAATTATACTATAAAATAATTCTCAAGTCTAAATCTGAATATTAAATGCAGGGGGGGTGTAAAGCAAGTATTACAAAATTAATCTACTTAAAACAGAACCATGAATCTTACTACATTTCCAGCCACTATATGTTCATGCCTAAAAACCAGATGTTAATTTTTGGCAATGAAATTGCTCCCACCAGATGGTTAGCATTCCCCTCTCCCAACACAGAACATCATTAGCTTCTGGGCTGGAATTGGGTCTCCACAGTGTTTTGTGCACTGTGGTTTTGTGCTCTATTGGGTCAACATGTTGAGCAACCATACTAACCCAAATTGAGAACACCAGCCATGAGCCATCAGTTTATTTTACACAAAACTCCTGGAGTTGTTGGTCCAGCAGGGATGAGGATGTGCATAGAGGCAATCACATGCTGAACTACAGCCTCTAAGCTGCTAAGGCCTCCAGGTCCCCAGCTGAGGGTCACCAACAACTCCAAGTGCCATATGGGTGGGAATCCACTCAGATGTCAGCCTTCTTGTCCACAGACACAAGAAGCAACCAGCCCAGTCTGTGATAAGCTGAAGTGGTCAGATCTTGATATTTCCCCCTTCCTTCCCCTTGTTATGTGTTTAATAAAGGGATAATGCCTAATTATTTTAAATTAAATGCTCAAAGACTACCTGAGTCCAAATGTAAGCCATTTTAGACAAAATATCCTGAATGTGCCAAGTGTTCTTCAACGCTTAATGAGGAATAGTAAGGGTATATAGCTACAGTAGCCTACTGATATCATACTCTTCAAGTACAACTAAGAGAGGGCTGTAGAAAAGAGCAAGAGAGACCTGAGAATATACACCTGCTCATTCACACTCATCCACATTTTCACACACAAGTACATATACATGACAATCATGCGCCTACACATTTACACTTCCACAAATACATTCTCACAATCCATGCCCATGCACTCACAAACATATGAAATCACAGTAGCTCACTCACACTCAAACACACTCACAGAAACTTTGAGAGAAGGCTTCTGTTATCCCCAATGATCAGTTTCCACTGTAGGTCTACAGGGTTGCAGCTGTTTACCTGAGATCTAGACACCTATCCTGGTTTCATGTTTCTCTCCCATGTCTGGGGCCCCCTGGACCCTCCATAGTGTATCATCAGTAGTCAGAGACCCCACAACTATTTAAATGAAAGACTAATCATTACAATGAGAGAACCTTAGGCTGCCATCTGTGAGCAGGTAGCCGGATGGTGTATACAAAGCCCAGATTCAAATTTCAGTGTCTCCTGGCTTATACCCACAGCTTTGCTGCTGATGGTTTGCATATTATTTGCAACTACAGGGACACTCGATGGCTCTTTGTGAAGTCCAGACCCAGGTTTTGGCCCCAAACTGGAACAGTTGTCCACAATGATACCTGGACCTCTAGCTACCTGTCTGCATCTTGTTCTCCATTGGGCATTTCTCTGCATGTTTGATCTAAACCTTCCTCTTTTTCCCAGTTTCCTTCTAGCACTCGATTTCTTTTACTCCTACGATTCTCAATCTAGCCTCTCCATGGACATCCCCTATGCACTTGGCACAGTCTCAAGGGGGTTCTTCATTGTTCCTTATCCATTTCTTTCAGCTTTCTCATTTCATGGCTCTTCTCTGTCACTCTCTGCTGGTGTCAGTCCTTGGGGTCATGCATCCCAAAGAAAACCATGCCTAGTCCTGGAAGGGTGTCCAGGCAGGTGGATGGCCACTTGGCTTCTGCATGTTAGAACAGGTAGAGCTTGAGCAGGTAAGGCATAGAGGTACCAGCAACTCCATGGAGACCTTGATAATCCATTCTTAACAATTACGCAAGGTTCCAAGTGTTCTCCACCAGCCAGATCTGAGGGAACCAGAGCACTCTAGATTATTACACTCCCTATGTCCCTGAGCTGGAATCCCAGGCTTTTCTGTTCCCAAGGCCTAGAGGTATCTTTGATCCAGATATAGGTGTCAAGGTTAAAGACAGTGACCATGGTGTTTAATCCTAAGGCTGAAGATTAAATTGGGCATGGGCCAGGGCCTCATCTATGCTTCTGAGGCTGGGGTGACAGAGATCTCCTACAGACTGAATGTCCTGTAAAAACTGAGGTGTACAAGGTCAGGGGAACTGAGGAAAGAGTGAGAGCAGAGTCCAGGGAAGGTCTGCATTAGGGAATAGTGAGGCTCAGGTAGGAATCAGGTGACTGTGCAGGTGGTTTGTGGGTAAAGGGTGAGCAGACTTCAGGCTTATATTTCCTATATCCTTTAGTCACCTGGACTCCTAGACCCTCAGAGACCAGCTCCTTCTCCTTTAGGCCCCTCCTATCTAAGAGCAATCTGACTAGGGGTCTGTACCACTCATCTGGACCAGGAAATTTCCAGTAAAACCTGTCTCTTAAAGAAGCTACCACAAAACCCACCCTACTTTTCATCATATCACACTTAAGACAGCTCCCCCATGGCACTTCACAAGAGGGGTAGGATTCCTAGCCCCCAGAAGAAGGGATAACCACACCAAAAAGGCTTCCTAGCCTTTAGACAGAGGCATGGGGGAGTATTCAAATCACAAGGTGATCTGGATAGTCAAAAAGGAATGGAGAATAACCAACCTTTTCTACTAACTATACAGCCAACTCCTGAACAGTTGTGGAACTTCCACCAAGCATTCAAGAAAGAACTGCCATTGTTAGGAAAACATTTGTAAAAACTAACTGGCACAAAATGAATTCTAGTCTAAAGGCAAATGGACTAAAAATTATCCACTGTCAAGAACTTGATCTAGAGTCCTATTCTCTTCTTACCCTTTCACTGTGTAAGGGGCAGAATTCTCACCCCAGGTTTGTTAGTGAGTCAAGGCATTTGCTTTTTCCTTTTCCTTTTCAAAATCCCCCCTCCCTCCCTCCTTCCATTCCTCCTGCCTCTTTGATTCTCTTCCTTCTCTCTACCTTCTCTTTTTTTTTCTTTTTCCTATGCCTCCTTTTCTTATTTTTTTTTTTTCAAATCAATAACTTTATATTCAGGTATGCACTAAAGACACTCTGTAAATTGTAAGAACACAGCAGGTGTCACAGTTCTTGGTCTGAGTACTCTTTTATGCTCTTAAAAGACATTATGTAACTTAGGACTAAAATTTAGTGGAAGTGCAGAGAGGTAGGCAGCATCCAGAATTGGTCACAAAGGGACAGCTGGGCTGGGATTACAGGTCCTGGACCCTGGTTCCTTGTGAGACTCTTTTCCACTCTGCCCTCCTCCCTTACTCAGACACTCCTCCTGCCATTGCTATCTGCATTTCTGTTTCACTTTCTTCCTCGCCATCACATTCCTTCTCTTCAATGGTTCTTCTTTTTTTTTCCTTTTTAAGACAATGAAATATTTCTAAAGCTTTGTTTTAGTTCACCCTAAACATTCTCTCCTTTTAATCAAATATTAGTTATTATTATTTCTTAGTGAAGTTTTAAAATTCAAAAGGAACATTTTGATATGTAGCCATATATTAACCAAAAAAAAAAAAAAAATCACTACTGGATAGTTTTGTTATTCAATTGTAATAATATCTAGCTATAAGGCACACATAAATGTATACTTACCCAAAACAAACATCTGTTGCTTTCAACAATATAAAATCTTCACAACAGATAATCCAAGGATTAGGCTTCAATAAGGTATGTCATACTACTTATTTCATTTGATTAACATTGCACAGTTTGTGTTTGGGTTAGGTTAATAATAAATTAATGATATAGATTCACCAACCCAAGGGTTATCTTAACTTTTGGTCTCTCCAAACTAAAAAAAAAGAAAGAAAGAAAGAAAGAAAGAAAAAAGTAGTAGAAAGGATATTTGGGTCATCTCATTGTTCAAAACTAAAAAAACAAACAAACAAACAAACAAAAAAAAAAAACTTTTGGTCTCAGGAATCCTTTATATTTTTAAAAATAATAGACCATCTCAGATAGTTTTTGTTTATGTGAATTTAACTTATTAATTGTTATCATATTAGAAGTTCAAATAGAAAAAAGTATTATCTATTCATTAATTTAAAAACAAAACCATAACATATTTACTTATAACATATCTTTATGAAAATAAGTCTATTTTCCAAACAAAAATGTAATGAGAAGAATAGCATAATTTTAGATTTTTGCAAATCTTTTTCATATCTGGTCTAAAAGAAGACAGCTAGGTTATTACTCTGTTTCCATATCGAATCAGTTGGGCTCTCCCTGTCCTGTGGCCACTAGAAAGCCCACTGTTCATGTATGAGAAAATAAATAAGTAATTAATCTCTTTATATGACTGTGAATATTGTTATGAGAATGGACAAAGACTTAATATGCAGAGATGTGAATTGCGGTATCACAACTGCCATAAACTGTAATATTCACATTACATGGAGAGAGCTGAGCATTGGAACATGGTAACTTTCCAGGAAAACAAACTTTCAAAGATGTTGCTATGGATTGTTTAGTATAGTCTGCTCAGTTTTCAAATGGGGAAACTGATGTGTAAGCAAATTTATGTAATAATCAAATTGGTATAATTAGTTGCAGAAGCCAGCTGTCAGATGGGAAGAACCATCAGAGCACTCTGCTTTTCAAACTACTGTCTTTTCATAAATCTTCACAATTCATTAATTCTTCTTGTATTTATTAGATTTTAGAAGTAGTCCAGGTAGTCTGGTCATAATTTGGATTCTAGGGAATTTTATAGGCTAGCTTAGGGGCTAATCTCCAGTTTTCTCTTGGATTATGTTCTAAGTTCCTGAATTCTGAGCTGACTTACAGATGATGTGTTAGTAAGCTATGTTTACATTTATATCTATGATAACTGTCCCTTGATGTGCAGAGTCAAGAGCGGATGATTTTCTAACTCAGCCACCCAGGGGCTACATGGACCTCTCTGAACCTCTCTGAGCATTAACAACAGCATATACAAAAGGAGAAAAATAAGTCCCTTGTGGGTATTCAAATATTAGCAGAAATCACTGCTTACCATGATTCCATTACTTACTAAATAGGGTCCAGTGGAAACTCTGCCTCAAGCTATACTACAAATTCCAGAGAGGGATCGTCTCCCACCAGTGTGTTAGGAATATTTATTTTTGTAGATGGTAAGAAATTGTTTTCATATTATGTGTTATGCATAAGCTAATAAGCCTGAAACAATTGTCTACTAATGATTAAAATTATAAAAGCCAAATTGTTATCATTTTGTAGTTTCCAATTCACAATTATAAAAGAATATCCTATTACCAAATAATTGTTTTTAATTAATCAGTTGCTTTGCTTTAACTGTATTTCTTAATTTTTATGTTATTTTCCAATTACAGTTGATATTCAATTTTATATCAGTTTCATATTTATAACATGGTGGTTAGACATCTATATAACTCATAAAGCAATCATCCTATAATTCTAATATACACCTGGCACCATAAAGTGTTATTACAATATTACTGACTACATGCCGTATGCTGTTCTTTATATACTATGACTGTTTTTATAACTGGTAATTTGTACTTCTTAATCTCTTTTATGTTTTTCACTCATCTCCACAATGCTCTTTCCATCTGGTGACCATTGATTTGTTCTATATATAAGTTTGTTTATGTTTTGTTTGTTCACTTATTTTGTTTTTTGGTTTCACATATAAATAAAAGTATGTGGTATTTGTCTTTTCCTAACTTATTTCACTTAACACTTTAACTATGTTTTGGGGGTTGCTTTCTGTGTCGAGTTTGGCATATCTAGTTTTCCAAATTCCTACATTTCTGTGGACTCACCTGGATCTACATGTAATCCAGCTACACATAGGTACTGTCTGTTTTCTCCCCTTGAGGCAGGTAGAGGGATTCAGACAAGAGACAAGGCCTCACACCTGGAAACTCAGAGAGAAAGAGATATGGCGTTCCCTAGAAATCTCTTGTAGTGGCTCAGGAATGAAGAATCTTGTTAGCAGTTAATCAAATATGTCTTTATAGAAAAGGGTAATAAACTGTAATGTTTTGCCAACTTTTGATAGCAAAATGTCCTAACCGTCTATCCTCATCATCCACATAATTATCCGTCTGGAGCCAGGCCCTTTTTCTGGGACATCATGCAGCCCAGATCCACCAAGGGTCTTCCAGGCCAGTATGTTTGTTTGCTGACTTTGGCCGCAAGTGAGACCAACAACCAAGCTCTTTGAAGTTGTTTGTTCCGTAAATTGCTCAACACCTGAATGCTGCCTCTGCTTCACTGTGGATCATATAACATCATCTCTTATCCTATGACTCCTGGAGAATAAGATGAGAATCTTTTAAAGATATTAAAATAAGCTTGAAGGCTTAGGATGTTTTCTTCACATCTACTGATAATCAGAGAAAAAAAAGAAACAGTGGCAGACGGAAATGTAGAATTTTATGTAAAGGAAAAAGTCTAGGTTAACTTAGATCAAAAATAGTTTCTTTTTAAAAGTATTATGATAAAATGTGTCCTTGGATATTCTTTTTTTAAAAAGAGAAATATTCATTTCTGGGACTTCAAAATGCCACTCTATGTCACCTGGTAAGCTTTTTATTTTTCAGGGATGAGTGCGTGAGCGTATAAACATGAAAATCTCTTTTTCCCCTCCTTTGCTGGTTTCAGTTGTTTTGCTGACGTCCTCTGTTTAAGGACTTTAAGTCTCATAATTTAATAAGTGCAAATGGAGTAAGTCATCTCTGTGTTGATCCTAATATTAATAAACTCTGATCCAAAGCTACAATTCTAAAAGGATGGAGTTTTATCTCCCTTACCTCTACCTTTAATACTGAATGTAAATTGGCCCACTGTGCATTGCCAGATCAAGCTCAGAGCTCAATTTAGATTTGTGCACATTTAAAGTTCTTAAAGACCCAGGATCTATTCAAATGTGAGGTTTTCATTGCACATACAGCCTCAATCAAAAGTAGAGCTGTATAGAATGGTTTAAATTTAATCCAAATCTCGGTGAATTTCATGAATCTGCCTACTTCAGCTTCACACAAGTGGGCCCATAAATGCTATTTCTGCATTTATGCATGATGGGGTGCGGTGCCACCACATGGGATCCTGCACAAATGCCACAAAGAAAGTTTTCTCTTGCCTTCATGAGATTGTTATAGCAAGCCCAAAATAAATCATTTTATTGATTGATAATGGGTAAGAGAGTATGACTTTTCCTTGAACAGGCTTCAGTAGTAACTAGGGTGGTCCCTACATGGCAATATTAGAAATTTGGGCATCCAAAAAAGACAATATATGCGTAATAATGAAGAATTAAGAGGGGTGTCTGTGTGTGTGTGCGTGTGTACACATGCTTATGCACGTAGATGATGCAGGATGTGGAACATAGGGCCAGAGAGAGGCTTCAAGAAAGAGAAGATAAAAGTCTTCATCAAATAAAAAACTCAGGGTGTTATTTTCCACTGGATTAGAAATTTTCATATCACACAAGTAGAAAGTACTGAAACATATCCAGGTTTTAGAATTTTAAAAATAGAATAAGCAATATGCAACTGTTTTGAAATTTCAGTATTAAATTAAATATACTTCTGCCATCTCTCCTCGTATTATATTTTCAGAAGTCAAATACAAATAAAGGCCTGTTTGCCAAGAAGATATTCAGGAAAATTGAACTGAAAGTCAGGTAACCATTCTATATTAAAATAACTTTCAATATTCCAAATGGAAACTAATTTTTAGAGTAAATCAACCTTTGATGAAAGGCACACACAGGGCCATGGAAAGAACTGGAATGGGCAAAGAATGACTTTTGACTTGGACAAAATGAAACGTTTCCATGCTACACAAACCTGTAGGTGAGCCCCCACTGGGGTCTGATAGAGGCCACAGCATTTATTTGGCGATTTGAGTAGCTAACTCAGCACCCACACAGAGTCCATGCCCTTCACGAGGTCTCTTATTTTATGCCAATTGGCAGTTCAGTTCTCCAAGACACCAGTTTGCTTAATTTCCATTTCCTCTTGGCACTTCTGTGTGAGTTCCCCATAAACGGTGTTAACAGATCAATAGCCAGAGCCTTGTTGCTGACTGGAGAACACCACCAAGTCCTCACCTGCTTCACCTGGACTGTGCCAATCAGGGGTTACCTGCTGCAGTCTCTGACACGGGCCTTTCCCTCTTCTCCCTTATCTCTGCACAGCAAATGTTATTTTGTCTTATGCCAGAAAGGAGTGGTAAAAATAAAACCTAATTAAGGAAGAATTTTCTTTTAATTTGATATGTGTGTTTAAATATGATTTATTTGATTATAACTTATATAGAGTAAAAATCACCTCTTGAAGAATAAGGTCCTGGAATTTCTACAAATGTTAACAGCTGGGTAATTGTCACCACAATTATGAAACAAAACATTTCGATCAAACTAAAATGCCCCCTTATGCCCTATATGGACATGCCTGCCCCCATCCCCAACTCCTGGCAACCACTGATCTGATTTCTGTTTCTATAGGTTTGCTTTTTCCAGAATGTCACATAGGGAAGTACACACTTGGTAGTCTTTTGTGTCTGGTTTCTTTCACTTAGCATCACGCTTTTGAGATTTACCACACTATGTGTCTGTGTGTATAACCACAGCTTTCTTGCTTCTTTTTCTAGCTGAGTACTATTACATTGTATGCATAGGAACAAGTCTGTTTATCCATTCTCCAGTTGATGGGCATTGGGGTTGTTTCCATTTTGGCTCTTATGAATAACACTGCTACAAACATTTGTGTCCAAGTGTTTGTATGGATGTATGTTTCACTTTTCTTAGTAAATAGCTAGGAGAGGAATGACTGGGTCATGTAGTAAGTGCATGTTTAACTTTTTAGTAAACCGTCCAACTGTTTCCCAAGCTGATTACATCATCTTACATTTCCACCAGGAGCCTATGAGAGTCATGGTTGATTTACTTGCTTGCTAGCACTTGCTATTGTCCATTTTTCTTCCACCATTTTAGACATTCTAATAGAGGGGTAGCAGTGTCTCATGGTGCTTTAACTTGTGTTTTCATAATGACTAATAATGTTGAGCATTTTTATGAACCTATTAGACATTCTTATTTATTTGCTTATTTTTGCTAAGGTGTCTATTCAAATTTTTTATTGATTTTTTAAAGAGCAGTTTTAGGCTCACAGCAAAATCAAATGAAAAATACAGTTTCTTCATATGCACCATCTCCCCCTCTATCAACAGCCCCCACCAGGTGGTTCATTTGTTGCAATCAATGGACTTGTGTTGACTTATCATTATCATCACCCAAAGTCCAGACTTTACATTAAGGTTCACTCTTGGTGTTGTACTTCCTATGAGTTTGGGAAAAATGTATCTACCATTACAGTGTCATGTAGCATAGTTTCACTTCCTAAAAATCATTTATGCTTCTCCTGTTTATCCCTCTCCACCTCAACCCCTGAAAACAACTGAGTTTTGCTCTCTCCATGGTTCTCTCTTCTCCAGAATGTCAAATAGTTGGAATGATACAGTATATAATCTTTTCAGATTGGCTTCTTTCACTTATTAATATGCACTTAAGGTTCCTCCATGTCTTCTCATGGCCTGATAGCTCATTTATTTCTAGTACAGAATAATATTCCATTGCCTGAATGCACCTGAATTAATTTATTTATTAAAGTTTATATCAATTGTCTTTGAGTGTTAGCAATTATAAATTAAACAGCTATAAACATGTTAAGGGTTTTGTGTGGAAATAAATTTTAAACTAACTTGGGTAAAACCAAGAAACATGATTGCTGGACCATGTGGTAAAAATATGTTTAATTTGCCAACTCTCTTCCAAAGTGGCTTCATCCTTTTGCATTTCCACCAGCAATGAACAAGAGTTTCTATTGCTTCACATCCTTGCCTGCATTTATTCTTGTCATTGTTCCAGAGTTTGGCCATTCTAATGGACATGTCAATATGGATTTCTAATATGAAAAGACCCTGTGTTCTCTAAATTATCTGGGATGAGAATGAACTAGAGAAGACTCCAGATATCCCTGCACTGCAGACTCTGACAACTGCAGAGAACAACCCTTCTTGGGACACCACTACACCACTTTACGTGCTTCATCCCATTTCCTAGACTGAAATTCTCATTAAAGGCAGAACTATGGGCTCCCAACTTACTTTGTTTTTTACCCATTACTAAACATACAACACTTTTTATGCCCAGAAAGATAGGGGGGAAAAGCCAACAAAATATCCAATTCTAAAGTGGGAACTGGACTTGCTATATTTTGCTCCTATGCATAGAGTTCTCTGTTTTACTTTAATTCAGCCCAAAGTAAGGTAAACTTTTTTTGGAAAATTCAAATGACATATTATACTATAAGTTTAAATTGATCCAACTACCCTGTAGTCTCTAAAATAATATTTTACTAGAAATATCAAATACATGATTGCTCACAAAAATACTCTGTATTGGGTCTTAAATTGTTTCTATGTGCAGATGCAGACAAAATGAAAAGTTAAGTTGGATCCACCTCTTTTCCTCCCCTGCATCTCTATGTCGGTTTTTTCCTGCTAGAACATTAACAAGAATATTTAAAATGTTCACTTTTTATTGAAGAGGAGTCAACTTGAGTGAAAGACACCTGTGTGCTTTCCACTCACCTTTCATGTTTCCTCACTTTGGAGGGTGACCAGGTCTAAAGATGAGACCACTCCCCCATAGATGTGCACTCCTTCTCCATCCTCTGCTTTACACATTTTTGCTTGTTTCCCTTCCTTTTGTACCTAGCTGCCATCTGCTCATGAGCACTCCATTCCATTTCCAAGCTCATCTTGCTTCTCACTGGTCCCTGCCACAGGTATATGAAAGCTTGCTTAAATGCCTCCACTTCACCATTTCTGGGAATAATCCACTCTCCTGTCTTCTCTTATTTTTAATGTGAGTTACAGAGCTGACAGCTTGTGAAGGTAAATAAAAGATGTGTATTTCTACTGTTTGGAGATGAAATCCAAGCCCAACTCCAACAGGACTAAAGGGATGGTGGCAAGACAAGTAACAGAAAGGTGCCTTGCAGAAGGATGGTGACTCTCTGTTCTGGTAGCCAAAGCTGCAAGGATAAAATATGGCAGTGTGGGTCAGACTTTCTCCCTAAAATAATCGTACATGTTCAGTGCAATGCTAAAGAAAAGGCTAATGATATCAATAGGTAGCCTCTGAATTTTCATACCATCTGCAACAAAAAACCTAAATTTTTCTAGTAATTTACAAGCATGTGCACACTTCATTAGGTAAGTGAAATCCCTTTTAATAAATAGCACTAAGCACACGTCTAAATTTTTCACATAATGTCCTGATGTGGACCAGTGAGATTACAGCTTTTTCCTGTCCTTGCCATGTGATTCACTTGCTTCTGCCTTTGTCATGGCCCATTGGTTGACGTTTTTCACCACAATTTCAATAATACCGCCTGGAGCATGACTTTTTACTTCATATCTCGAGCAGCCAATTTTTCTTTCTCTTAAAGCCAATGGCATAAGTCTTTATTTTTAGTCAATTTCTATGTCTCTGTTGACACTGCACTAAATAAGCATTTGATGCCTTGGACAGGTAGCTCAGTTGGTTAGAGTGTCATCTCAATATGCCAAGGTTAAGGATTCTATCTTCAGGCAGGGCATATACTAGAATCAATGAACAAATGTGTAAATAAATGGAAGAACAAATCAATATTTCTCATTCTCTCCTCTCTCTCCTGATCATTTCTTCTCTCTCTAAAAATCAATAATTCAACTTAAAAAATAAAAATATAAGCAAAGAGAACAAAATTTGAGTTACGGAGGTGTTTATTTTCATTAAAAATTTACTCAAGACAGATGTATTCTTAAGGGAATAACTTCATCTTGAAATCTGTGTATCTCTCAGTTGCAATACAATGACTTCAGCTGTGACTTGCCAGGGAGTATCATCTCAGGTTCCATCCACACTGAATAAAATGAAGAGAAAATGTGCTTGGGCCAACAACTCAGCATCGTCAGCCATCCTGTTCTTCTAAGCATTGTATGGCTGTTATGCTCTCTTCTTTGTTTGGTAGTGCCTTTAGGTATGGAGGTCGTATTTAGATCAGCAGGAAAGGGGGAAGTTACTGCCATAACTCTAGTCTAGGGTAGAGAAGATGAACCTGTGCAAGCCTGCCACATTGCAGGCTTTCAAACCTGGTGGCTCATGTCTTGAAAGAAGGAATCAGTCAGGAGCCTGGAAACTGAAGAAAAGAACAAGACAAACTCAAAGCATACTGAGAATTCAAGATAGATAATGCTTCCCAACAGAAAGAGAAAACACAAGAAAGAGACCCCTGGGAGAGGCAGCCCATTACACGGTTATGATCATGGATATGTGCTAGTTCTCTCCCAGGGGATGAATTAGCAGTTGCTGCCATTAAAATCTTTATACATCGCATCATTGATATTTACTCACACCATTTAAACTGTCATTTAAATAGACAACTGAGTAATTCACAGTTTTATTTTTTTTTTTTTGCATTGGTTTTCAAGATATCTGTAAGTCTGAAAGATGTTTTCCATCACTTTTTTATTGCATTACACTCTTTCTAATCTAGATTTTTCCCCTTAAACTTTGCCAGTGGTGGTTCTTTACATAAGTATTTTTTATTGTGTTAAATATACATAATGCACAATTCACCATCTGAACCATTTTTAAGTGTAGTTTTGTGATACTAAGTACATTCACCATCATGTGTCTCCAGAATGTTTCTACTTCCCCAATTGGAACTCTACCCATTAAACAACCACTTTGCATCCCCTCCCCCAGCACCTGACAAATACCATTCTGCTTTCGTCTCTAAGACTACTCAAGGTATCTTATGTAAGTGGAATCATACATATGTCCTTTTGTAACCAACTTATTTCTCTTAGCACAGTTTTCAAGGCTCATCCATGTAGTAGCAGTGTTACAAGTCCTCTCCTTTACAAGGCTGAATAATATTCTATCATATGTATACCTCACATTGTGTTTACTCATTCTTCTGTTGATAGATACTTGTGTTGCTTTTACTTTCTGGCAATTGTAAATAATCCTGTCATATACATTGGTGCTCAAGTGTCTGTTCCTGTCTCTGATTGCAGTTGTGACCAGACATAAAATTACTAGGTCACATGGTAATTTTATGTTTAATATTTTGAGGAAATACCATCACTTTTTCCATAGCAGCCACCCCATTTTACATGTCCATGAACAATGTACAAGGATTCTAATTTCTTCACATCCTCACCAACACTTGTTATTTGTTTGTTTATTTATTTATTTATTTATTTATTTATTTATTTATTTTAATAATAGCCATTCTAATGGATATGGGATAATATCTTATTGTTTCTCTGATTTGCAGTCCCTTAATTATCAGTGACATTGAGTATCTTTTCATGTCTTTATTGGTCATTTGAATGGCTTTTTTGGAGCCATATCAGCTGTAGTTTTTTGGCTATTTTTTAACTGGGTTTTTTGTTGTTTTCAAATTCCCAACTCTGAAGGAGATGAATTAGGTATAGGACAACATCGTTATTTTGTAGTTAGAATTTCTTTGGAACATGAATTTCAGTCTTTCCTTTGTGTCACATAAAGGGAGCTGTTTCACATATCCATGCTTTGGTGCAAAACTGGAGTTTTATAATACTTTCCTCATTAATGAGGTAATGTATATGAAGGCCCCTGATGCCATGTCTGATACATGATAAGTACTCAATTAATTTTAGTTGAATATGAATATGAATTTTATTTTTTATATTCTGTGAGTGTACTACACTTCTGAGAGGAGAAAGAAAATAAACAAAGAAAGAAATGCAATTATCTGACACAAGATAAGTTAGTAGTGCTTTTTATTCTGTAATGTAATAATAAAGGGAAAGGGCAAGATAAGTGAATTTAATAAGATACTGTACAACATTGAGTGTTTGTATATATTAATGGTGTACTTAATGCATAAAATATTGTATATGTAGCAAACAGAGATAATTAATTTTATTCCCTGTGAGACCCTGCTTTGTTTCCCTTGGCCATAGTGTTTGCTAAAGCAGCTGCAAACCACCCTCCTTGTCGGTGAGAAAACATATGGTTTGTTTTGCCTGAACAAATGGGGTTAATCTACTAGTGTGCACTTAAATTTTTCTTCCCAAAAGTTGATAAAAGAAAACCTTTCACCAAAGGGATATAACACTTTCTGAAGACTATAACAGAATATTATGTCCTGAGAAAATAATGGTTAAAACAATGTATGAATGTTTACATTTTTTGGACATCTAAGGTATTTTTCCCTAATTCATTCTATGAAAACAAAAGAAAGGTTGAATGTGCTGGAATAAAAAAGTAGGCAGTTTATTCTTCTTCTCTGATCACCACCAAGATGGACAAAAAGGGGGCAGTAGTTATAGTTGTATTAAGAAACATTTTTTTAATTTTGTATTTTTTCTCATAAATGGTTAATATAACATGCTTTCTACATTATTATACAGAAAAGAATACCCACTCTTTCTTCCTATGTCTCTCCTTTACTCTCACACTATCCCACTCACAACACTCTGACACCAGATGTGTCGGTTTCTCCCCACACCAAGCCATTCTGCAACACCAGCTGGGTGTTCTACAATTTAACTCAATTCTGACACAGTCTACCTGGATCAGATCCCATAGATTGTCCCCCACTTTAGTTGCCAACTGTAAGTAGCAGGTCTCCAGGTTACACACATCTTCTGTCCAATTCAGCTGCAAAATGGAGGTTCCTATAACCTTCTTCTTGGGTTCAATTGATTTGCTTGAGTGTCTCACAGAACTCAGGGGAAAACTTATGTTTACTAGTTTTTTGAAAGATATGATAAAAGATACAGATGAATAGCCAGATAAGAGATACATAAAACAGGTCTGGAAGGGTGCCAAACACAGGAGCTACTGTCCCCATGGAGTTGGGGTGCATCACTCTCCTGGTACGTGGATGTGTTCACATACCTGGAAGGACCCCTAATCCCATACTCCTGGAATATTATGGAGGCTCTCTTACATATGTATAATCAATTATTAATTATCTTTCCAGCCCTCTCCCCTCTCTGGTGAAGAGGGGATGAGAATTAAAAATTCCAACCTTCTAATGTTGGATTTGTCTTTCTGGTGACCAGTTTCCATCAAAGACCCCACCCAGAGTCATTTTATTAGGGAAAAAATAGATGCCTCTAGTGCTCTTACCATTTACAAATTTATAAAAGTTTTAGGAGCTCTGTGCCAGGAACAGGAAGTAAAGACCAAATATATATTTCTTATATTCTCAGAATTATAAATAAGGGCAAGAGGTGCTATACTGATATGGAAGGTGGTCACCTTGTGGGTAAAGCATCCCAGTTTGCTCCCGGGTGCCCAAACCCTCCTTTGTCTGCACATCACAGCCTTCCAGGGCACCTTCCTGCCTCACAGCCCTCCTGTCTGCAGTGTCTCCTTTCACCTCCTTTGTCACCCTGTTCTGTTACCTCACAAGCTGTTGAAGCCAGGGAATGGCCTAGCTGTATAACCAAGCACTACCAGTGGGGCTGCAGGTGTCTAATGTCTGAAGTCACCCACGTACCATGGGGTAGCATGAAATCAAGTCTCCAATGATGAAACTCATTTTTGTGGCAGACATACTATGGCTGGAAGAGTGGAACTTCTTAAGTCCTTTAGGCTTAAATTTACCTTCCTTCCCCTCACCATGGACACATGCACAGAAAGCACACACATGTTTCCAAGTGCTGAGAAACAGAGGGATGACACAGTTTCCAAGATACAAGAGAGAAAAAAAATGTAATTAGATGTAAAATAAAATCTGATTTTGAGAATAAAAAATAAGTCAATTTTTAGCCCCTTAACAATTGACAAATGGCGATTTTTGCTTATCTCTGGATGCTTTGGCCATTTGGATCATTAAGTGCCTTTTTCAATCTGTAGCTAAAGTCAGTTGTCTCCAGGTTAAAATAATTTACAAGCGAATTCTTATTCCCTTTCTCCATATACATTTAGTTATTGCATTCAGGTCACTGCGACTGTCTGTATATTTGCTTGCTGACTGGAAAGGACAGGCCCAAGTTTACACACTCCCTTCTGCTTTAGTAGTGCCGGTCTCATTCACTCAGTCACCCATCCATTCAATATACATTGACTGGTTAACAGTTTGATGCCAGTGCATTTTGAGCACTAGGCATCTAGGTCAATTACACACTTCTATCCCTTGTATTCAGAGATAAACTCTCTCCAGTGTCATCCAACATAACTTCATGTGACACTCAAATGCTCTATCTCCATGTTGTTTAACATGCTGACCACCTACCAGGTGGCCATTAAGCACTTGAAATCTGCCTGGTGCAATAGAGAAACTAAATTTTTGTTTTATTATATTTCAATTAATTGAAATTGATGACTAATGGCTACTGCATTGGTGGTTACTGTACTGGATATAGCACATCTACAAAGAGATACAGAAAAGTCAAGAGGCAGCAGCAATTTGTGATAAACAACATGTGGTAGGTAAAAGATATTCCTTCTCCCTTATTAAAAAATGTGAATATTTGGTTACATGACACAGGAAAATTAAATTCATGGGTGAAAGCAAAGTTACTAATTTGCTGACTTTGAGATAGGGAGATATCTTGGATTTCCCTGGAAGGAAATATTCTTCAAATTGAAGTTCAAGATATAGACTAATAATGGACTCTGAAAATGTCTCCCTCTGTATTCACACTCAATGGCTGTCGTGATAACACCACTGCCTCAGAGAAGATTGGAATAGTAGAATGTGAAGAAATCTGAGGGTTCCCTACGGACCTCCCTCCCAGGGCAGGGTCCTCCTCGTTTTATTCCATCTGGGTTGCTATGACACATCACAACAGACTGGGCAGGAAGGGTGGCCTATAAACAACAGGCATTTATTTCCTCACGGTTCTGAAGGCTGAAGTCCAAGATATAGGTGACAGCATGGCCCATTTATGGTGACGGTCCTCTTCCAGGATGCCTTATCCTGTATCCTCACATGACAGAGAGAGAATGAGCAAGCTCTTTTGTAAGGACATGAATACAGTTCATGAGAGCTCCATTCTCATGACTTGCTCTCTTCTCAAAGGCCCCACCTCCTCATACCATCACATTCGGGCTTAGAATTTCAACATATTAATTTAGGGGGACACAGATACTCAGGTCATTGTACTCCTGGAGCATAGCTTTCATGTGGCCACACAATACTCCCTGAGGCCCTCCAGGGACAACAAGTCTTATACAAGTATTTCTATTTAGTCAATTGATATTAATTAAGCACCAGTTCTGTGGGTAACACTTCAGCAGCCATTAAGAATACAAGCCTACTGGCGAGGATGTGGAGAAACGGGAACCCTAGTGCACTGTTGGTGGGAATGCAGACTGGTACAGCCACTATGGAAAACAGTATGGAATTGCCTCCAAAAACTAAAAATGAAACTGCCTTTTGAACCTGTGATTCCACTGCTAGGATTATACCTGAAGAATCTTGAAACCCCAATTCAAGAGAACTTATGCACCCCTATGTTCATAGTAGCACTATTTACAATAGCTAGGTGCTAGAAACAGCCTAAATGCCCATCTGTAGATGAGTGGATCAAAAAACTGTGGTACATCTACACAGTGGAATACTATGCAGCAGAGAAAAGGAAGGAACTCCTGCCATTTGCAACAACATGGATGAAACTAGAGAGAATTATGTCTAGTGAAATAAGCTAGGCAAAGAAAGAAAAATACCATATGATATCACCTAATACAGGAAACTAAAGAACAACACAAACAAATGAACTAAATAAGACAAAGAGCAGAATAGCTGTCAATAGGGGGGAGGGGGGAGGGAGAGAAGGGGGATAAGTAAGGGAAGGGTTTAGTCAAAGAACCTGTATAAATGACTCATGGACACGGACAACGGGGAGGGATATGATTGTGAGAGAAGCAGTGGACTGGGTAGGGGAGAGAAATGGGGGGAAAATGGGACAACTGTAATTGAAAAACCAAAAAATTAAAAATTAAAAATTAATAAATAAATAAATAAATAAATAATATCAGGCACAGTGCTTCTGACAGGTCCTATGGAATTCATCCGAATCATGCTCCCATTGCTAGTTTTCTAAGGGTATTTCTCATGAATGGATTTTGAATGTCATCAAATTATTGTTATGCCTCTTGGGAAATGGGCGATTCATTTTAAGATTTTCTTTTTAATCATTTAATGTGCCTGATTTTAAAATAATGTTTTTCTCATGTTAGAATCTTTGTGTATCTGGAATAAAATCAACTGGATCAAGCTAAAAAAAAAAATACAAGCCTAAGTGATATAAAATATGAACTCTGTAATCAATGCCTACAAACAGCCCTCAATAATCTTCCATCTATGAATACAAGAGCCACCCACCCCTCACATTAAAAGTGGAAGAAAATTCTCTACTGTGTACTGATCTTGTGACTCCCTTTGCCCAAGAGCATGTGACATAGATGACATTGTAGGGCTTATGAAGATGTCCGGGTTAGACTAATGAGATATTAGAAGTCATGTGGAGTCAGCAGAAGATAAGGGACCAACTTGTTGTAGCAAGTGTGTCCAGTTCCCAGGTGGAAGAACTTCAAAAGAGACCCCTGCCAGCATGTTTTTGAAGCCAAAGAACCACCCAGTTTTAGTATTCTTCTCGTGGATACCTGACCTGGTCTCAGACTGGATATTCTATGAAGTCCAGCTTCAGTTCTGAGGGAGAAGATGCTGCTTGCCACTCTTAATCTAGGAAGAGCCACCCAGCCCCATTTTCAGATGCTTTGCTTATCACAGGGCTTGAAAAGGGGCATCCAAGAGTGTCTAAATCAGCTCATAAAAAGCAGGAAATGATTATGTTTAGCTCTTAGCATGCTTCTCTATTTCCTGCTCCTCTCCAGCTAAGCCAGAGGGAGGGGTGATTTCTTATTGATCAACACTCCTGAGGCAATAGTATTGCTAGTAGGAAGCTACTCTGTCATCAGCTCAGTTACTTTATTTTACTTACAGAGATAAGATTTGGCCATGATATCAGGGATCAGAATATTATCTGGCTAGACCTCTGATCCTTTATACATTTTAAACCAAATTATTTTAATTACTTAACCTGAAATATTGTTACAGCATGTGCATCTCTTTTTCAAGGGGGGACATAAATGCCATTTCACATGGGATAAATCCTAGTGTGTTGATTGACAACTTATATATTGCTTCATTCTAAGTGCCAAGGTAATATGATCACAAATCAATCTTTGAGAAATATCTTCTACTGGTAGAAAACATCCTCTTCACAACTTGGAGGACATGTTGAATTCATAGAACACCATTAATGACTGATTTTTTAAAGAGTAAAAATACCATATTCTTTATATTTTTTTCTCAAGAAGATTGTTGTTTTGTGTGTATATTGAAAACACAAGCTGCTAGAATTTGATCTCCAGTGCCACCTGGGAATGAAATGCCGTATTTCATCCCAATGTCAGTTTATTACTAAATTAGAACTCAAGCACTTAATAACAGCCCCACCCGACTTATGGACTGGCTTCATTCAAGTCACTAGCTTCCCAGGTGTATTAGTGACCCCACTTGTAAATGGCAGTGAGGACCTCATCTTCACAGGGCTGCAAACTGTACAGTGCTTTAAAAGTGCACATGATACTGTGGTTAGTGTATTTTTACATCTAAAAAAATCTATTACATATGTTATTATAGATATTTGGGTGTAATATTACTGAAATAGTTTTAGTTAAAATAGTGGCATAAAATATAATAAAGAAATAAACCAGGAATGTAAGTAAAATCTTTTAAAGGGTCTGATAATAACTAATGGATTACTCGAGGAAAACCAAAACCTCAATGAGCTAAGGTTTCCATGGTCAGGGGGAGGTTTGGGTGGCCCAAGGCCATCTTGGCAGATTCCAAAGTGTGATTTTAAATGTGTTTACTCAATTGGTTGGTGGACTGAGGGGTGATAAACCTCTTAAAGGGAAGTATCTCAAAGTTGAGCACTCTTTCATTATAATGACCTATGTGTAGGTTTCCATAAGTCTCATGGCCATGTCCTGTTGTTCTCAATGATTTAGATCCTGTTGGTAAATGGTGTGTAGATTGTGCTTTTCCAAATGCCTTTCCCAGAAGCAACACCCTATCTGGAAATGGCCTTAGTCTTGATGTTGAATAAATGTATCCTGTACCATTGCCAAGTACACTTGCATTTATTGAAGTGTGTCCCCAAGGAAGTCATACCTTAAAGTCCTACAAATACAGTGTTACTCTATTTGCAGTAAGGAAGTAATTAAAGTTAAATGAAGTCATTGACGTAGAGCCCTGATTGAATAGGATTAGTGTCCTGATAAGTAGAGACACACCAGGTCTCTCTCTCTATATATATATCTGCCCCCCTCTTTTTCTCCCCCACTTCACACTCCGATAAAGGCATAGTAAGAAGACAGCCCTCTACAATCCAGGAAGACAGTTCTCACCAGGAAACAAAACTGCTGGATCTTGATTTTGGACTTCCAGCCTCCAAAATCATGAGAAAACAGATTTCTGTTGTCTCAGTCCCAGTCTGAGGTATTTTGTATGGCAACCCAAGCAGACTAAGACAGATTTCACTAAATTCTTAGAAAGTCTCTTTGCAACTGAGTGTAATTCAAGAGGAAGGACCAGTTGATTCGCTCTGACACTATAATTATGTTATTGAAATTTCTCTCTGGTATCCCCAGGCTGTTCCCTTTTGCATCTACAATGTGTTGATATGCATCCAAAGATAATAAAACTCTCAGAACGTTAAAGGAAGAAATCATTATACATAAAATATTTTAAGGCAGAGTCAATTTTATATCAGAGGTTTGTGTCCCAGACATACAGTTACAGTGAGGGGTGATTTTTCTTTCTTTAAAAATAAACCTGCATTTTAATTTGAAGCAAAGTTTGGTTTAAAATTGTTTTCTTTTCTTTATTTATCCTGAGAGAATGTGCCCTTTTCTGCTTCAGAACACTTTTTATAATATTGCATTTTATTCAGCAGACGTTCTTTTTTACCGGAAAGCAAGACTTGATTTAATATTTTCCATTGCTGCAGCAGACACCCAGAATAAGCAGAACATTGGGCACCATGATTACTTTGGGGACAAAAAGTCTCCGGTAGGCAATTAGACAAATGCCCTTAAACACACATGTGCGCATGCATACACACACACACACACACACACACACACACATGCACACACACCGGTTTTCCACCAAGATCTGTTTTCATGTGTAAAAACCCATGAAACCTTATGGCAATGCTCTGGTATTTAGTCAATTCTTGTGCATAAATGCAGCACAGCGAGTAGCAGGAAGCCTTCTCTGAGCAGAAGTGTGCAGGGTCTTCAGGATTGCCCGAAGCAGGAAGCAGTGATGTCCACGCAATCTCTGTCTGCATTTAAATTCCAGCCACACTACTTTTTGCTGTGTGACCTTGGGTAACTCTGTTAACCTCTCTGAGTCTCTGTTTTGTTTCCACATCAAGAAAATGAGATCCATCCTTCCCTCATATGGCCATCATGATCAAATTAATGAAAATGTGTCAGGTGCATCTGGCGACATCTGTAGTGTGGCAGTTGTTCTCAGGGTTTTAGCAATTATCAGTCTTTGGTCCATGAGCAAGAGAACTGAATTAGATCAATGACTCCCATGTCGCTGTGAGAAAATGTTCCTAGAAAAAGTGCTGGCTGTTCTGCCAGACCCTTCAGAACACCCTGCTATGTCTCTCTCTCTCTCTCTCCTGCTTCAACCGCATTCATTCAGCTCTGGCCCATGAGCCTCCTTGTTTATTCTTTGACACACCAGCTTCTCAGGGCTCTGAGCTGCATGCTCTCTTGGAACACCCCTCTTGGTGTGAGCACTGCCAGCACCTTCCTCCAAGTCTCCACTCCAACAGCACCTTTTCCATGGGGCCTTTAACCACACTGCTTAAAACAATAGCATCCATCTCAGGCTTTCGATGTTTCTGACACCATTCTAATTATTTTAACACTAGGTACCTGCTGCCTGCCAGCACCTTGTTTTATTGACATTTAAATTAAGTTTATAGTTAAGGTCTATTGTGTCCCTTGGCTATGAGGCAAGCTCCATGAACCTCAGGTTTCTCTTTTTGTGTTCATCGATATATCCCAAGGTACACAGTAGGCAGATGATACATATTTTGCGATAAATAAATTGAGTTAATACCTCAAAAGACAAAAAAGTAAAACTCACTTTACTTTGGGAAATGTAATCAAGCCTCTGGAAACAGGAATTCTGCTAATCATTCATCACTGTGTAGGAATCTTTGGGCATCAGTGTAAGTTGGGGAGACTCAGGTCCCCCACCTGTGTCCCCCTTCCCCCTCCACTCAGAGGAGCCACATAAAGCCTCCCTTCCTCCAAGCCCTTGGCTTTTTCCCTAGAGTATGGACTGACTTATTTGGGAGAGAACTTTATTATTGCCCCTGCTTGTTTGTGACTCATGACTCATTTGGGGACTGGTCTGATGTCACTCTCCACTCCACATTCAGCTGCCTCCCAGTGGGGCCAGGAGAAGGCAGACACTCCTCTGCTACCCTGACAGTGACTCTGGGGGTGTGGACAGTGCAGGAGGTTGGGGGGGGGTACATGGTGCCCTGCAGCTGGGGGTAGAAACACATTCTCCAAGTCAACTTTTTCAGAAGCAGAGCAGCTATTTTAAGGAGTAAGTAATTCTCATAAGTACTTAATTGACATGGTATCAGCCATGAGAAGGAAGAGTGTGGCATTAGGTTCTACCATTCCAATATTATACATAGGAATATGCATGCCTTTTCATGGCAAATCTTGACTACTTTTTTTTTCTCCTCTGAAACTCCAATCCAGCACTCTGATTGCAACCATCCCTTGATAAATGTTGCTGCAGGAAAAAAAAAAAAAAAAAAACCTAAATATAATTTTAATCACAAATATTCTCTGATGTACACACTGGGAAAATCTGATATAACTTTGTTTATTTTTGTGTTAATTGGCTAAGAGTTGAACATCTATAATGCAAGCATTTTCAAAGAACCTAGCAAAAGATATTAGAAAAATCATACATTTGTCACCTGGGCATTTGATAACGTGCTGTTTCTCTCCTGGGAACAGTGCATTATCAGAGGAAAGACTGAAAGAGCTGAACTGTTAGATTAAAGATTTTGAATCACTGACTCTTGAGAAAAGGAAGAGTTTTTACTGTGAGGTCAGCCAGCAAGGAGTCAGGAGGCAAGGCTCAAATGTGTCTCCTGATCCAGGTTTTGAGGCGGGTTTTTAAAGATTTCAGCACTGAATCTTCCCGGACAGCGAACCCTTCACTTCGGAATGGGTTCCAGCACTCAGGTACAGGTCAGATCCAGTTTCCACTCCTTTGGATCTGGGGAGAGGGAGGCAGGGAGAGTTAGGTGTTCACAAGTGTTACTCATGAGTGGGGTAAACTTTGGTTCCTGGTGTTGTTAGAAACAGAATAGGACCACTTTGAGCTCATTCTGTGGCTGCAAATAATTTTAAAAGGCTATATAATGCAATGTGAAGGGTTTTTTTTTTTTTTTTTTTTTTTTTTTTTTTAATGTACATTTAATCAAAACTCACCTTGAAATTCCAATATGTTAAACTTGGTTGAAATAATGTATCTTGGATAAGATTATCAGTGATTGCACCAGATGTCATCTCAACATTCTAAGGTCTGTATATTTTCTAACCCTAGGTCAATGTTAAATATCAGTCATTATTAAAAACCACAAATGTCCTCAAGATGTGGAGATTATGGGGAAAAGGGTGAGGTTTCATTACAGTCTCATAGCTCTAAAGCTGGGAACTGTTCTATGAATGAGAAAATGAATTTAAAAATGCTCCCTGTATGTTGAACATGTTATCTATGTGGGTATACATGTGGCATGTGGACAATTTTCTTTTCATTAGTAAAAAGGAAGCAGCTCTTTATTAGCATCCACTAGGACACCACAGAGCAGTCAGTTCGGGAGATCTGTTGAGATTCAGTGACAAAAGATGCAGCCACCCCAGCTACAGATAGCTCTCTGGGCTCTAAAATGTTGATGTGCACCTACTGCCAGGGGCAGCAAGGTTAAACACTCTTTGATGAAAATCAGAAGCCAGCCACTTCTGTAGCAGAGGGTGACTCAAGGCCTGTTGGGATGACATTTCAGGAAGACTCAAAAGGGTCAGTGTCTTTTTTTTTTTTTTCTCTCTTCCCTGACTTCAATTTAAACAAAGCAAAAGCCACCCTGTATCTCTTTTTCTGGCAGTGGGCCTGCCACTGTTTATCAAGCCAGGACAAATCCAATTAGCTTGTAGCCTAACTCCCAACCTTATGAACCTGCTCAGCTTTGAGAAACTCAACAGTCCCTGCCAATATCTCATTTCTCTCGCTGCTGATAAGATCAGCTGAAGATATTCAATGGGCTGCTTTTCACTTCGGCTCTAGCTCCTCATCCCCGCCAGCAGCACCAGAGCCATAGTGGCCAGATCTTATTTTCCTACATGAAATACGATGGCAACTCCAAGGCCTGTGGAGCGTGCTGCGACCAATGTGGACGGGTCCCTGGCGCGGGTGACAGGGCGGCCTGATTCTCCTTATCAGGGCTGGCCCACAAAGGCGGCCGGCCTGGGTGATTAGTATTCCTGGGTGCGCAGCGTCAGGCCTATTTCTGTCACACAGACAGATTGAGGCTTTCAGTCAGGCTCGCGAATGAGTGACACATGGCCCGACCAGGAGGACAACATTGTTATTTGAGTTAAGAAATCAATTTGTATCAAATGTACACTGTAATTTATTTGTTGGCTTTGAAGGGAACCGCGCTGAGATAAATGGGAACGGGCTGCCTTCTTCCCCCCGCCCTCCGCCAGCTGATAAAGTTCTTCTGAAGCCCCAGATAGCTCCAGTCAGAGCCAAAGTGACAAACATGTTTAAAGTTGCACAGTGATCTTTAAATCTCAAAAAGAACACCTTGTCGGACATGATAGAACATTTTTTACCTTTTCCCTCTATCTGTCAGAAAGCCGCTGTGACACATTGCTTTAGTATTTTTGCTGACATTTTCTTTATCAAGCACATCTGTTTGTGGTCGAAAGATGCTTATTCCTATTTTCTTCAATCTACAGCGGGCTAAGAAACTGCCAAAGGAGGGAGGAAAGGAGCTGAGCAGCCCCGGGACTGCACTTACATACCTGGAGATGCTGCCTCCTGTTTTGGTTTTTTAAAAGCTGATTGTATTTTAACATCATCATATTGTTAGACTTCTCTTCATCCTTGTGCCTTGTTTCTCCTCTTCCTCCTCCTCCTCCGTCTCTTCTATCATGTTGGTCTCCATCTTCATATCCATTTTTGTCCCCATTTCTATCTTCATATTTATAGAGAAACTTTTCTAAATTTCAATTCTTTTTGTCTTGGAGGAAAACCACAGAGGCTTTCTTTTGCTGCCTGCTGCTGCTGCTGTAAGGGAACACCTGCCTGTAAACTCACTGTCATCTAGAAATTATAGGGCTAATGACAGAGCCCGGTCCCAGCCTCCAGGGCATGTGCACCAACACAGCGTCACATGAAGAGGGAATGACCAGGCCCCTTGGACAAGGGCAGGCGTACTTCTGGACATTTTAACTCAATAACCTTGCTGTTTATCTCAAAAAAATGACAAATGTAACAAGCCAGTTGATTGCATAAAACATTTATCATTTTTTCAACTTGTCTTTTATGTAGTTTGGAATCTGCCCTGTCTCAGAGCCAGAAGAAAAAATGCGTGAACTTCAACACTTTCTGTTACTGATCTTGCATTTATTTGTCTGGCTGTGTCGGTTCTCACTAAGTGTTGGGCCAAAGCCCCATGGGGATCTCACTCATGTGAAGCAGAGGCCAGAGTCTTCCTGGGAACAGGTTTCGTAAATGATTGCAGAACCCTCACATGCAGTGCGGGGACCACTGGCCACCGGTGACCAGGACATCAGTCTTTCCTGGTGGCTGGGTTCACCAGCCAGGGGGTTGCGTTTATCTTTAGTAAAATGTGTCTTTCTTTAGTGGTTAAACGCATCCCAGTGGAATTAGCAGAACATGTAACCAGTTTTCTTTGCTTTATGAAAACTCAGGTTTAAAGTCATTCAGTGTGACTTCATGCCTCAATCCTTCAGTCTCAAACACCCCCTGCCTGCCATGTGCCCACTTCTCCTGAGGACATGGGAAGGGTAAAGGCAGGAATAGGGCAGTGGAAGACATTCTGCAGAAGGGGTACTGTCCCCAGTCTGGAGCAGTGAGGATTGTAATGTGCTATTGGGGCCACAGTGTAAAAGCAAGACCATGACACATGGGTAGCTCTGGTCAGAAATCTACTTGGCTACTGTCCTCTTTACCCCAGCCTTCCTCTCCACACTCCTGAAGCAACTCCTCACCCCAATCCCACAAAGCTTCTCTCTCCCCCATGGGTCTCAGCTGCACCCCTCCAAAGGTTCCTTTTTCTTGTCCCCTCAAACACACTCACCCTTGACTTATCATCTTAACACCACTTTATTCATTAGTGTCAAGATGTCCCATTTGCCTGGCTAAAATAAAAGTCCCCAAACACTGAAGATCATCTATACATAAAAATAATTAACCTTCAGAAGTGGCAGAACTTACTCTCCAGAAAATGTGCAGGAGCCAGAAATTAAAGTTAGAAAGTCAGTGGAGAAGCAGGCCAGGCCACTCCGTGTACAACTGCAGTGCCCCGGCCCTAGCCCACGCATGTCCACTGTTCTGGTTTGTTGTGCTTGGGAAAGAGTTTAAGGTATAATTCATGTGACACACACCTCATTCTTTTAAATTGTACAATGTAATGGTTTTTAGCATATTCACAGGGTTGTGCAATCACCATCAGGGTCAATTTTAGAATATTGCTATCATGTCGCAAGAGAAGTACTGTACCCTTATTTATCACACACCTACCCCTCCATTCCCTCTGCCCTAGCCCTGGGCAACCAGTAGTCTTCTTTCTGTCTCTGGATCTCCCTATTCTGGATATTTTATGTAAGTAGAACCATACAACATGTGATCACTTGTGACTGGCTTCTTTCACCTAGTTTAATGTTTTTCATCCGTGTTTTAGCATGAATCAGCACTTCATTTCTTACTGTGGTTGAATACTATTCTGTTGTAAGGATATACCACATTCATTTTATTTATCCATTCACCAGTTGATGAACCCTTGGTTCGTTTCCAAATTTTGGTCTCACAGATAATGCTGCTACGATCCTTCATGGACAAGTTTCTGGTGGATGTACGTTTTCATTTCTCCTGGGCAGATTCCTAGGCGTGAAAGTGCTGGGTTGTATGGAAACTCTAATGTTTCACTCTCGTGCAATTGTCAGACTGTTTTTCCAAATGGCTGCTTCTGTGTAAGGTTTATATACACAATGTAAACGATGAACTCGTTTCCAGTGAACCGATGAGAAGGAGCAAATTAAAAGCAACATCAGAAAGGAATAGAGAAGTTGCAGAACCCCTCCCAAGTGTGGGGAAGAAGGCAGGAAAGGTAAAAAGGCAGCACAGAAATAAATAAGTAAATAAATAGATAGATAGATAGATAGATAGATAGATAGATAGATAGATAGATAAGTAAATAAAACAAGGGGGTGGAGTGTTGATGTGAGTTGATCTCTCTCTGCCTGTATCTGGAGTCCAGACAGGGTCTCAAATAACTGAAATAATTGGTATTTGTGTAGTTTATTGATAGTGTAAGGAAAATATAAAACTGTACTCTGTATATTCAGCTTAAGAAGTCATACCAGAGCATAATATTTTGTTAAATATGATACAGGATAAATATTATGTATGTGAAAAGTGTATCCAGGTGAAGTGCTTTCTTTCCAGGCACCACCTAACAATCATGGCATCCCCCAAAGTCCATTGGTATCCACTGCCATTCACAGGGGCTGTGCTCACAATGTTTCATGATTCTGGTGACGCACGATGACTCTGATCAAGACAATGACAGACAGGTAACTTGCTTTCTAAGAGGAAAAAGTGGTCTTTAAAAAACAGCAAGGGTTCCTTGAATATTGAAATAGTTTTTCAAAATGTGTCTTTGATTATCTGAGTGCTAAAGAGTAAGTGCCTGAAAAAAAGTGTTTTATTTTTAAAATATGAATTACTGGTTATTCAATTAGCTACAGTCATTTTGTTTATACCATATGAGGTTGTAAATTGAGTCTCTGGGTCTTTTTAAGTCGTCGTCGGCAGCCGTCCATCTCGAGAGACGATGGTGTAGCTTCTTAAGAGTCCATCTGCACCGCCGAGAATGGTTGTGCAGTCCGACTCGGGAGTGACACAGTATCTGTCTCCTCCCGTGTTGAATCGACATCTTGCGATGACGCTGGAGTGTCCTCTCCAGTGGAGCTGAAGCTACAGAGCCTGGGCAGGGTGATATGGAGGGTCTGCTGTTGCCCATGCAGCAGACCCCCCCTCTCTTCGCAGCTGAAGGATCCAAGGGAAAGACGGAGTCAATACAGCTTGGCTTCAGGTGCGCCGCAGGAGTTGCCGGTGTTGACTACAACGTCAAACCGCCTTAGGGACTCCGGCTCCGGATTTTCTGTCGGGGTTTACTCCCTTAGCCTTTCCCCTGAAGAGGTATGCCGCAAGGCAGCGGAGGTTTTTTGGAATCAGAGTTTTCCTTCTCTGATGTGACCTGACTGGAAGATCGAACCAGCGACACTTAGCTCGCAGGCCGACGCTCAATCCACTGAGCCAAACCAGCCAGGGTTGGTCTTTTTAAGTAGTTCTAAAGCTTTAAAAGATTCTCTTTTTTTCCCTCTCTGTATTGTTGAAGGATAATTTTTTTTCAATACATGTGTATCTACAAACAATATTAATAGCTGAAAAAGGCTATCCCAGCACTTTAAATGTTAAGATTATAGGGATTACTGAATTGTATTTAGACTAAAACCCAAATTTAAGCATAAATGGTTCCATGACCAAATCAGAATTAAAATCAATGGCCTTGGAACTGTTAGTCATATGATTAGTTCAGTCAGTTTCACTCTTCACTTGGAAGTACTTTTTCATTTGATGTGATAAAGTTAGGTTTTATAATAATTATGTGATGTGATCAATGTAAAAAACATACACATGTACTTGACCTGGTTCATTATATACTGTGAAAAACAAAATGGCAGCTGTTGTTCCGCCCTAGTCAGGACTTAGTCAGAGAGATGGCTTCATACCAGTACTGGAGAACATTCTTTGAGAAGCACAAAATCTAGCCTGCACTTGTGTCTAGATCTGGCTGAGAGGTGCCATTGCTAAGGCTGATCTGTCTTTAAGTTCCTGTTATTGTACTGATACCCCCACCGCCCACCCAAAACATTTTTCCACTGAGAAGCACAAAGATCACAGATTTCTAGGCACCAAATTCAAAGTCTGCATCTGTATCTCCCTTTCTTTCCTTCAATCCATCTGCCTGCAAGTTGAGAAGATGCTCTGGAAAAAAAATGACTCTTAGATCTAGAAGTACCATACCCTCTTAGTTTTGAAAATCATTTGTTACAAAGAATTTCACAGAAAGTCAATCGAGAAGGGGACTATAGGAGGTAAAGATATCAGTAGTGACTGTAAAGAATGCACATTCATCTGAAATGAGCTGCTGGCCCAGGTCTCAAACAGGAAGCCTTGCCCAGCAGGATGGAACTGGGCTGCACGCCTGATGGTGTGCGGGTGGGGGTAGTCGTGTGCAATAGAGAGGAGGTAGGGGGTGGGGAGAGAGAGAGAGAACCAAAGCTACTCCTGCAGGAAACTTACACTATAATTTGGAAACCAGGTCTCCAGCCACACCCTCACCCCTGTCCCCACCTCCGGCCTCACCATGGTTTAATAAGATTCTAGTGGGTTATTGAATCATAGCTATTGACAGTCTATCAGTTTATTTTACATCTATGATAGGGCTCATCACATTACCCTTCTCTCTGATTAGAACACATTTCTTGGAGAATAGAACTTATTCAGTCTTATATATACCCAATAAATGTCATACTCCCCTTTGCCAGAATAGGTATCAACACATAGAAGAAAGGGAGGGAAGGAGGGAGGAAAGAAAGACACTCCCATAAAAAAATAACAGGAATTGGATATCTCCCACAAGGAAAAGTGAATGTCTTAATAGTCCCTAATCACAGTTCTTTCAAAATATTTTAGAAATATAACGGGTTCTATTAATATTCATACATCTTCTGTTACATCCTTAAAAGTTTCATGGTAAAGGTTTAAAAATATATGCTCCTGTATCTTCTTTATATCATCCTTTTTTTCAAAAACTCAAAATAATCATGTCTATATTCTGAAGATCATCAACAAAAGAAAAAAATATTCCATTCAAAAAGACATACTTGTCGTAAAGACACATGTTTCAAAACTGATTATGTAGAAATCTATATTTTAATGTGTATTAGTATCCATGATTTTGTGGATATAAGTTTTTATCCAGTGACCTATTTACACTGTTTTATTCTACTCAGGCCTAAGTAAAAGTGGATTTCAATGAAATATGTATATACCAGGTACGGATCAACACAAGCATTTGTTTGGGAACAGGTATAATGTGTGTGGCTTGCTTTACAAGGCTTGGGGTGTGATGAGGGCCATGATTTACTGGCAAGTTAAATTGTCCTCAGGTTCACTTTAATGGGGAAAGTTATTTGTCTCCTGAGCCTACTTCCTAGTGATCCCTGGTCCCACTAAGAGTGATCACATCACGTTCAGAGCCTTGCAGGGTGCTGAGGAGGGGGTTATAAGGAGATTCTGAAATGTCTGGCTCTGCCTACTGCACAAGATAGTTGTAGGGTTTGAATGGAAGTAAAACACAAGTCACCAATGCCAGCACCTGTCACTGCAGCTCAGCCTTGCCTGCCTGGGACGCACCTTCACCATCACCATGTTCCCAATACATGCCTTCATGCCCACCCTGTGCACATATTTTGGAAACATCCCATCTACAGTAGAGCACTGTTCCAGACCACACCTCTGGACACTAAATGCACCTTACACATCTGTCTAGAGCGCCACTGTTAACCTGATTATGAAGGATGAAATCCAGGTCTTCCAAAGTCAAGCCAAACCTGGTCAAGTAGGTGCAGCTAACCAAAATGACAGAAGTGCTGCTCTGGTGGACATCTGCCTTTTTTTGATAGCTGTTGAATAAGCATCTTATATTTGGGGATTTTTTTCACATTATCTATTTACTTCTCCAAGTACAAGTGGGAACTAACTTTTCCAAACTCTCCTGTAACTCAGATGCTGCCCTATGATAGAGGCCCCTCGGTTAGATACCCTATGGGGGCTGCAGTTTGTAAGGGAACTCTGTGAGGGAACAAGTCCCAGGGGTACTTACCACTGGTGAGGAGATGGGGATGGCAGTAAACCCATTAGGAAGTGGCAGTGGTGAGAGGTCCAGCCAGCATCATTGCTGTGAGTTTTATCCAGAGCTTGTGAACATGCTAGGCTCCCCAGGGGTCTGTATGATGCCTAAGAATCTTGAATAAATGTTGCTTTCTGATTAAGATGGCTGCAGTGGGTTCTGTTACTTACATTTAATTATAATTTTCAAGGTAGAGACTGAACCAAAGAGTTAGAATTCATCATAATTTCAGTCATTGAATCTTCTCACATGTTCCCATTCCAATGCTCAGGGTCCCCTTCCTACTTGATCAAAGTCCCAACATTTACACCAGATCCCTGGAAGAGGTTGTGAATTCAACTAGCCTTGTTATTTGTGAAGCCAAAAGTTTAAACTTTGAGCTTTTAGATTACTCAGTTTTGATGCAGCATGAGAACAAAGGGACTAGACACAGACATAGACAGGTTCTGGTTCTCTGAGCTCAGGACCTCTTTCTTAAGCTCCCAGCCCTGCCTAAGTAGCCAGTCCGCTCTCCATACCCTCATGCCTATCATATTATTCTTTGATATGGCCACTTGGTGTTCTAGTACTTGCCTTCAGTGGTCACCTCACTTCAAAGATCACAGGTGTCATTTAAATGGATCTTTCATTACCAAAGACCATGGCTATTGAGTCTCACCTTGTCAGAATATCAGGTCTTAAATATGTTTAAGGTCTCCCAGCACAACTAACCAGCACAAATTCCCTATTCTCTTTTCCTCAATGGCCAGTGACCTGCAAAACTAGCCTTGTGCACCTGAATGGAGATTCTTAGATGTAGAAGTAGCATACCCTCTTGCTAGGTTAGAGCAGGAGAGGAACTCACTAGGCAAGATTAGGACACCCACATAAACAACTCACACTGACGAACCCTGAGTTGGATGTTCCAACCACTCAAACCCTCTGATAAAGGCACCGTAGGTCCTGTTTAAACATAAATACTTCATCCAAGGGGCAGTACATTAGACTCAGGCTAGTCTTTTGTACTAAATTGAACAAGTGAACCGAGTGAATGAAAGGGAAGTAAAGACATGTAAAGGTTGTATTCTAGGCAACCTGTCCTATTAGGAAGACCAAAGCCAGTCAAGGTCTGTGAAGTACTGAGATGAGGAAACCTAAGAAGCAAGAACAGAATGAATGCTCAATTCCTACATGAAAAGGCTCACAAATAGGGCAGGAAAATTGCTATAATCAAAAAGAAGGAGGCTTCTCCTGCCTAATCTTTCCTAGGTAACCTTAGCTCTTTCCCAGTTATGATGCTGAATTAAAATCTCCCTAATGCATGCAAGATGAACTTGGTGAGTTGCAGTGGAAAACGAGGCTTGGAGTGCAGCCTTCCATTGGCAGTGATTGTGCCTCTTTTGAAGAATGTGGCAAGGCCACTGTTACCAGTCAGACACCCTCTGTCAGCCCTGTCTACCAAGGGAGAGCTGTTTCCTTTCCCTGCATGTCTTTTCACTCTTCTGAGTTGTCTTTTAAAAAGAAGAATATTGTCCTTATTATAATCTCCACAAATAGAGTTTGTATTTCCTTTTTCTTCATTTGCTTTTTGCTTTTCTGTGTTGGGTCCCCAGGGATTGACCTCTCATTCTTACCCTTTCTGCCAGAGCTTTGAGGCTCCTGCTGGCCAAGAGTCAACACAAAAAGGAGCGTCTTAAAAATGTGCTCACGACCACTTAGGAAAAGGAAGGATAAAATCATTGAGCAAAACATTGCTCATCCTTGGAAAGCATGCAGTGTCACCTGTTTTAAATCGGCAATGTTTGTCACTGACTCAAAAGCTGGAGATCTAATGACTCTTCCAGAGCTTTGTTCACAAACACACACGCAGACGCAGATGCATCTCAGGCTCTGGCTTTCTTCTTTTTTACAGATTTCCCTCTTTGCAACTTAAAACAGGAATGCATTTTCTCTGAGAAAGCGCTGACAGCAAAACTTGCTTTCTCAAGACAGGAAAGTTGCTTGCCCCCAGGCTGTGTGCGATAAGGCACATGGGGACAGATGGTTGGGCTGCTTTCTGGCTTCCATAGTTTCCTGCATCTAAAAACAGCCTGCCAGCCACTGGGAAAGGGAGTGGGCAGCACACTCTTCAGGAGAGAACTTCAAAAAGGCACTGTTAACGCAGAGACCAAGTTCTCTGGGCATCCTGAGGGGTCCTCACAGGTGTTTGTTAACAAAATAAACCTTCATGCATATCAGAGTGGTATCATCCATGCCTTTCTACCTGGAAAAAAAATCGAACAAAATAAAAAGGGTATGATGTTTTGTTATATTTATCTTATCAATAAAATCATTGGAGATGAAGTTCCATTCTATTATAATATGCAGTATTAATATAATTTGTACATTTATGAAATCAATGAAACAACCTAGTTTAAAGCTTATTTCCTTTTATTTTGGCCTTGGGTATAAGCCAGTAATGCAACTGATCTTTCTTCGGAAGCATTTCATTTAAATCTACTGACACCAGCTCAATTTGGACCAGAGAGTTTATCTCCTCTGATCAAGATACAACACAATATATAAACAACAACAACAAAAGAGTTTAATTGTCATTTAAGCCAAAATGGGTGAGATACAAATTTCCCCACGAAGACATATTTATAGAGGTGCTGCCCTTCTACTAGTGTTCATTCTCATTCATCCACGGCTTGTATGGTTTGAGTAAACTCACCTGCAGTTATACGTAGAAGGTAGAAGAAACTAGCCTCTAGGGAGTTTAGAGCATGGATTAACTTACACAGTAATGATATGGGTGGTGTGGTAAGTAGGCAAGAGGGTGGAGGAGCCGTGCATGCACAACCCCTGGAAAGCAGGGCCTCTTCCACCACCCACTGGGATGTGAGAGTCCACTAAGATTTGGGGTTCTTAGTCACAGCAATAAGCGCATTTTGACAGAGGCAAGGAAGAACAGCAAGCTGACAGCAGGGTGGGGTTGGACAGCCCTATCCCCAGCCATGGGTCCTCTGAAAGACAGGTCCATTCTGGACCAGCCAGACTGCTCTCCAGGGCATCCCATCACCAGGCTTCTTTAGAAGGTTTACCTGGGCTGTCCGTGAGTATTAGGCTGCCAGTTCAGTACCCGGGGGATGGTTGGGTGGCCTGATTCTTGTATGGAATGCCACCGTGATAGATCCTGGTTTTCGCATGCATATCCTCTATGACAAATAGTCAAGAACCAAAGCTGACTACAAATACACTTACCAATCCCTTTTAAAATGTCGCTACAAGCCATATGTACTGGAATCTGTCATGTCTTGGTACCTAATCCACACTACAGTATCACATCATATGAGAGCTCTACACAAAGAAAGGAAAGGAATCAGTCACATAAGTTGAGATTAAGAAGGAATAGAGCATTATAAGCCAACAGGGCACAATCATCAATCAGACTTTTTACTTTTAGCACAATTTTATCAAACTCCAAAGGTGCTAGGATTTACCTGCATTTTTCAAAATCTCTATCTACAACTTGGCAGTAAAATAATTTCCAGAATAAATATATGGAGAAATCAAATCTGTATAAAATATAAGGAGAAAAGTCAATCCAGGTTTAGAAATAATTATATAGGAGGCAAACCTACTCCCTCCATTATAATTAGCCACTGAAGTTATTTATGAGAGATTTTTATTCTAAATGATATAAATCATAGGAAAGCACAATTCTTCCTAAGGCACTTTTTTTCTTGTTGAAATACATGTATGTTACAGTTGAGGAAACCAAGGTCCAGGGAAACTAACTAGCTGAGACATAGTTCCCCAGGAAATAAGAGGCTCAGTGGTCATTTGGCTACAGGTGTGAGTGACCACAGCCTACTGCCATCTTCTCAGGACATTTGTGATGTGGCAGATCCAGCACGGTATTAATTTCTTTTAATTTAAAAAAAAATGAGTTAGTATTTTGCATTTATGACTCAAAAATGAGTAGCATCTCAGTCTGTGATATTATATAATAGTATATAATATGAAAAATAGCCCTCATTGTGCACAGTGTGAAAAGGGGTCTTTCTGTTTCCGCAGTTTTCTGATATAG
The DNA here is from genome assembly GCF_987537825.1 of Furipterus horrens. Taxonomy (NCBI): domain Eukaryota; kingdom Metazoa; phylum Chordata; class Mammalia; order Chiroptera; family Furipteridae; genus Furipterus; species Furipterus horrens. The sequence goes on from NW_028327175.1 coordinate 32,533,874, forward strand.
GAAGTCAAGCTAAAAGGCAAGGTCAGAAAGTTAGATCAGTATGGTATGGCAGAAGGATAGAAAAGACACAAATCCTTACATTTTATGCTCTTTACTGAAGCCTCATACACTAACTATATGTATTTTCATATAACTGCATAAGTAATACATACAAGAATGTTAATAGAAAATAAGCGATATGGAACATGTAATTAAGGTTTGATGACTCCAGGTTTTGCAGTGCCTTTCCAATGGATTTTCTGGATCCTATTGGCTCCCTCCAACTAGTCCGTGCCTTCAAGCATTTCCATTTCAAGGAATGCTCCCAAAATTCACTCAAAGATTAACTTTAGTGTCATTCTCTGTGTTGTCTTCCTTTATGTCCCATTCTGAACCATTGACAAGCCTTCTGTTGCATGCTTCCAACCCTCGCCCCAATTTCTAGGATGAGAAGTCACATAACTGTGTCAGGATATAGATCCTAGAATGCATACTGACTAGCCATAAGCCCGAGAAGAAAGTCTTAGAAGATGTATAGTCAATGTTGAGATCAACGTGTGTAATTTCATAGTGTGTCTCAAGCCCTCTACTGATTGAGGTCTCTTCTTTACATTAATGTATCTTTAGGTTGTATAACATGAGACTCCACAATTCTTCCATGGATATTTCCCATACTGAAAATTATAGTAAATCAATAAAATGATGACCCAAAAATGTATTTAATTTCTTTGGCCATACATGACATGAACCTTGATTTCACTGTAGAGTGTTTTCTATTGTATTCACTTTGATTTTCCAAAACATCTTGACTGGTTCAGACTCTAAAAAATGTAGCAGTATTATTTTGGTTCCCAACCTGTCAAGCCTTGGCATGAACAATTTGTCAAGAAAAAAACCTAATTATGTCTGGCTTAGGGCTACCATGCTAAACTGAAACAATTGCAGTGACTGAGAAAGGAGCTTTTCCTGGCACTCAGGCAACTCGGATTGTGATGGGCCTGCTGGGTTTCTTTCTCCTGGCACAGAGTGGTTTGCATAAAGAAAGCTTAACTGGCTTTCCTCTGTTTCAGCTTTCTAAGCTGGGTTCCTGCACCCTTGCCCTGTCCTGTTCGCATCACCCAGACTCCCGGTAACAGGCCTGTTCTGTGAATACAGAGCTGGCCCCAGACTTTCTTTCAGCCCAGACAGGCTGACACTACCAAGAGGCTTATTCCAATGTTTTGTGGGTGTGCATACGTCTGTATATAAAGCCTCCTTTAGTTCACTTATGAATAGAATCAGCACAAAACATCATAAATTCAGAAATAACGTAGTTCAATGTCATCTGTCCGTATTGTAAATTCTGTGAAATAACAATTTTTAATTGGAAATAACTATTAAAAATACTCTCCGATTATAATAGAAACATTCAAATTGCAAACAAAATAATAGCAAATGTGAAAGTGAAAAGACACACTGGAAAATAATTTTCTATCGCATTTCTGTCAGTGAGGAGAGGGGAGCAGAAGAGAATCTGTAGGTGTATGAATAAAATCACCCCATGGAAAAATGACAAATGGACAAGTTTTCAGAAAAATTCTTTGGCTCATATGATAGTGAAGAAATTCATTTTAATGGTGTAATTTTAAAATAAAAAAGCTATCACTTATGACATCATGAAAATGAGGGTCTTCGAAAAATGCTTTCTATTTACCCAGTAAAGATAATATTAAAATTTCAAATATACAATTGCTTGTTCACTCATTCATTCAATAAATACCTGTGTGTGCTCTTTGTCATTGAGTCCGGTTCTTGACAATTCTTTCCTGATAACAACAAAGTCATCTTTCTTTTGAAGTTAACTATTAAGTGCTTTTTTTCACTTTTTGTATTATGAATCTTACAGCCAGACGTTTAAAAAACAAAGAAAAAGTCTACTGAATGTTTTTTTAATTGATTTTTAGTTTCTGGAAATTAGATAAATACCTAATTACCTGAATTAAAAACAAATTTTCTGCTAAGGATTGAAATACAACTTATGCCACATTACGAAACATTCAAAATATGAAACCAATCAATATACTGAAGAGCAATTATTTAATCAAACATGGGATATACATCTATATATATATATATATATATATATATATATATATATATATATATATATATACTTTTAATTTTTTTAAAGTTTTGACTGATTTTAGCTCTTCTGTTGTCTGCTCCGGCATCTCTTTGACTGTGAATGTGGTGAAGATAGGCAGGAAGAGAATGCACTCAAGGAACGCCCTGGGCAGAGGACTCTTTGGGTGGTCCCTTCTCTGGCTGTCTTCCTCCTAGTCCACAGTCAGCGTTCCTTCATCAGACTCCATGATTCTGGATGAGTCAGTTTCTTCTGGCAGCTGTGAACAAATTGCCATACACTGCTGGCTTTAAAAGACAGAAATGTATTCTCTCACCATTCTGGAGGCAAGAAGTCCAAAATCAAGGTGTTGGCTGGACTGCATTCTCTACAAACTTTAGGAAAAGGTCCTTCCTTGCCTCTCTCATCCTGTGGGTCCCGTCATTTGTTGACCTGTGGCTGCTTCACTCTAATATCTCTCTCCATTTTTAGATAGCCTCCTTCACCCTGTCTGTCTTCTCCTCTTTTAAGGACATTGGTCATTGGAGTTAGTGCCCACAGGATAATCCAGAATGCCTTCCCTCATTGGAGATCTTTAAATAAATGTCATCTGCAAAGACTTTTTTCTAAATAAGGTAAATTTACAGGTACTTGGTATTAGGATATGCAATTATATCTTTTGGGGGTCATCATTCAGCCCATTGCACTGGCCATGCCACTTGTCCTCTTCACTCTCGTGTTTTGTTTCCTGTTACGCTCTCCACCCAGATAACATATCTGCAAGGGGGGAAAAATAACTACCAAGTTGTTGGTAAAATCTGTGAATTTTTGAGTCCAGTCAACTTCAGGTAAACATATGGCTTACATCAGCTCAGCATTACTGGGCACCTAGCTGACCTCTAAGGGATAGTTCTCATGAACATAGTCCACTTACACAGGGCAGCTCTTTGGCCACCAAAGAACTAACTGTCATTTTATCCAGAGGTGGTGAACCCTTTGCTTACTTCCAGATAGTTTTATCCAAAGGCACTGCAGCCTCATTTTGTTATCATGATCACTGTCCACCTAGGCATTGTTTCATTGGCAGCTGGACCAAGAAAAGTCACTTCTGAAAAGTCGCATCAAATGACTTCTTTCAGCTTCCACAACTGTCCTATCCTTCTCTTTCACTGAATCCTTCTCTAAAACATCTTTTAAGTCAGTTTTATGTTCTGCAATCCTCCTAATCTATGTAAACCCCTACCCCTGTCTAGGCATCTCATCCCAAAGGTCATGACAGAGCCTTGAGTGTGGCTCTGAGCCCTTTATTCCCATGGACACCAGGCATGCATCTCTCCCTAGTGCTCATCTCAGAAACACTCTTATGAAAATCTTACTACATTTCAGGTATACTGCCTGCCTCACCCCCACCTACCACAGCCATCCTACCTTTCAATTGGAGGAAAAGTGTTTTACCCATGTGACTGAACTTTCCCATGACCTTTCCCCTTACCGAGTCCAGGTAAAAGTTAAATTTAGTTGGTAGTTGCTATTTAATAATTCATCCCACTTGAAATTCAAAGTGATTGCTGAGACGTTTCTGGGGCCATGACACTCTTCCAGAGACTCATGAATATTGAAGTTCTGTCAATTCTGTGAAGTATTTATAGATTCCTACAGGCAGTCTGCTGCTTTGTCATCTCTGTCAAGCACTTCCAACCACCATAGAGTACTAGAGTTCTCATTGTTCAGAATACAATCTTTGACCATGAATATACCTTTTTAAAGAACATTACCATGCTTATGAGACCCCAGACACAATGGGTGACAAATATCTTAAGCCCTAAAGTTGCATAGCAGCCCCTGGCAGGGAAGGGAATTGTTGCATGCGCTTTCACTCAGTAGGAAGATTGGGCTATTGACTTCTGCTTCATAATAGAAACATTTGGGTAAAACTTAATACATTGGTGACTGAGTGCATGGTGGTCTTTTTGAAAGAACACATGACATTGAACCTGTATTTACAGGAAGATTTTTTCCCCCATAGGTAACTACATACTCAAATCAAATTTCATACAGCTCTTAGTTTTTCTTTATTAGCCCTATACAGCTTGGTCCCTTTCTAGCTATAACATATTACTTATGTTTCTAGTTCAGTAGTTTCTCTGAGATCCCAGATATGCCCTACAGAAGGAATAATAAAACTAAGTAAAATTTTATTACTAGGAAAAATGCCCATGGCTGTAAAAGTCTTTTTATAGTGGTAATGTTTGGTTTTAATATTTAATAAGCATAAACCACTGTAAAGAAACATAACATTATGTTCATTCAGTCCCTTGAAGGATGGTGAGGTTTGAAATTGTACAGGTGAAATTTTATCTGATGTAACTAAAAAGGCTTTGGATGTACTTCAAACTTAGATCCAAAACCCAGATGTCGTCTACCTCCAGAGACACCCAAAGCTTAATAATAACAAGTCCATCAACTGCATGTTCTACAGAAACAGAAAGTCAAGAATTTGCAGGTATGTGGCAGTGACTCACTTTTCTAACATCTGAGGATAAAGTTAAAACATGATTTGTTGAGAAAATAAATGTAAACCACAGGCAAATGGCTTCAGTGCTTCTGAATTAAATCAGAAACAATGATTATATTTTGAAAATTCAGTAACTGCTCCTAAAATTCCTTGAAGAATACTAAGTAAATGATGATGCTATTGTTCATAAACAATAGATGCCATTCCCAAAATTATGCTGTGGTTTCTGACTTAACTCTTTAGACTTCTTATTTATTTTTATTGTACTTTTTCAGTTACCATGTACCCCCGTTATACCTCCTGCCCCCTGAAATCACCACACTGGTGTCCATGTCCATGACCCGGTTTCCTTTTTGCTCAACTTTTCCACCCCTTAACCCTTCATTATTAAAATACTCAGAGAAGAAAGGTCAAAGGTTACTTATTTCTACTTTGAAAGTACTTCCTTTTCTTGACTTTTACATCTGTCAAATTACACATATTTATGACAATTTCAGAACCCCCCAGGGTTCAAGTATCGGTTGATTTTTTTTTTTCTTTTTTTGGTCATGAATTGTGTGAGTCTATATCTCCAGTAGAAAATGTGGACTAGACTTTCAAATGCCAGGGCCAAGAGGGGGTTGGGGAGTGAAAACAACTTGAAATTTAAAAATATATACGCATCAATAGAAATAAAATTAATTTTTGGAAAGTTGAAAAATAATAGAAAAACATAGCTAGAACACAGAAAAAGAGGAAAATTTTGTTTATTAGTTAAAACTGGATCATTAAAAAGAATGAACAGGATTCTTATGCTTGCTTAGACTCATGTGGGCAAACTGTGAGTAAATATTTAATTAAATGTTTTATGTAATTATATCCACTTATTGTGTTAAAAAAAGCAATTGCATGATCATGGAGTCTTTTCAGTATAGTTTTCACTGTCCTTCACCAGACTGATCCATATATACATGCTGATCAGTTTCCTAAAATTTCTCCTGAGAGAATAACCAGGAGGTGTGGCCGAAGGCTAAGCTGGGGTCAAGGTTGCAAAATTACTTTCTCATGATATAAATCTATTGCAGTTTTAGGATCAGAAATGATTTGATTGATTGCAATGGCCAATGTCCATGTAAACTGATTATCAGGAGCTAATATATACAGAGCTAATAAGACAATCATAGAAGTTAATCATTTCTAAACAGTAACCTATAGAGTTAGTCCCACAGCTAGTAACTATAAAGTTAGATCCTTAGGAAATAGACAAAGACTACTAACCATCCTCAACCCAGGTGAGTAAGCATGTGCCTTTCAAGGTCAGCCAAATAGGACCAGGTGAGACCCCCATAAAAAGTAGAACCAAAACCAGCACAGCCTGGCTGGTAAGAGCCAGTGCCAGCCCTTGTTAAAGGAGGAGGAGTGTATGTGCAGGTGTGCAGGTTTACTAATTAGTCTAGGAAAAGTTTAGTGTGGCAAAGCCTTCTTGCAAATTACATTATGTCATTATAACATCTATAATTCTGATCACACATCAAATTCTGTCCTTTGGAACCTGGCCCTTAAAGATACTTAATGTTTGGGAAGTTTTATGAAATTATTTAATTCCAATAGTGCTCAATTGCCATCATTTCAACTTACCTCTAAGGATGCTGAATTGACTTGAATATTTATGTACTAGTTGATGTTGAGGAGCATAAACAACATTAAGCTAATTTAATTGTTTTAATTGGGTAATGAAAAAGTCCATAAAAAGGATTATGGTTCTATATAAAGACATTACTTTGCACTTCAAACCATATTTTCCTCGCAATTTCTTTATTTAAAGCAGTAACCATAAAACTTTAGTGTGATAAGAGGAATTCAAGATAGCTGTTAAAATATCAGTTCCCACTCCTGAGAATCTGATTCAATAGATAAACCTGTAAATATTAGATTTTTAACAGGGTTCCTAAGTAATTTTGATGCAGGTACTCCATAGACAACACTTCGAGGAATACGGTTGGAAACCATGAATGCTGTAATTTGTAAATTTTCATGAGGAAAAGGAAGCAAAAACTACTTGTGTTCACACTAGCAAAGGTCATTTCAGAATCGTTTGAGAATCCGCACTGACATTACTTGACCTTCACACAGTAACAAAGAAGAGGGCATAATGGCCATCATGTTGTCTGCAGAGCCATCCCCTGGTGATGGAATCCTATCATCATCTCTCAGCAGGTAAAAGCTCCAACCACTTTAATTCAGCAGTTTAAGGTGTGTCTATGGGAGCTTTATGGGCATGACAAGGAAGTCCATGTTTCGTTCATGAACACTGACCATCTATTTGTATATTAGTCCAGTGCCTGGCACAAAGCACAGGGGTAAGGCATTAATTATTGTTTGTACTCACTTTCCATTAGAAAACTGACCACATTATTAGTCAATCCCCCATTATGCCAATACTCTAGCATAGCTTATAATTCTTGGAATTAAACTCTACCTGTTCAAATCTCTGTGTGGTCTCCACAGCTTCATTGGACCCTGACTGATGTATGGCCTCCAGAGGCCACAATGATGTTCACCCCAAGATGAAGCCACAATTCTTTCCACCATTTAATTAAATCTCAGTGGCACAGAAGGCCTCATTTGGCCACCAAATGTAAAATTATTTCATATGTCTGTGGGTTTCCTATGTCTTCACATTCATATTTAATAGATGGACCTCAAAATGGGTGATGTAAGTAGGAACATACTGCTGTTTTCTCTCCATCTTAATTAAATGAGAGAATTTTTAACTACTTAACTTTTTTTTTAATTAAGAAAGATGGCCATGCCTTTTTATTCTCAAAAGAACTGTGAGTTTTAAAGGATAAGTAAGGGGATTTGTTACTGCTGTCTTATGGATCCCTAACAAGTCTATGTAAACATATCTAAGATCCAGACTGAACATAACACACCACTGTGCCTCTCTACTAAGATGCCAGAAAATAAAATAAAATAAAAATAAAAACACTAAAGCTGTAGAGGGAAAAAATGATTTTCAGCATTTAAGATTGCCCTTTGAAACAAAACTTCACCCAAACCAGCACTGTTAAAGTTGTGAAAGATCATGGAACAGGTAGTAAAGAAGACACACTGTCACTTTGAAGGCTGCACTTATTACTGTGTTGCAAAAGAAAAAAATAACAGCAAAGAAGAACATAAAAATCCTTACGAGACCAAATGATTTTAGAAAGGCAGGAGAATTACTGATGCTAATGGAGAGAAATCTTTCAATGTGAACAAAATCAGCAAATATGGGACATCACAGTGTCAGACAGTCAGTGATTTCACCTTAATCTCATCTCCCTGTGCCTCTCATGTCCTGAATTAAGTGTAGACTCAGTCTCTTGTCTGTGAGTTGTCCTTGCATTCCCTGGAGAAAGTCATTCGCTGGGTTGCTTGGATCCTCAGTGTGTCCCCAGCTTACCTTGCTGCTTCACTGTGCTCTGGGTTTGAAGGCACTTGGTTCTGGGACCTAGGCAGAGAGAGAGAAAAAAATGAAGACTGGCTTTCATTGAACTTGCATGGAAACCAACTAACTGTTACCCTAACTAAAAACTCAGTAAGGTAAGAACTTCAGATATTAATAAGATAGGAATTAACTCAGTTTTGGCATGCAACTTGAAACATTTCTTAATTCAAAATCATTCCTTAGAATTTTGCACTCATTTGATGCGACTAAATTTTACCCCAATGCTACCATCAAAAGCCATTTTAGTCACATTACACATAGGACCACAAGTTCAAAATCCTGTTTCAGGGATGATAAGGGGAAAATGCACCTCTCTTGGCTTCCCATTTTGAAGTTTTCCTCTCTTCTGCACATGCAGACACCAAACAGACTAGTTAAATGTTCCTTGTTCTGTTTGAAATTCCCAAAGCAAATTGTTCTGGTTTACAAAGGGGACTTGCTAGGTTCATGTCCATGAAGGGGTGTCTGCCAGGCCAGACTCTCACGAAGCTCATGATCAGGCCCCGACAGGGTGATCTATGCACAGCTAGTGCCCCAGCAAATGCACTGGGAGCGCTAGCCACCAACCATTTATTATCCTAAAGCCCTCCTTTTGGATGCATTGTGTGGTGCACTAACTAGGAAGAGCCCTCCATTTCTATGAGCAAGCCGCCACTGTCCCCATTGTCAGAAGCTGCAGGGGACTCAAATACTTGGCATTGCCTCACACTTTGCTTGGGAAAGTGCTCCACATCCCAGCGCAGGAGACAATGCAGGAACAGCGAGCCGTCATCTCAGCTACAATGTCTGCTCAGGTTCCTAAAGAGCCGACAGTCTAGCAGCACAGATGACCGAGTAGCCGAGGAAACGGATTCCCAGGGAGCGTTCCTTCAGGGGAATTTCAATAGAGACCAAGGTGGCTTGTTCCAATCTGTGTCATTTTATGTCTCTGCCATAACCCAAGTTCCCAGTCTACTGAGATTGTTTCCATACACATTGCAAGGTCCAAAGAACTGACATGTAAGCAATTCTGTCTGAGTATAAAGGAAAATGTTTGAAAAATGAGGTACTCCGTGGGAGTAAGGCCAGCTAATCCATCCCAATGGTGGAAATGAATGCAAGCACGCGAAGTTGTGAATGGGGTACACAGTCAAAGAGAAAGACTGAAGCATGCACACAGGTTTCAAAGAACCAAAGAACCAAATTCAGTAACATCTAATCAACTAATATCAATTAATATCATATAACTAAATAATCTCAACATCTGCTTTAATAACAACCTTTTCATTGCTACTAAATTTTTTTTTCCAGTGCATCTAGAGTATTCCTTGTCACAAGTTGAGTGCTTTTCGTGAGGGCTGTTGGAGAAGAGACCCACAGGAAACCATGCTACATGGGCTGAAACTCATGGTGAATGGCTGTCATGGGAAATTTCAGGTCTCCTCCCTCAGAACATCACTTGCATTGGCACAAATTTAATTGCTCTTATGTACATGATGGTGGATATGTAAGATTCCTAGGGCTACCCTAACAAATTAACACAAAATGGATGGCTTAAAACAACAGAATTGTATTCTCTCACAGCTTGAGAGGCTAGAAGCCTGAAATCAAGGTATCAGCAGGGCTACACTCCCTCCAAAGGCTCTAGGAAAGGACCTTACTTTACATCTTCCAGCTTCTGGTGGCACCAGGTATTCCTTGCTTGTGGCTGCATCACTCATTCTCTGCCTCTGTTTGCATACAACCCTCTCTCCCTGTGTGTCCCTGTGCCCCAAATTCCCTCTTCTTATAAGGACACCACTCATACTGGATTAGAAACCCTTCCAATAACCTTATCTTAACCTGATTACAGCTGTTATTTCCAAATAAGATTATGTTCACAGGTGCAAGGGGTTAAACCTTCACCATATTTTTTTGAGGGGACACAGTTCAGTTCATACGAGCATAAATGTCTGCCGCTGATGTAATATTTTGAAGGGAAAACTACCCATCACTATAGCCACCATTTTCACATCATCATTAGATCATAAAGTCCAGTCCCCCACCTCACCTTGGACTCACTTTGAAGAGTTGTGGAAAGAAAAAGAGATTCAGTGGCCTTCCCTTTCTGAAGCCAAGCCCACATTCTACATCTCTTTACCCACCCCACTCTGTCCTCCAGCTTTAGACACCAGCAGCCAGGTGTGAGAACCCACCTCAGCATTTCCAGGTGCCTTGCAGTTGGAGGTGTGAAGTAAACTTGCAGAGGCTATTGTGTGGTACACAGGGACAGGAGGGACCTGCCACAAGACTCTGAGCACAAGTTGTACTGGGATGCAGGGACAGGGGTGGTGCCACTTTCTCAAATCTTCAGAGCTGCTCCCATCATCCCTTCTCTTCCTCAGTCACACTGGGACTCCCACATGCAGGCTCTGTGTCTGTCTGGACCCCGCATTCAGGAAGGTCGCTTTTCTGCATGTGCGGCCATGGTAGAGAAGGCAGCAGGGAAGCTGTGCCTATAGTCAGAAACAGAAAACCTCAACACTAACTCAATGGTGATTCTGCTAGTGCCTCTTCCTGGGTCCTTTAAACCCAAAATGCATAGAACAGTCTACACCCTGAGTCAAAATTAAAGTAATAAACGTTGTACTACCACCATGTAGAGTTGATCTGTCTTTTCAGTGCTCCCATGACAATTTTTTAATTAAAATATATATTGGGTTGACATGTGGTTTTGTTGGTTAATTGTGTTGGGTAAATATATGATTCACTAGTATCTTTTCATTTAGGATGTGAGTGTTCAGAAAGAAGGGTTTTAATGCATTATCTCTCATTATATAATTAGAGGTATTAAGTGCTTAATGAGTATTTGTGAAACATTCATGCATTTTTAAGTGCAAGTGTTCTGTTTTTTAGTCTTCATAATTATTGCATACATCTGCCTGTGTAAAAATTTTAAAAAATAGAAACTGATTCTGAACTTGCCACAATGTTTCTTTTGGCACATATTTTCCAGGATGTACCAGGATGTAAATTTTATTTTAATATGGAAAAAATTTAAAAATCATTTTTAATGTTCTGTTCATGTTTTATATTGTCAAAGTAATTACTGTTAATGTTTCATGATATTATACAATGTAACTATTTCTATTAACCAATTTAAAGGGTGGTAATTTTACAATTACTTTGGTCTGAAGAGATAAGATATAAAATTCAATTAAAATTTAAAAAATGATGAGTTAATAGATAGGGAAGAAATCTCATTGGTTTTCTTCTGGTAGAAGGTAAAAATCAAGTTTATATCGATTAAATCCTATGTAGATGAATTCAAAAAAGAATACACTGCTTTGGGGACCCTTGGAATTATACATATTGTTTAAAGTAATAGACATAAATTGGGGCACTGTCCAAAGTGAAGCGTGGATGATGAGATACATGAGACAACACTGAAAGACCGGGGCACCCTGCCCTCTCTTTGCTAGAAAAATATAACTCACCCGACCAACAGTTTTGTTCCCAGTTCTTCTTAAAACCAGCATGTCCTCTCTTTGTCCTCAGTGTTTTCATTTGAAAACTTGAAGGTGAGTAAGATAAAGTCTGAAGCTTCTTGGAGTTCTGAAATGCTTCGTTTCAGCAACTGCAGGGTCTTCTCTTGGGCATCGCTTGCGCTCAGAACAGGAGCCATCCTGGTCCAGCCCAGCAGCTGTCCCCTCTTTTCTGATCTAGATCCTAACTACTGACATAGCCACCACATCACAAACTCCCCAGAAAAAAGTGGCATAGACTTCCCAGTACAACCACACACAGAATCTTTGATTTAAACCAAAGTTACAAGACAGACAAACTGCATGTTGCCAGTGTTCTAGCATGGTCTCTGTTGACTCCACACACCTGTCAGAGAACGGATCTTGGCTGTCTCACATTCTGTTCTGGATGGATTCTCACAATACAGCCCATCCTCATTTATGTCCAGATTCTCCCAAGTCTGTATCTGCAGGGTGATCTGGCCATTTCAGACATGAGCTGAGCAGGGAAACCTTCATCTGCCTGACGTGCCCGTTCCTGGCTGAGGTGGATGGAGGTGATGCTCTGACCTCTTGATTCAGCTCTTGTGCTGCAAACAAGTCTCATTTCTGCTATTTAGTGCTGGCTTTTAGCATTTTTGTGTGAATCAACCAACAATATATATTAAGTAAGGTACCTTCCAGCAGAAACACACATAAAACAAGGCTATGTATTGACTGGTTGATGACAGTGTGTTTCCCTGGGGCAGCAGCTCAGCACCCACTAATTCAGTGTTCACAGCAACTTGGTAGTGCAAACTGCCATGAGTGACAAGAATCAACTTGTTCAGTTTCCTTTAATTGTCACCTCCTCTCTCCAGCTGTTGCCTCCTCTCTCCAACTGTCTAATCTTCTTCCATTTTGTAGTATCCCAATGATTTGCTCAGGACCTCCAAGGTTGAAAATAGTGTCCAACACAAAATTGCTGCTCAACTAATCATGTTCCCTCACCTAACTAAAACCAAAACCAATCCTATAGATTATTTTATTCTAAAAATGTACAAAAGGATAACAAGTGAGCTTTGAAACTCACTTTTCCCTCCTGTTTGCCCCAAGTCTGGACTTTATTTTTAGTCCATCAGAGAAGGCACGCATACTCTCTCAATCCCATGGAGCTTATTCGAGCAGGTACACATAGTATCTAATGACCAGCAATTGTTGCTGACTGCATAGCAGCTCAGCTCCTCTCCCTGCCCAGTCCAGCTTCCTTCCCCACAACTCCACGACATGGACCCCAAAAGTACCCCTTCATTATCTATTCTAAGCTTTTCCTCAGCTAGGAACACAGCTCTACATTCATTTCCATAGATCTGCCCCATCTCTCATCCAGTCCAGTGACCTGGACACACCATTTATATTTCTAAAATGTAAATCTGATTTTTTGTTTCTCCTTTATTCAGATAAATTTTTTTTTGCAGAAACACCATTTTTTCCTAAGATTTTAGGTTAGTTGATTGTCATCAACCTTAGTTCTATGCCAGGAACATTAAAATTATGTTTTGGGAGATTATCTATATTTTACATATTTTAATTTATTTGTTATAATTTATAAATATACAATATTAATAACTATTAAAATACTACTTAAACTATGTATTTTTACTTTTCCAATATTAAGTCTAGGAAAGTACATGAGTGGACTTGTTTAGTTGTAAAAAGTGTACCCTTCTTCCTCCCCAATACTTATGTTATAGCTGAAAGTCAGATGACATTTACTTCAGTACCAAATTATGGAAATTTATCTTTGTTTTTTTGTACTTCTTTCTTTGAATACTTAATACTTTTCCTTTAGTTTATTAGAACAAAATTTCTTGGAAAAGATATTAATACTTTTTCCTCCACTGTTAAAGTCACAAATGAAAATTTTTTGAATATTTAATAAATATTTGTTCATACTTATTATGCTTATACATTCAATAGCAACGGAAAGTTCAAAGAAACTACTTAAGCATTTTGTTATGTTGTTTAACCCTAAATTACTTAGTAATCTTTGGTACATCATTGTTTTGAAGTTCTTCCAATAACCCAGCTGTCTCTCAGTGCTTGGAAAGAGACAGAATAGGAAATATTTCCTACTGTAATATTTATGCTGTCGGTAACATATATATACTATTTGTTCAATTTAATTCAAATCTAGACTAGTTCAGTTCAAATTCAGATTCAAGTGACTATAGATATGCATGGCTCTCCGCTAAGTGTTTTCATATGAGGGAAGCCCTTTATAAAGATTCAGTCATGATATTGAGATCTTAAATTCACAGTCCATTGAAGACAACCAAAAAAAGTGTGCCCAGAAAGACTTCAGAGAGTCTTCTCTTATGATGGCAAGCTTTCAACTGGGGAAAAAGTACCTTTTCCGCTATTGGAATGAAGTTTATCACATTTTATACATTGGTCCTTGGGAGACATCTGGAACCAGGAGGACCCAGAAGAGTCGAAACAGTGATCCCAAAATGGTGCACCTAAACATGTCAGAGGCTAATTTTGAGTGAAGTGTATTATTCAAAGATGATGGTAACTCTATCCAATATAAGATGAGGGTGAAACTTTTGAAAACACTTTGTACCATTGGAGGGATATCATTTTGTCCAAATAAAGCATATAGTCTAATGACAGCTTGAATCTTAAAATATTTTAATTTTAAAAAGTATCAAAAATCAATGTGCTTTAATGAAATAAAAGACAGTGAAGATCTTTTTCCCAATGGTATTACAGTAAAACTCAGTGAGGAAACCATGTGAAGTCTCTTTTCTGTCTGAACTCCAGTGGTAGCAAAAGTTTTGCCCTTGATCATGAAGATTTTAGACATGAAAAACTTCAAATCTTCTTCATGCCCAATGTGAGCACAGAATACCAATTTGGTTCCACATGAGGCTCTAAGAAGTAAATCCTTTAGTTTAAACCATTAGTAACCCATTTTTCTAGAGCTCTGTACTATTTGAAAGAAAGTAATATTACTTACTCCTCTGCAATCCATGTGACCATTGTTAAAGTAAGCCCCAAAGTGTGTGCAACTCTCTACTTACCTAAGGATCCTGTTCTGCTTTTATAACAACACATTAATCAAATAATAATTTTATAGTATTTGCTATGGTTTCATTAGAAAGGCATATCTGGGTTTTTTTTTTTTTTTTTTTTTTTTTTTTTTGCTTCAGTATAACAAGGCATGTCCCTTCTCCTAGCTGGAAGGTGTGACCAGAACACCAATCCATGGAATGCGTGTAGATGGGAAGTGTACTGCTGCTATACTCTGCACACATGCAAGTCCCGCAGAATCTCCCACTTTCTCTCCATTTTCTTCTGGATACATACAGAGGATGAAGGCCCTAAGAACTGAGAATAATGGAGCCATAAGATACAGAGTAACCACTGTTCACCTTCCCTCTAGCTGACCTTCACTAGTCTATATCTTGAAGAAGAATCATTACTGCATTAGTGATTGAGATATTTATTTGACCAGCTGGCTTGTCAAAACTCACATTCTTGTTGGGCTAGATAGCTCATTTGTCTCTTCCAATCCACTCTGCCCCATTTTCTGCCTGCTTGCAAGCTTCTGGTGGGGTCAGGCCAGTGGGAGGATCATTGGAGAAATTAGGAGAGTGAAGTCAGGGTATCTAGTCCCAGCTTCTGCCCTGTGGGCTGGCCTTAGTGCTCCACTAAAAATGTCCAACAGTTAGTCTTCCACACACTGCTCTCACCAGGCTCTTCTGAGAGGCAATGATCCCCTCTTTGATGCTCATCCTCCTATTATATCCTCTCTGGTTCCCTGTACACCAACCACAGCTTCACACATAGCCATGTGCTAAACTGTCCTCAAGGCACTCAACTTGTGGGCGCTATCTGCTTCCTCCTGAAACACCAACAGTACACCCACCACTGGAGAAAGTAATTAAAGATATACATATTGTGCCATATTCCTCTTTATATCTCCTCAATAAATACTTGCAGAATTAGAATGTCTGCGTATCCTCTACAGGCAGTGATGAATTATGTGACCGTACCTACCCTGTCAGCCTAAGTTAGTGATCTAGCCATTGCAACCCTTTTCGACCTGATAACATGTTCATATTTTTCAAAATCATTGACCTCACTTAAGAAAGACAACTATATATAAATGTACAAAATCAGCAGGTGTACATCTTAAACTTACATAATGTTATATGTCAATTTTATCTCAATAAAGTTTTAAATAAAGACATTTTATTCTCATAAGTCCCAGAAGCTCTATAAGCATAATAATTGGTCTTAATAAAAGTTATATAAGTATTGTTTTAAACTAAAAAGAGCATTAATCTCCAGTCATTTAGACCAGTTGACTACTCCAGGAAATATACTGAAATCCCCCTCTATTTTATAGCATTCCTAGAAACAACAACAATAAAAACTGAGTTAATAATGATGCCATATCAGCAAGCATGGAGCTTCCAGAACTCCCACATGAAATTCCATTAGCT
Source organism: Furipterus horrens (assembly GCF_987537825.1). Classification (NCBI taxonomy): domain Eukaryota; kingdom Metazoa; phylum Chordata; class Mammalia; order Chiroptera; family Furipteridae; genus Furipterus; species Furipterus horrens. Next base: position 32,549,916 of record NW_028327175.1, read on the forward strand.
ATGGGTAAACAGATGTTAAACTAATATCACAGGCTTCTACTTAGGGTATTATTTTTTTTTCTGATTATAAATGTTCATTGTTGAAAATTTAGAAATGCATAAACATTATGAGAAAAATATTAATTTTTATAAGTCACTCTACCCAGAAGGTACTAATATTTTGTGGTATATTTTCTTTATCTCCTTCTACATAAAATATATTTTCAAAATAGATTTTAAATCATAATATATAGAGATCTATATTATTTCATATTATATTGTGATTTTTATTAGCATGATATGAACACTATTTAAAGCTCTCTTTTTAATGCTTCTATAGTATCAATATAACATTTTATATTATAAATATAAAACTAATTTATGTAACCAGTGCTACCATGTTGCTCAAATCTTTATAGTTAAAACATATTAAGTATCTTTATTTCTAATTTTTTTTAGAAATTAAATGATCAGATATTTATTTATTTATATTCTGTATCATAAATACAGCTCCAAAAATAACTGAAACTCTCTACACAATAAGTTAAAATAGAGATTTAAAATAGATCAAAATTCACATAATTGTATCAGGAACCACGGGTGTGATAGATGGTTGTTGTTGGACCCATTTCACTTATTCTGTGATTTTAGATGATAAATAGGAATAACAAATAAAAAGTATTTTCAACTCAGTCTTTCAGAAGATGTAGAACACTGGGATTAAAAACAAATAGTTAACTCTCCAATCAAATAAATGGTTATCATGCCTATTTCAGTGTCAGGATCAGGCTGCTGTCTGTCAGGGGTGACATTTACCATTCAAGGATAAACCAGCATGGCAGAGCCAACCTTGCTTCCTAGGTCCTCGAATATCTGAGAACATCGCAAAACCAGAAACATCAGTGAATTGAGTAGTGCTTGAGAGTTAATTATAGTTTATTGTATTTATTTTTCTGAAAACACGTAATCTATGTAAGGTGCTAACTAAAACATAAAATCACACATAGAGTCGTGTGCATAACGGTGGTGAACTTCTCATGTAGCTGTAAAAGATGTCACTTAAGAACACAGCTTTGGCCTATGAATTCACCCACTGCCAAACTGACTGTGGGTTAGTGGATAGAATGGTCAGAAATGATTGTCAGGGAACCAGGCCACATGCTTAACCATCAGTGCTGGAAGGAAGGTTGCTGCCACTCTCCCAAGCACCATGGCTCACTAAAGTCTCCCATCTCTGTCAGTGAGAGGGGGTATCATGATCAGAGCTGGCTCTTGTCTCACGGAAGCATGACTTGAATTTTGTAAGTAGCACGTTGGAACCTTTGATGGGAGGCAGTGTGCAAACTCAATATCAGCACTGTCTGAGCAATGTTATTACTGTAACGGTGAGCATTGTAATTGCAGGATCCAGGGATAATGAAATGTAAACTTTCTGTGATTTTTTTTTTTTGACTGAAGATTAATTTCCATTTTACTTGGTAAAAGATTTGGTACTGATGACATGTTCTACTTTCACTTTTATTTTAAAGCAAACTCCTCTGATTTTCTTTAAAAATAGAAAGCATCATTAAAATCTCACTTAGAAATAATAAAACTTCCTACAATACAGTGGAAAGTCTAGGTTTGATGGGTATATGCAAAATACTCTTTAAATAAATTCAGCCAGTGTGCCATTATGTTCTTGTTTTACATTATATTCTGCATTTTGTTGCACTTTTACAAAACTTGTAGGTGACACTATTAAAGCTGATTAAAAGGAATTGTACAACTCTATCAGCTGCAGAATTCAAGCTGATATCTTACTCCTCTAAATAGAGAGATTATAAAAGAGGTTAACAAAAACAATCACCTGGTAATAGAAAAAATACAGAATCACTTTATAAGCATCAGTAAACCTTGCTGGAAATGTTAGGTTGCTAATCTTATTAAACACAAGAAAAGCTGTGCAAAGTAATATAATTTTCTTAGTCTGCTTCTCATTTTATTTAAGATATTTGTGAAAAAAATTGTTTGTAAAGAAAGTTATGAAGGTTTTTTCAGTACATTGATTCACGCATTGTACCATAGCTAAGGAGTGAAGATGACATTGTTAATTATCACTCAGGCTAAATGACTTCTGAAATTAGAGATAGATGTGTTTTGATATTCTAGCCAGGCAGCCAGGCAGAGAGACACACATGCACACAATCCCTTACTTCTATACACCTACAATGACATTTTATGATTCTAAATAGGATTTTCAAAGTCATTTTATGTAGATGCAGAGATAAATTGTGTAATAGAGAAAGTTAGAAACTGAATTTATTATAAATGTAGTTTTTCAATTAGGTATGTTTTAATGTGTTATAATTCTTTTTAAAAAGTCACTGGGCCTTTTATAACATATGTGGTGCCTCTTTATTTAAGTAACAGAATATTTGATTAGCAAAAACTCTTCACCACAGTCATGATGAATAAATGAGACTCCAATGTGTTTAAAAGAATAATTGGGATATCAGGCTATGTAGCTTATCATCTAAGATAATGGATCTGATATATATTATATTTAATTACATGTTAAAGAAATCAACAATTCCATATTGTTGCTACATTAAATTTGAGATATGATTTTGAATACCATCAGTTGTACTGTGTTTTCTTTTTTCACCTTAACTTTAGAAATAAAGTTGATTAATTTTCCAGAAATTTTGTGAAGAATTAACAGAGAATATCTTTGATGTACTTAAGTGGTATGAAAATGTTTATTATTAAATACAAGATAGAAGTTCACTTTATCTTATATTAATTATCCAAATAATCAATCACTCAGTTTTAGAAATCTATCAAGTCATTTGATTAAATAAAAGTTTAAATATTTTACTGAATTTTATATGATAAAATAATTTCCTCAGTCAACTGTATCTATATGTTCTTATATTTAACTTTCATATTAATTCTAAATTAAATTTTTCTCAAAAAATTTTAATCCCAATATCAGTGGAAACCATGTTTTTCCTAGGGAGTCCCATCTAACTGAGTCAAACTCCCCATTCTCTGTCTAATGGAAAATATCTTTTCTGCCTTAAAATGTGTTTATGTCCCCAGTGGTTTCTGACCCTTATGAATCTTCTGTTTCATTCTGCCTGGTCTTGTCTCTGTCCCACAATGCTCCACCAGCATTCTCTCCATGTTTCCCTCCAGAACGTACCTCCTGCCAGGGATTTGTGTGCTTGGGGACTTTGCTTGGTGGGACCTGGGAAGTGTATCAATCCAATGGTCACCCCATCAAGGTCAATGATTCTTTGTAAAGTCCTCAACCCCTGTAGTGAAACTAAGCCTTCCAGTACTACTCACCTTGCCATTCGTCTTTTTTTCCTTCCTACTCCAGATCTTCATTTATTCTCTACAAGTGGAAGTCTTGTTATCTCTTTGTTTTCCTTTTTCCCACCAAGGAATCCCAACAATATATGTTGTTAAAAAAAAATGGACACATATTTGGAGGGGAAATTTTGCCACAACCTTAGGACCAGAAAGGGTTATCGTTGGTTGTAACTTTAGACAGCATTAAAAATACATCAATATTTCAAAATAGGCAAGTTAATGATTCCTACTTTAAACTGTGTATCTAAAAATTTAATTTTGGAAACAAAACTCTAGACTTCTTTTGCATCTTGTCCAAGGTTCTAATTCCACGAGTATTCTTGACTCTATGTGTTTTGTGTTCACCACTCCCTTCTCTCACTTAAACTCTGTGCTTCCTGTTGGAACTTATTCTAAAGACTGACCTACACAAGGTGTTCTCCACTTTCCACTTGATTCTACCATGTACAGACAGAATGGTTGGTGCCTCTGTAAATGTGTCCCCAAACTGGACTCTTCTCGACATTATTTTTGAGAATGTATTTTCTGTGGGAGTCAGGCAGCCCCTATAATGAGCTTTGTGTCAGCTGTAGAGTAGACTCTACAAAGGTGGATGCCACATTATCCCCCCACTGCAGACCCTGTCTACAGCTTACCTGTCCATCCTGTGACATAGGAGGGGTCTTCTTCCCATCCCACTGAGGTATGAGAAAGTCACATATTGCTTAGTTATCTCATGATCCAGATTTTAAAATTTCAGTAAAGCAAAATTTGTCATAAAAAAAAAAAAAAAAACAACTAAAGAAACAACTAAAAAGTATAGTGTCTCAAAGAAGGTGAGGGCGAGAATCACATAAATTCGAGGGCCCCAAGGAAAAATGGCCCTCTTCATTGGAAGGGAGGTATAGATTATCCCTGTGGAGCCCAGGGCCCTTTGGTTCCGTAGATGTAATTCAATTACTTGTTCAGGATGACTTAATGATTTGACTAGTGTGATGTCTTTTTCCGATTTTGTAGGTATTTAAGACAGCAGCTACTAGAAAGCCCCACATAAAAGTATTACTTAGGTATAGAGGTATCTTTCTCTTTTATATGTATTTATTTTGATTTATTTTAAAGCACTGCCTGAGGAAATTACTATTGAGATTTAGTTGGGACTGAAGTGCTCCAAGTGTCAAGGTGATACAGCTATATTTCAATTACCAATGTGACTGTAGGTAAGATAATTTTTCTGACAATTCTACTGTAGGTTAGCTGGTCTGCAGCACAGGTCACACCTCATAAAATCTCAAAGGGATGTAAATATTTCTTCCAGTTTCACTGAGGAGTATACTATACATTATATTCAAGGGCAGAAAAAGATTGTTTAACTGGTTGTTGAAGAAAGAAATCAAAATGTTGGTGTTGGATTTTGGTTTGCTGTAACTATTCCTTGAAAGCAAAGCCATTGGGGAAATTTAACACTTGTAGGCTCACTATGCACATTTACCCAATTATTACTTCAGAGCACTAGAAATATATCAACAGACTGAAATACTGTGGCTTTACAAACATAGCCTTTTTTAATGAGCTAAAATTGACTGTAATATTTAACAAATTAATAAGATCATCTCTGTTGACACTTTTAAAAAATAATTATGGCGCTAAAGATTGCTAAACCATGAAAATCAGAGCAAGGAAACCACTTATTCAGAAAATGCAATTTAGTAGGAAAATAAAACAACAGAGATTTCCAATCCTATTTCCATTCTAACACTTAAAAGACTAAGAGCAGGTGTGATCAGGTAGGGACGTAGCCCTGTGTTTCTATTTCCTTTCTTTAACTGAGGATTGCAAGATCTGTTTCTAATCCAAAAGATTCTATTATCATGCATGATAAACTCAGCACAATAATGATGACTATAGAACATATCATTAGGTTTCTAGCAATAATTTTTAACTTTCAAAGGTTTTCTTGGTTCAAAGGAGGGTTACAGTCTGAAGAATTAAATCCCTTCATCAAAAAATGCTAATATTAACAAAAGGGAGTCTAAAAAACATATTTGTCATTAGCAAAACAAAGCAAAGACAAGTAGAGCCACTGCTTGGAAAACAGGAAGGTTGTTGGGAACTCCTACAGAACCTGCTCCCACTAGAAAGCCCACGCTCTCTAGGAAAACTTACAGTGTTCAACTTAGAAGTGGCAGAACAAAAAAAATTTTAAGTAAATTAAGTGGATATATTAATCATTCCAAGATGATTTCTAGGAAAATGAGTTGTAGGTGGATTTTGTTTGTTTGTTTTGTTTCTTCTTTGTTTCAAAGGTACAATTTGCAGTCATAGATTTTTCTAAAATATGTGTGCAAGCATGGAAAAAGTAAAAGGACTAGATCAGCAGAGACACCAAATATTGGCCCATTTTCAAAACAAGAAAAATAATATACACTAAGATTACACAGTGGTTAGTTTAATGTAAATATGGCAAAATTATGTATGGTGAGATATCAGTTACTCTCTATTTCTTAAATTACATGTAATTAATATAAACCACCAATCAATGTGTTAATCAATACCAAATAAGTTAAGACAAATCTAATTTCTATGATCTGCAACAGATCACAGAAAAGCCATGTAAATATTGATTTTTAAAAAGTTATTGGAGAGTAAGCTCAGGATATACTTGTCCTAAGGTGACATATACTATAAATGAGTGAACTGAAGGTTAACACTAGATCGTAGGCTTCTGACTGACTGCCTCAAGGAGGGCCACTTGGGATTGGTTACTTTGGGTTTCTTGTTTGCCAGCAGCAGAGATTGATTATCCAAAATAAATAGAGCAAAGATATTTATAATAAAGATATTGGGGAGTTAGCTCAGATAGTTCACAACTGTTCCACAGGACTGAAATCCAGGAATCACAGCCACAACATCATAACAGGAAATGCTGGGCCATCTTTGTTCATTTGATGAATAACCCCCAGCTCTTCCTTCAGTTCTTGCATTGCTGGCTCATGGTGCAAAATCTTAGAAAGGGATCTAATTGGCTGAGCTCAGATTATGGGGCTATCATCCTGAACTTGGTGACTGTCATTAAGATAGGGAAATAATACACCTGGCTCCCTTTCTGTTCATCACCCTCTCACGAAGACCACTCATAGTGGAAGGCAGATATTTGATTATGAGAAGTGTGTTGAATGTGTGCAGCAAAACTAATATGTATTCACTGTCAGTGGTGCATCATGGAACTATTTGAAAAGACTTGGTAGATGAATAGTCAATGTGGAATTTAACTGGAGCATTCTTTTGAATACCACAGGGCACTTGTCATACTGCAAGCACTTAATACCACTAGTTGATCAGAGATATATTACATATAACCCAATTGTTGAGTTTTAAGGTAATAGGCTATGAAGAAGTTGACTCAGAAATAGATTTGGTTCACAGGAAGAAAAGGCACAAATATGTTTGATGTAAGACCAAAGAAAATCATTAAATGAGTCAATGGAAGAAAAATAGCAGTTAAGCAGGGAAGCAGAAAATGGGGAATGTGAAGATTTAATCTTTTCTTATTCAAAGAGGCATCTTCACTAAATGAAGTATGCTTGGTATTAAATGTGGAACAATTTTGGAGATTTTCCTTTCACTAGTTTGCTAATGAGGAATGTCTGTAGGGATCACCCTCTTGCAGACATAGTAAAAAGCCCATGAGAACAGGCAAGGGAGATGCCAAGAGGCCCGCATAGCTACATTTGTAATATGAAAGAATATATTGTTTAAGGTAAAGAAAGCAATCCTTGTACACCACTTTGACACTGGATGTTTCTAGATACCGCATTTTCAAAGATATTTCAAAAAAGATATTCTCATAAATAGATAACTGATAGAAACAATGATAGTTGAGAAAACAAGAATTGTGATGACTGGAAAAGAGAAGACGACATTAAAATTTTTTCCCAAAGCCTTGCGGTATTATTAAATTAAAAATTCCCATTTCTCCATTATTCTACAGCTCCATTTTGTTGTACATCAATTGACTCCACATATATTCATCTGCTTCTGAGCTCCCTTATCTGTTCCATTTCTCTTGTCTGTTTCAGTACCAGCGTCATGCCCTCTGAAATACAATACCCTCAGAATAACTCCTGGTATCCAGTAGAGCAAGTTTTTCTCTTATTTTTAAGGGCATCTTGACTATTTTTTTTTTCATTTCCATATGAGTTTTAAAATCAGCTCTTTAAATCACACATACACAGAATCTGTTTATATGCATAATAAACTATTTGTCTATGGTGCATAGCATTCCTATGCTATTTTGTTTTTGTTTCTCTCATCTCTTGGAATTTAACTTGGGATATTTATGATGACCTGTCTTTGAGTTATTAATTCTATTTTTCTGTGTTCAGTCTACAGCTAACCCTATCTGGAGAGTTTCTATTAATTTAGGAAACTGTATTTGACAATTCTAAAATGCCCATCTGATTAATTTTATATTTTAATTCTCTTTTGATACTTCTCATATTTAATTCATTTTCACATTTCCTCTATAATATTAACTATTAACTTGTTAATTATAGTTGTTTTGAAGTCCTTGTCTGCTTACTGCAATATCTAGTTTACTTTGGGTTACGTCTATTGGTTATTTTGCCTCTTTATAGTTAAATGCTTTTTCTGTTCCTTTGACTAATGATTTCTGAGTGTGTGTAAGAATCTGTGGATGAAATAGGATAGATGTTCGACTTCATGTTATTTGATTTTTCCCAAAGGATTTTGTTTCTGTCATCAGTTAGACCACCATCAGATCTTGACAAAACTTAGTTTCATACTTCCTCATAGTGGGTCTATTTCAGTTTTTCTTCACTCTGAAATAATAATACAATACTTAGGATTGCTCATGATGTAGCACTGAATTCCTGAGTCAGGGCTTTCCTTGAATGTCAGCTTAATGATGTTTCCACCCTAGCTAGGCACATTCTAACAATATATTTAAGACTGAGATCACTGTTCAGCTCTCAGCCTCACATCAGCTATCTTCTGCTGGGTCTTCTGAAATTTTACCTGTGCAATGCAGTTTTTGACTTGACCAGAGACCCAAGAAGAATTCTTAAACAGAATTTTTGTAGTCCTCTGTTGTGTCATTTTTTGTGGCAGCCTGCCTCCACAAATCACAGTCACCTTAGCACATCCTATCTACATTCTCTGTTTACCTTGTCATATGACACTGCTACACTCTGTTTGGGCTCTGCTGGTTTGCACTAAGAGTTTGGAAGGTGCAATCAGGGAGAAAGCTATGCTGAATGTGAAGTTCAACTTTGTACTTTGCTTTTCTCAAATAATATATACCTCTGCATTGGTTACCATTCCATGATTGCTGACCATTGTCATGTACAGTTTTTGTTCCATTTTTGTAGCTGTTTATTGCCACAGGCTAAGTCTAATGTCAACCTCTTTGCCATGGCTATCACTAAAAGTCCATGCACTTACTTAGATGTTAGGGAAACATCAAAGATCTTCAGAAGAGAAACAAAGTGTTAATCATTGTAACATTAATCATTTTCTTACATTTGGTCATGACTCACAATACAAAAAAAAAATAGTAAATGACATAAACAGACATCTAATCAATGACATCCAGATAGCTAACTGTCTCATGAAATAAAATCTACTGACATTTTAAATAACACTTTATTTTCATGTTTCTCTCATAAAACCATCAGAGCTTGTAGAGATTATAATTCTTGTCATTGATGAATTTGAGAAAACTGGGGATCCCTTATTCCCTGTTGTAGAAGTATAAATTAGGGCATCCTTTATGGAGGACAATCTGCTTATGTCAGATTTCATCAAAAATACTGGTACTCTTTTCGAAATAATTTTTCTTCCAGGAATATTTCTGAGGAGGTAGTTAAGCATGTATTCATAGCTACCATTACAAAGATGTTCATCTTTTTGTTTTTTATATAAAAGAAAAAAGGAAACAAGCTAATTATTTATTAAAGTATAGGATATAAATTTAAAAAGAACTTAAACATAGGAAAAATGTCTCTTTGTTAAGTGAAAAATTATAAAATGTATTATTCTTATAATCCCATATTGAGGGAATAGATATGTATAAGAGTATTGTAGGTAATTTCGTGTTGCTTTTAAAAGTACTTTAATTATTTTTATAATAAATATCTATTGCTTTTGAAGTAGAAAATGTTTTTATCTTCAAAGAACATTTTCAAATTCCAAAATATAAATATATAATTTTATTAGTTTTTTAAAAGATCTTATTTATTTACTTTTAGAGAGAAGGGAAGGGAGGGAGAAAGAGTTGGAGAGAAACATCAGTGTGCAATGGAGAGATACATCCAGTGGTTGCCTCTCACAGGCCTGCAACTGAGGACCTAGCCCACAACCCAGGCATGTGGCCTGACTGGGAATCAAACTGGTGATCTTTTGATTCACAGGCCTGTGCTCAATTCACTGGTCCACACCAGCCAGGGCTCTATGAGTTTTGATAAAGAACATAATTTTTTTTTTAGTAAAATAAACAGCATCCTTAAAGTTGTCTTTTGCATATTATCTTACAAGTTAACACTTAATTTTTTAATAAAGTAGCAGAAAAATCAAAGGAATAATACAAACATTCTAAGATATTCATTCATTTGGATAAATTTTTGATAAACTCTTTTTTTATCAGTGTTTTAGGTTTGTAATGCTACTGCTATACAGATCAGTTTTTGTTGAATTTCCAAAATATATAATTTTTAAAAGATTTAAAAGAAGTGATAGTACCCTGATCATTTTGTTCTACTGAAAATAAATAGCTCAAATCTTGCCTGCTTCTACTTCTGTTGTTATTTTTCTAATCCTTGCCTTTCCTGCTTGGATATAATTTAAACAGTAGTTTAAATTCAAGCCACCAAGGGTTGGGATAAAGACATCGTCAGCTGCATGAGATATATGAAACCAGCATGTGAGAATGGACTACAGAAAGTAGTGTCTATAGAAAAAAAGTGACAGAATTTATTTGAGTTTGAGAGCCACACATAGAGATTTTTCTTCTAAGGCCATTTTGATTAATCTAATCCACCACAACAAATTCACAATTCAATATGAGCGGTAAAGGTGCCTGAAGATGCCCTTTACTATTATCCAAGGGAAAAAATATGTCTAAGTAAGAGATGAAAACATGGCAAGCCTAAGTAGGGTGATAAGGATCTGAACTGTGGCTGGTGTGATAATGTACAAGTAACAGCTCCTGGGAGCAGACGAGGACACCCCGTGCTCTCACTGCTCACATGGCCTGGGTCAGACTTTCTATATTAAATGCATTCCTTCCAATATTAACAAGGGGATGAAAGGTCTGAATGTTTATATCCCAAATCAGAACCTGCAGGAGTTTATTTATTAAAGAGAAATTGTGTCTTATATATAATTATGCCCTTGGATTTTCTTGTACTATTCATGGAAAAATTTTGCTCAGGTTTTGAAAAGCAATCTTTTAAATTTGCATAAAACAATGAAATAAAAAGGAAACGATTAAAGAAGAACGTGGAGTAAATGTAGATTAACTGAAAAAAGGTGTATTGTCATTCTCTCATTTTCTAGTTGGTTATGTTTGATTTTCTTTATATGATCTAGAATATTTTTTCTTCTGAATGTTCTAAAATTTTCTCACATTTTCTCTATTCATAAGTCCACCCATTGAAAGCCATGTATTGAGGCATGTGGCTGGATATACTGAAAACAGTAGACACTTTTAGACCCATGGAAGCACAGATATTATGCACATAAATCTACATATTGTTAGAGCATCATAAAGGTGATAAGCATTATGAATGAAACAATGGGATTTTATGAAAACATTATATAAAAAACATGTCATATTCAGAAAGAAAGTCAAGTTATTTGGGGTGAATGGAGGAAGTAACATCTAAACTCAGACTTACAAGTGTGGAAGTCAGAGAATCCCGGACAAAAAATGTAGCATGAGGAATGCCTTGAGGCAAAGAGTTTAACATGTTTAAGAAACTAAATGAATACAGCTCTGTTAAAATTCAAAGGATGGTGGAAACTGAGATGGTGAAGAAGATAAGGCATAGAGAGGAGAGGGGTCTGGTTCCAGTTGTGAGGGTCTCTTCAGCCATGGGAAGTTCTTTATTTTATTAAAACTTAAGAGTGAAACAATTGAATGGTACAAGCATATTAGGGCGATGTCTCCTAAGTTTACTATTTATAATATTTAAAGTAAATCCTTGCTCCCAGGAAGAAAATACTTTGAACAAGTCAAAGCAGGGAAATGAGCTAGCAGTGAGAAATGATGAGAAAGGCAAGATGGTGGTGAGACTAAACTGAATCTGTAGAGTTGGAGGACAAGCCAACTGACCCAGTAATGGATTGAATTCCATGGCCAAGGTAAAGGGACATGGAAAGGATGGATCCTGGTTCTGACCTGTGCACTTTGGTACAGAGACATGCCATTCTGAATGCTAGGGGTGTAGAGTTTTGTTTTAAAAGTAATGCAAATCATCAAAGATGCTTAATTTACAGTCAAGAAGAATGTCAAATGCTTTGCAACTGGTTGTCTTCCCAATAAGACAGTTTCGTAGATTTAGAGACTGGTGTGTGGGTTATGTTGCATGAATTAACATGTGTGTTCTTTTTTCATAGGACATAAGCCTATGATCTCACCTGAGTGACTGTCTATACAGATAGGCCTCACTTAATCCTGTCTTCATCACTGCCTCTTGAAACTCAACAGTTTGGCTGAACTAAGTGGTTGGGTTGGTGAAGTATGGGGTGGTCTGTGGGCTTCACTTTAAAACTGGTTTCTCTTTTCTATCCTAATGGCTTGGATAGAAAGGGCCCAGAGGTCTGAGGGAGAAAACCTAAAATATTCCCCTCAGCCCAAATTAAATATAGTGGGCAAAAGGGTTTTGGATAGGTGTTACCTGCCTTGCACACCTTCTTCCAAAGAAGTATTTTTTTTTTCCTAATTTGGGATATTGAAAAATTAATCCCTGCCTTTTGTCATCTAGTGGTTATGGTTTTAATGATGCCTTTTAAGCTTGTTGCCAAACCTGTTGCCCCCAGAATACAACAAGGATGCCATCCTGTTAAACTGAGCATGGCACTGCCCGGGGACAGCCAAATGACCTGGAGTGTGCAAGATCTTTCTCCATGTGGGAAGACCACCATTCCCGCTATACCCAGACTCTTATTAGGGATTTCTGGACCCAAGAGTAGGTAGGACAATGACCATGTCCAGCTTGAAGCAGCTAGAGGAGCACAAGACCTTCGCCCATTGTCTTTTATAAAATTAAAAAGGGTTTTAAGTCTGAGAGGAGGGAATTGTTACATAGCGAGGGTCCCTCCCCAAATTAATTAATTAATTAATTTGAAAAAAAAGAATAATATAGGAAAGGATGAAGCCAAAGAACTTATATGCATGACCCATGGACATAAACTAAAGGGACTGGGATTGTTGGAGGGAAGGGAGTTACTGGGCGGAGGGGACTACTGTAACAACATAATCAATAAACTATATTTTAAAAAAAAAGAAAAGAAAAAAAATGATGTAAAGTTCAGCTCTGAGTATGTAATGTTTGAAAGGCCTGAAATAAATCCAGGTCAGAGTGAATATGCAAAATAAGCAAAAATTGAAATTATAATTCCAGAGTGAAGGTAAAAGGTCTATGCTAGAGTACACCAGTTATAAAATATTCTTAAATCTCTTTAATTCATAATAACTAATGATGCCATTAGTTTACCTCATTAGCCATGAGGTAAGAAAAATAATTTCAGATAAGAAATTTTATTGTTTGCTGAAAAAGTCAATTAGTGTAAATTTCCCTTTACCTTAAACTAGGATCATTCATCAAAATGCAAGAAGACTTTGGGAAGCCACATGCCCCCCTCCTTGAGTTCTGAATGTGCATGGTCTTTGTCTTAGTCTGCTCAAGTTACTATAACAAATTACCACAGACTAGGCAGTTTAAACCACAAAAGCACTTATTTTTCAAAGTCCTGGAAACTGAAAGTCAAAGATCAGGGTGCCCACATAATCAGTGTCTGGCTAGGGCTTGCTTCCTGGTTTACGTATAGTCACCTTCCCATTGTGTCCTTGTGTGGCCGGAGAGCAAAGAGAGGAAGCAAGCTCTCCATCTCCATCAAGGGGGCTCCACCCTCAGGACTTAATCACCTCCCATCTCCTAGTTCCACTTCATTGGAGATCAAGGTTTCAATGTATAAATTTGGGGAGACACAGCAATCAACCTATAACTGTATCTTCAGGGATAAAGCTTGATTGTCTTTTATATAGTTAACTTTACAAAGTTATAAAAAGGGAAAACCAAAATTTATATCATTATGTGGAATTTCCCATTTGAAAAGTGATAGTGAGTCAGGTATTAGTCCATATTGTCTAGCCGTCACAGAGCTCAGAGATTTGAGCTAACAGAATCAATACACTGACGAGGAACCTTGAAGCGATCAGCTGTAAAATAATGCTACAGGTCACAGTATGGGTTTTGCTGTAGGAAATTATTTGTTTAATGTTACTAAAGTAATTTTTTTCTAGATTAACATCTTTTCAGTAAATAAAAAAATAAAAAAATAAACAAGCATTGTAAATCACCTATTTTATGCCAGGCACTGCATGGGTTGGGTTCTTTATGGAACTAGTCATTCCTGAGCTGAGAGATGTCATAAGGATGGGATAGGGCAGTGAACAAGGAGACAAGGTCTTGCCCTGAGGGACTTCCATCACAGTGAAACACTCAGAGAGTACAAGGTAAACATGTGTGCTCAGAGACGGCATGCCTCATCACGAGTTCTATGAGAAAAAGTAAAGTAGAAGGAGGGCAGAATTTGGTGTTGGTCAGAAAAACCCTATCTGTGAAAGTTTCCATTAACAGAGGCCTGAGGAGGACAGCAAACCAGCCACAGGGAACCCATTTTTCAGTGTCACAAAGTCTGGAGTGGAATTGGATATTTTTTTGTTAGCATGGATCAGGCATAGCTAGGTGAAGGAAGAATAGGATTTTTGAAGGAAGGGACATAAAGAAAAAGATGGCAGTTGGTCATGATTGTGAATGTTGAAGTGAACAAGAATGAGGTCATTGTTGATTGGGGTGCAGCTAAAGGAGAATGAGAGGATCTTCGACTTGTTCCAAAGACTATACAGGGTGGGGCAAAAGTAGGTTTCCAATTGTGAGTATACAAAACTGTGAGTTTATTCTTGAGTTATTATTTATTAATTATTGTATTACTGTCTATACAAACCACTGTAAGCTTACTTTTGCCCCACCCTGTACATATAAAGAAGCATTAAAAGAATATAATGAGAAGCTATAGCAGATCTGGACATACTTCTTTCAGTTTTCGCATATCTGTTTCATCCATCTGAGTCAATATCTTGCACTTAGGTGCCAATGGCGATTTGAGTAAGCTTCTGAGGGGGACAGAGCCCTCAGAGCCAGAAGATACCACCTCAGAACTAAGAGAACTCTCAGAAACTATACTATTTGTCCCTTGTATTTCCAATAATTTTAACATATAGTTGTATTTTTTTCATGCAGTAAATGTCTTTCCTAATCATAAATTTTTATCTTAAAAGAATAAATACAAATTTCCATACTAAAAATATAATCAGAATTCCTCTACCCCCTTGGATGCCATACTAAGAAAAACAATAAGTAATAAATAATACAGCTAGCAAATTTTGTTTATAATAATTTTTCTTATAAATGATTAGTTATATATTAAAATCATATACTTTATATAATTTATTACATATATTCATTTTTAATTAAGAAATTTTCTCATGATGATATTTAGTCTCCAGTATCTGGTTGTAGATACTCTTTCTCAGCCACACCTTATATTTTTAAATATTTACTTTGAAAAATACAGCCAAAGAAATGCTTTGCTGGTAAACTCAGGGAAATCAGATGTTTTCATACCCACACAAGTTAAAATACATAATTACAAATACTATCTTTCCCTTTTATAGAAATTCCTTTTAATCTTTTCTAAATCATGTGTACTTACCCAGCACATTTGGAGCTATTTAGAAACCAAATGAAATAATCACTGATTTGCATGTTGCTCAAACAATGTAATTTTAAAATCTCAAATCACATTGATTTCTTACTTCAAACAGTAGGAGAAGTAGGAGAAACTTCACTCTTCATTTAAATACAATTGTGTATGTGCAATGAACTCCCAAACCATTACATGAAAAAGGAGGGGATATTTTAGTGCTGCTGAACAGGAGACAAATTTCTTCACTTTGCTATTTATTTTTAGCTTAAAATACTCCGATTGCTTATTGAAAAATTCTACAAACTTCAAGAAACATTGAAGGGATTTTGCTTATACACAGAAGTGAAAGGCCCTCCACCTCCCATGTATAATAGTGGTTATGTGACATAATAATTACCAAATACCTCAACACCTTTATATTTGTTCATTTTCAAAGGTATAAATCAATGCAGATAAAGTTAAACTACATGAAAAATTTACATTTGAAGAAATCCATTCAGACAATCACATTGACCTTTTTTTTAAAGAATCTGGACAAGTCATTAAAAATCAAAATTAACAGAAAGAATGTTAAGCAATGAATGTATATTCTTTCATCTACTTTATATATCAGTTATTTTTTTCATCTTAATAACACTAATGCTTTATTAAAATACAATTTTTAATATCTTTATTGAGCCATTAAAGGATCAGAAATGCAGTCTCATTTAGTGACAACAGATTCATCTGGTTAAGAGAGTAGATTAACTTTTCAGTTTTCATAATAATATCTTAGCCTTCTAAAAAAAACCCAGTAAATTTATTGTAGCCTCTAACAAGATAATGCTTTTTTTTTTTTTGCTGAGTTTAACCTGAAATACCTAAATTAACAGTGTCTCTGATCTCGTGTTTAATGCATCCTTAATTTTGAATCCTCGCCTTAGGATAGTGAACATCTGCTTACACGAATGAATCCTTTCCTGTCTTTCCTTCTGATTCTTTTCCAGCTAAATGATTTCTACCTTTTCTTCAGATAGTGCAGTTATCTTCAGCTGGAACTTCAAGGTCACCACTGGCTCATCCTGTCTGGCTGCAGAACTCAGCAGAGGCATCCGCTTTCAATTCCGTTACTTGCAGAAAATAAATGATGAGCAGGTCATGCTGTTTTCAGTGAGGAGCCATGTCGCCCTTGTCCATTCCCTTTGGAATCTAAAACCTCTTAAGACGTTTACTGACTCTAATTTTCTCCCTCGAAAGTACAATGAGTTCACCTGTCTTCTCTATGGTAAAAACAGGTATGTAACAGCATCAGCATCATCAGGATAACAGTTAGCATACGTGTATATCAGACAGTTACTAAGTGCTGTGCAATATGCTATGCATTTTGCATCCAGACTCACCATTATTTCTCATGCTAATCCTGTATGAGCCTGTTCTTCTCTCTGTTTTATAAGGAGGAAGCTCGAGTTTCAGAGAGGGTGAGTACCTAATCTAAGTCTCGCAGATGGTAGGTTCAGAGCCAGACTTTGAACCTGATTCTTCTTAAGAGAATTAACTCCAAGATGCATTCAGATTATCAGCTCACTGAGAGATAAGATGAATAGAGCTGGTTTTTCCCTTTTGATTTTTATTATATAGATGAACAGGACTCAACAGTCCCCTGGAGTAGACACTTCATTTTCTATGAAAGGGAACTGGATCCCAGAAAGTGAAAATGGGCTTTCAGTCTCCTTCAGTAAGCCAGGGGAGACCAGTGGGCTCTAAGCCATCTGGGAGTCCCTGAGGTAGGCCAATGTCTCACCAGATTCTCCCGGGTTCTTTGTCCAACAAAGGTCTCAGTAGCACTTTGCCTGAGAACCTGGTTGCATCAGGACATGCTTAACCAGCAGCCACGGGTCTGCAACCTGAAGGTCCTTCCAACCAGGGAATCTGCACTAATGGTTGAGGAAATGGGTCTTATTCACTTCCCTCAACCACAGATATTCATTCTAGAAGGAGGAGATGGCTGAGCCTAGGGGTTCAGGTGAGCCCCCTCCTTTTTTGGGTTTCCAGAACCTTTTCAGAAGTCTATGGATCCCCAAAGTAGACTCAAGAGTGGACAACCCAGCAGAGTGCACCAGGTGAGCCTTGAAAAACAACCAAAAAAAAAACCAACTAATTTTAGGGAAATGCCATACATAACCTTTTGTACTGGTGAGAGTAGACTTAGCCCATTACTGTGGCCAGCTTCAAAGGAGGGCTGAGTATCAGCCCAATGTGGAAACTACCCTGGATTCCAGGCAACTTCTCTGTGACTGTGACATCATGTGACTGGCCCTGAAGGCACAATCTTACCCAAAGTTCAAAACATGCTTTCCAGCTGAAGCTGCCTAAAGAGACTCAAAGTGTATGGCCCTTCCACTGAGACTGGCTGCCTCTCAGCTAAGGAATGGAGTCTGGCCAGAGGCTTGTCTCCGTTTTTCAAATACAGTGAGCCTTTCAGAGTTGTTCCTGGCAAAAACCCAAAAACAGATGTGTTTTTGGTTCTGAGAAAAGGAAGCAGTTTTTACCATGAGAAAGATTTGTTTGTTTTGTGTTTGTTTCCATGTGAAGTGATGTAATGAAACATTTCAGTAGGCTCTGCTGTAACCCCACAACATAGACAAATCATGGGAAGGGTGCAAAACCCCAAACTCTGGTGGGAAACCAGAGCCCACAAGTACCTTCCCATGAGTAATTACCCTAGTTCCCCTGCAGGCTCAGTGCCCATTGAGCTCACCCATAATGGTCTTTCTGATTCCCACATTCTGGAAATGTATGTTTGGGAACAGTGACACCCTCAAGAAGCACCTCTGGCCTGAGCTGTCTGGTCATAGGGGCATCACCTTCCCCCATGTAGGTTTTGATTAAAAACACAGTCATGTCCCCTTCCGTCCCTCATGGTCAGCCAGTCAATATGACCTGTTTATTCTGACCTCCAACCCCCTCTCCTCGTTTTTTCTTACTTTTTAAATTCTACAATCACAGACTGAAGAACTGATACAATACCCCAAGTGCAAATGCTCCTGCAGCATACTCACTCCTATGCCTGCAGGAAGTCCCCAGTTCTGGGCATCCTGTCATCCCATGAACTTGCCCTGAGCATCCTGTACCAGCTTGAATGTCAGGATCTACACCGAGAGGTCGTGGCAATCTGTCCAGCCTTCCCACACATTCCTCTGTGCTTTATTCACTGTCCAACTCCAACCCCAAACTGCGCTTCATAATCTCTTTACCATCTCTGAAAATGGCTCTTTTGGTACACATTCCTGCCACCCCTAGCATGCCCTTATTTTCCTCCTCTGGGGAGCTCCTCATCCTGCATGACCCTGTTGTTCTTGGGCAGACACTCCTCAACTCATCAAGGAAAATTGTTTTTTCTTCCCCAGCATCACACAAGGGTTATCCAGCCAAAATCAGTCTTGTTATGAGTTGTCGGCAGCCGTCCGTCTCGAGAGACGATGGTGTAGCTTCTTAAGAGTCTATCTGCACTGCCGAGAATGACTGTGCAGTCCGACTCGGGAGTGACACGGTATCTGTCTCCTCCCGTGTTGAATCGACATCTTATGATGACGCTGGAGTGTCCTCTCCAGTGAAGCTGAAGCTACAGAGCCTGGGCAGGGTGATATGGAGGGTCTGCTGTTGCCCATGCAGCAGACCCCCTCTCTCTTCGCAGCTGAAGGATCCAAGGGAAAGACGGAGTCAATACAGCTTGGCTTCAGGTGCGCCGCAGGAGTTGCCGGTGTTGACTACAACGTCAAACCGCCTTAGGGACTCCGGCTCCGGATTTTCTGTCGGGGTTTACTCCCTTAGCCTTTCCCCTGAAGAGGTATGCCGCAAGGCAGCGGAGGTTTTTTGAAATCAGAGTTTTCCTTCTCTGATGTGCCCTGACTGGAAGATCGAACCAGCAACACTTAGCTCGCAGGCCGACGCTCAAACCACTGAGCCAAACCAGCCAGGGTTTGTTATGAGTACTTAGCAAAGAATTTAGCAGAAAGTAATGGATTAATCAATAAGAACTTGTCCTTATTCTCACTATTGATATTGTTCCAATCATTGCTTTTTTATTATTTCACACCACCTTCCTTTGTTGTTCCTGTTAGATTTTTTTTTTTTTTTTTTACTGAAGAAAAATCACTCATCTTTATTACTATAATTTTATAAGAAAAGGAATCTAGTGCCACATTCACTATCTGGTTAAGAAAGAATGAAGGTCGTACGAGTACATTTAATAAAAATCTATTTGTGATCGAATCATCATGGAGATGTGTTCATTTCAATTTCATATATTTCATGCTATTTAGGGGAAAAAAGTAAAATCAAGCATTATTAACTCCAGTTGAGAATGAAGATAGTCAAGTAGATAAAATTTCATTGCTTATGATTCAATTTTTTATTTTCATGCTAAAGTAAGCTAGATGGGGAAGAGGCTATATTCATAGCTTCAGGAATAATGTCCCTACAATCAAATCAGCCTCAAAAGAGCTAATGGTGATCAGGGTTTTTAAAGTAATATCAAAAATCCAAGTGACCAAAGTTTAATTCATCATCACTGGAAATGCTTGTGAAAGAAAACCAGGTTACTAACTGTCAATATTCTTATTCTTTTCTATATTCTGCACATCTGTACACAAACATGAGGAATGTTTCGACTTAGATCAAAATTGCATGTTTCTTAATACTGTATACTCAGTAGAATACAGATCAAGAAAAAGCAAGTGGCCCCCAGCCTTGCTTCTCCTTTATTTGACCTCTGAGCCAGTAACCCAGGGGGACCCAGAGCTCAAGCTGAGAATTATCTCGGTTACTGGTAAATTAAATCACCAGACCACTGTCAGCGGCTGGACTTCTTGTTGGATTCTGCCTCTGGATGTCTTCCCTGACGAAGTCATTGTGCTTTTTTTGGACT
This sequence comes from Furipterus horrens, assembly GCF_987537825.1. Classification (NCBI taxonomy): domain Eukaryota; kingdom Metazoa; phylum Chordata; class Mammalia; order Chiroptera; family Furipteridae; genus Furipterus; species Furipterus horrens. Next base: position 32,570,149 of record NW_028327175.1, read on the forward strand.
TTAAATAAATACAGTTAGAAGTGGTGATTTTATTTTAAAAGCAGAAATATCTAAAGTAGCATTTCACAGCAGGTGAAAGGCAGAAAACGGTCTCCTGAGCCAAGGAGGGGACAGTGGGGGATGAGCGGTGCTGGCTGAGTTGACTGCAATTTAGAATCAATATTAACCACATCACACACAGGGAGGTGCCGTTTGTAGGAAAAAAAAAGTTAGAGCTGTATTTCTCTGATCCCATGAAGGTCATAATAAGATGAGTGAGATGACGAGAAAAATTGATGAAAGGTAGGTGGTTCAACAATGGAGAAAAATACCTCTGTTCTGATGAGGAATTCTCTCTGGCAATCTTGCAGAAGGACTGACCTCTGCTGTAAATTTGCTTGAGAACTAGAATGGAAAGTTTAAATGAGATTTTTACTGATTTCTGGCCTCACCGAGAGCTGGAAAATGACAATTATTCAATTTAAGAGGCTTTCTGCCTGAAGAAGGTAGATGAAGCCCCTGGTTTGATGGCTTGATGGACTAATGCAGCTGTCTGTCGCCTCCTTGTCCCAGAAAACACCATTTCTAAACACTGCTAATCATGTCAACACACGTGTTCCCTGTGTCTAGTAATGAAGGGCTCAAAGAATCGATCCTGATTGCAGGGAGGGGAGGAAAGGAGGAAATGGAGTTAACCCTCCCAGGGGAGTGTTCAGGGAGACAGATGGAAGTCATTTCACCAAGTAAAATTCCCACAGAAACTCTAAAACTGTCTCAGTGTTTCCTGAGTTCTGTGTGTCCTTGTTACTGGAGGCCCACAGATTTTCTTGTGAATGCATTTTGAAGCTCTGTAGTATATCTTGGACACGGAATGCTCAGCCATCCATACACGACAGAGACACTTTAACAACAGGACAGAGGAACAGGATGTGGGCCATGTCTGGCACCCAGGGTAGACACAGGATTGGTCAGTGAAGCCTCCAGGTAGAATTTTAGCACACTTCAAGATTCTTCACAAAATATGTGTGCGTGTAATGTGGTCTCTACTACCACAGTCACCTGGAAAAAATAGGATCATTATTTTCTAGTCTCAGATGTCCCGTGCCTGTAGAGAACTCTTTTTTTTTTTTTTTTTTTTTTTTTTTGAGCTTAAGACTAAGAAAAAACTTCTAAAGAGCCAGTTGTAGAGAAATTAGTATTTTTTTTCCCTTGGCCATAAATGTTATGAACATGAAGTTTATAAAGCTATTGCATATGTAGGTGTAGATGTAGGTATAGGAGCAGTGCAGGTACAAGTGGAGGTGCAATTATAGGGACAGGTACAGATTTAGGCATAGGTAAAGGTACACAGCATACAGATAGAAACAGATACTGATGTAGATATAAAGTACTGCTACTGATATTGATATAGATATTGATCTATTTGATATAAGTAGATTTGACAGACACAGATAAATGTAGATATAGAGATTGATTTAGATATGACATTAATACAGACATTGATATAGGTAGATACATATATATGGATATTGATTTGATTATATATTTATATTGATGTTGATAGATATAAATAGACATAAATATAGATATATGAATGTAAATAGATACAAATACAGATGTTGGTATAACCATAGATACTGATACAGATACAGATGTAGATATAGCTAGTGATTCAAATCAACAAAATGTTCACAGTATTCAGTGTACAAAACTAAAACCATGACCAGATGAAAAAATATTTAGTTCAGTCCTTACTATGATGTTGCTTATAATCTAGTGAAGCGAAATTAGGAGAAAAATAACTGGTTTGGTCATAAAATAATCATATGGTTACTGGAATTATTTTGCACCTTGATAACAATATCTATATGCTAGAAAAGACCATTACTACAAAAGTCTAGAAAAGCCATTGCCACCTGGCCTGCCAGAGGACATTTCAGTCTGAATCTTTCACCGATTCCTGTTAGGATGTTAACACTCCCTTTCATTACAGACACTGGGCCTCAAAACCCAACTAGGTTGGCAGGTGGGGACACCTTACCCCCATCTCTTGATGTGGAAACAAAAGCAGATTGGAACTGACCAAAACTGATGGCCAGAAGCCACTTGACCTCTTTCCTGAGCTCAGCCATCGCTCCCCTTGGGCCAGATGCCCTTCTATCTCTCATTGCCATCTCCCTGTTGGGACATTTCAATATCAGGGCAAATGTGAATTCAACTTTTTCAATAGCAAAATTATGTTTGCAATTTCTGAACAGAATGCTTCTCCTTTTAAGAAAATAAATGGGTGTGATGGGTAAGGCCATAGATGCTATTGATCCAAGTAGACCATGGACATCAGAGTTAAGGGTTATAATAGCAGGCAAAACTGAAAATGATACTCTCGTTGACAATTACTGAACAAACCCATTCATGTGAGTGCTAACATATTTCTGTCCATTGTTCTTTATAGAAGTACATAAAAAAGCATGACATACCCTAAATGCCCCTGATTAGAAATATTTGGGTTATGTTAGTAATGTTTCTTTAATCCAATAGAGAGAACTCTTGTCACAAAAGAAATTGTTTATCTGTAAGAAAAACTTCTATGAGTTAGGAAATGAGCCCTTTGGTAAAGAAAAATCTTCTGGAATGTTAGATATTGACTTTATCAGTGACATTTGGTAACTTTACATGTATTTGTATGTGTGTGCATGCACACACATGCATGCACTGCAGCAAAAACACATAGGCACTCTCCTCAGATGCTCTATGCTGTGCTTTTAAAAAGGTTTTTTTTTTTTTTTTTTCCATTTAATCACCCAACAACTCTGTGTGGTAAAAATTATTATTAAGTGGTGAAGATGGGACCCTGAAGCTCAGAAACATCCAGTAATTTGTCAGGGTCACCGAGCTTGCAATGATCAGAATCTCAATTTTAAATCCAATGGTGACAGATTTTTATCCCAGGTTCTTAGCCACAGCTATGTTGGCTGTTTAGTTCAATAAGAACGAGAGTTTCATGAAGAGGAATTATTCTCTGTTCTCCCATCTCTGAGGTGCATGCATTACCCTGGTCAGCTAATGGACACTTCAAGAAAGACCCAACTAGCTGAACACCATAGCTCAGACAGAGCTACCTCCTCCTCCTGCCACCTTCTGTATAGTTTCCCTCTCCTGGGTTCAAGAAAAAGGGTGAAAGTCTCAAGAATGCTGCCTGGACCAAGGTTTACAAACATGCAATTTAGAAAAAAAGGTTTACCTATAAGCTGTGCATGGTATAGTCCTCAAAAGATGACAAATAAAAGGCATATCTAACTATTTCTCATGTTTTAGTGCAATACCCTTCAAAAACTGTATCATTATAAACACCTAGGATGTTACCTTTAAACATTCACTTAAAGCTATCTCTGGAGCTCTTCATCAAAAGCAATGGAGATGGGAGTTTAACAAGGACTTTAAGTCCCATCTGTTCTGTAAAGTGCAGCCATCTCAGCCTGCAGTTGGTGTGGAGTGTTACAAACATTACTTTACAACATCCTTTATGAAACATCGATGCACTTGCAATCCAGTAATGAAGTGCCACTGAGCATCTGTCTGTATTCCCATGCAGTGTAAGGACTGCATTTCTAAGGAAGGGCTCTCTGGCATCTGGTCGAAATAAACTCTGTAATTTTAGCATTTTTAATATTTTTATTTTACCAAAAGAGACATGCATTTCATGTAATGATAGCTTATTTTTTAACCCCCAGACTTAACTGAAGTGGTAAGTAAATATAAGTTGCAAATGTGTCTTTACAGCTCATGTATATTTTAGGAACTAGCCACAGGAATCACCAGATAACCAAGCTTCAGAGTATCCTTGCTTCCAGGCAACACCAATAGCAAAGAATCTCAAATTCCTGATGGTCATTCAAACAAGAATTATCACAACAACCTCAATGTTTTCTTCCTAGTTTATCTATTGTTTTATTATTTTTTAAAATCATGCTAATGCTTTATTGTGCATATTCTCAGTGCATCTTATAGATGGGTGTCTACAGCGGAAAAGAGTCCTGACTCTGGAAAAAAGCCAGATCTGAGCTCAGATAAGGTTCAATAATTGAGAGCTCCTTTCTGGAGCAGATAAAATACTACTGCCTTGACTAGTGTGTCCATCCTCTGTCATGATGGAAAACATGGAAAACATGACATGCATTTGAAGAAGGTCAATGCTGTTCCAACTGTCATGGTGGAGTAGACCTACCACCGGTGCATCATGTGTTGTACTCCAAGGTCTTGTGTTTCACAGAAGTTCTGGCGAAGGTGGTACACATGGCTCATCTTTCCCATGAGTCTTTGGGCAAAATCCTGCAGAGCACAATGGGAAATAGTCTGTGATTACTTTTTGCCTCAGTTCTGGAGGGAAAGTAGCAGCCCTGACTTTGCAGAAGGCTTCCTAAAACTGAATGGGCTGCCCAACAAGCCATGAGCTGGCATAATAGTCAAACTGAGGGTCACAGACCACTTTCACTTGACCCTGTGAACATCAGGGAGCTCTCCTGTTCTTCCCACATTGGGCATTGTCATACTCAGTGAAACATCCACTGTGTAGTTGTTTCCATCCAGGATCCCAGCAAGTGGCCCTTCAGCAATTCCCAGTTTTTCATATAATCAACTCTAATAACACAGTAGCAATTGGCACGGATGTCATGGCATCCTCAGTTGTATGTAGTGTGGCATATCAGGGGAAGTAGACGGTGCAAAACAAGTGGGCACAACATTTTTAGAATGCCCCAAAGTTTGGGGAATCTGAGATTTAATAGTCACCAAGCCTTAGACACTTATATGGGTGACAATTTCTCCAAAGGAAGTAAAAATGTATTTTTGCTTCAATATATTTTAATCAGAGGTTACACATTTATAATAAGTGCCTTTTTAGACATTTGAACTAAAGAAAACTGTGGCGATGTTTCACATCCTTAGAGGCAGTTCAAAGAGTATGACTGAATTCTATGTGCTGGGGTGCCTTCTATACGGGTATAGGAGATTCTCTACAATTTATCGCTACAATGTTACAAGCTAAATAACATTACTCCACACTTCACTGATGATAAAGTTTAAACTTAGCCCCAGGCCAACCAATGACAGAGAAAAGATTTAAACTCAGGCTTATCCAATTCCAATTCCATATTCTTGTTTTCACACACAAATAGAAACCCTTTCATTTGCTTAAGGATTGGCTCATCTGTATTAAGACCCATCCTATGTGAGCACCAAGGTATAGATACTGTATCTTGGTTTCTATTATCCTTTTCTTACTGTGTTTGTTGTGACTTTAAAAGGCCCAGTGCCACAAAAACAGCTCCCCAAAGCCTAATTTCTCAATTAAGAAATTTTACCACTAAATTTTCAGAGGTAACAGAATAACGACCTCTTACAACATTCTCTAGAAGGACTACTGCGGCTCCGCTGGGCTGGGACCAGCCTCCCACTCTACTAAAGCATGAGTTAGTCCTGAGCTAGAGGACTGAAGGAACCAATGACGTTGGTGGACGCAAGGTCACCTGGTATGGATATGACACATGAAGGTGTTCTAACGACAGCAGCTGAGCTTACAGTCAACTCCAGTTCCAACCAGCTTCCCTCATTTAAAGAGCATAAGAAAATGGTACTTATGTGCCACAGTGACACAGGAGAGGATTAACTTTTGTTTTTTACTTAGACTTTTTGTCTCAGATGAGAGCAAGTTGATGAAAACTGAAGATGCCGCATTTTCTCCAGGAAAGAGGCTTTGCTATCAGTCACCCACCCCACACATTCTTCATTGGAAAGTTCCCTTATCAAGATTGCATTCAATAGACAGAGCTATTTTGAAAGTCAATGTCTCGCTCTTTTGGAAACTTCACTTGCTGCCTGTTTTTAGATGCAAGCTTCAAACTGTCAGAGTTTTGTTGCCGTTGATAAAGACGGCCTGGAATTGATGCCCAGAGGGTGGGCTGACTGGAAATTAGGAGACAAAACTTGAATTAAATTAATTCTCTTGGCAGCTCAGGGAATAAAGGCAAAGACAACACAGTCTCCAAGCTGTGCGAATGAAAAATCCATAATTGTTATTGGTCAATGGACGTCTTGCTTTCCAAGCTTTAATGACAATTCTTACACACTTAGTATTTGCCAAGATAATATTTCTGGCGACATTTGAATCCAGTGGCCTCCAAGAGACATTGTCAGCAGCATATTTAATTCCTCTAAATGCTAGCTGGCTATTGTGTGAACATTGATGCCAGAGGAAAACAATTGGCTTTTCTTTAACATGTTAAATATTTACACCATAAACTTGAGTTAGCTTTTGATCTACGTTAAAAGACAGTTTACAGTGCAAACTTTGCTCTTCCAATTTAGCTCTTTCAAGCACTACATAAAATTTTCAAAACCTCTCAATAAATATTGTGGCCACATAAATGATCTCAAGCATACACTCTAAACAATTTAATTGTAAACTTAAATGGGTACAGTTTCTTTTGGGGGTAATGAACTTGCTCTGGAATTAAATAGTTATAACAGTTGCACAATTTTTATGAATATACTAACATTCACTGGATTAAAATGGTGAGTTTTATGGTATGTAAACTATATCTCTATAAAAATAAAATTAACCAGGAGATCAGCATGGCCATCAACTAAATCTACCACTATTTTGTGGGGGCATTTCATCCAGAGTTCTAACTGAATGGTTTGTTTCTTACTTGTTCCTCCTAGATGTTTCTCAAATGTTAACAAAACATTTAAGATTTCTCTCCATTTTAGCAATGAGTCTCGGTTTTTCAACTTGTAAGTCATCACTTATTCACAGGGTTGTAGAATAAATTTCTTAGATTGGCACTTTTTTTTAGAATCAATCAAAATATAAAATAAAATGTGTGTGATAGCATTGCGGCTATCACTTCATGAAGTTCTTGTTTCCATTCTCTATGTACTTGTACTGATACTGGGCCACCATGTAAAATGATTATTTATTGTGGTTCACAGTTTAAAGTTCAGAAGACTGCTGCAATAAGTCTCCCTCCTGGTGCTATTTGTATCCAGGAATGGTGTATGTTGTTGTCATTTCTAGTCATTTCAAGACATAGAAGGGTCACACTATTAAGCTCATAATGTCTCGATTGCTTAGACACTACTTATAACATGTGGGAGATTTTTAAACATAAAGCAAATCAATTCTCCCCATCTGCTGGCTAATCCAGTGGACCCACTTACTCTGTTTGTAGAGTAGCCTACCATAGTGCTCCTCACAGAGCATGGCTTAGCATCTCTGAGCAGTCCAACATGGATGGTGTGCCAATGCTCCCTAGTCCATATGGAATTAGATCTCTACTAAAGGATCCATGTTCTCATTAAAATTGTTATCTTTGCCAAAAACTTATCTTTCATTTTGACCAGGAAAGCACTAGGTAGCCAGAGGCACCTTCTTCCAGGGAAAGCAGAGACACAGAAGTGAAGCTCAGTGTCCATCCTGGTGTCTCGTAGCTCAGGTTGTAATAACTAAATAACATTGACTTGGAGGTCTAAACAATAGACATTTATTTCTCATAGTTGAGGAGAATGGGAAGTCTAACAGCAATGTGTCTGCTGCATTGGTTCCTGGAGATGGCCTTCTATCTGGCAGAAATGGACACCTTACTGCAAAACAGGAGCTCTGCATATCTTTTTTTTTTTTTTTCTTATAAAGACGCTTATCCCCATCATGGCTCCACCCTCAGGACCTCATCTAAACCTGACTTCCTCCCCAAAGCTCCACTTCCAAATACCATCCTGTTGGGAGGTACAGCTTTATCATGTGAATTTTGAAAGCAATTATTCAATTCACAGCACCTGGTGACAACACTTGACATAGAGAATAAAGAATGCCTTGCCCCTGGGCTCTGTGGGGACTATGAGGTTACTTGAATGCATAAAGACTCTGGCTTTGGAGGCACTTGGAGGCACTCAGAGGCCCTGCCACAGGGCAGGCATCCACGTAGTCAGAGTGGCTCAGCAGTGTTGGTTCAGTGATGCTCCTCAACCAAGTTCACAGGCAGAGGACATTCACCAGGAGACCCTTTGAAGGAGCCCTGGGGGAGGGACACCTGGATGGGGCTAAAGTCCCTGTATTGGCAGGCAAGGGTCAGAGGGACAGACTGTGCCTTGTTCCTGGAACAGTGACCCCATCAGGACCCCATGTTGGTAAGTCCTGGGGAAACATGGGCTTCTTCTGTGTGGAGGGAATGGAGAACACACAGAAAGGTAGACCCATGTTTTCCTTTATGTGGGACATCCAGTGAGTGGCACCCTGAGAGAGGCTCTGAATCTCAGCTCCATGGGAGATACTGGGAAGTAAGCAGAATGGGGAGTCAGGTTGCCATGAGGCATTTACTCTTGAAAAGGCAGCTTGGAAAAAAAGAGCAAAATTGGCCCTAAATCAAAAAGTACAGGGGATGCCCTCAGATTTGGTGGTTCTCTAAGATCAGGCCTCCTGAACTCCACTTAACAACCAGGGGATATCTGATGATCTCACTCCAGAAGACCTGTCACCATGTTGGGATGAATTGAAACATAAGAAGCACAACAAAACAGAGGTTAGAAAAATTAATGACATTAATTTATTCAATTAAAATATTATGGGAAGTGGAGATAACATGCTCAACTAGGCTTGGTATTTTACAAAGCACCTCAGATTCTTTCTCAAAACTGCCTTTTCTTAAAGTTGTTTTTTGAACACTTCTAGTTTTAAGTGTTGTTAAGGAAACACTTAAATCAGGTATCTCTAATTCATTATGTGAAACCATCAGAAACTTGATTTATAAATGCAGGACACGTGGTGGGTAGAGTAGGTAAATTCTAATAACTACTAACAAAAGCAGTTCCCTCAGATCTCAGACTAACTGATCATATATTTGACTAATTTCGAGCTACATCCAAGAACAAGGTGCATTGTCTCAGTGTGACTAAAAGAGGGTTTTAAGGGGATTAAGGAGATCTGGATTCTAAGATTAGGCAGCTTCCAGCATTGGTTTGGCACATACCCTGGTGGAGTCTCAGCTCCCCACCTGGGTAGGGGACCATTATCATCCCAGCATTCCAGGAAAATGACCTAGGGAGATGTCCTGGAGGAAGGACTCCCCAGAGTGCTGCACAGGAGAGTGTTAGGGGAACTGAGAAATCTCACCTTTCTTCAGCCCTCTCTCATGACCAGGAGTGGCCTCTGACACGTCCAAGGAACTACCATGCTTATGGCTCAAGGAAAGGCTGAGCCAAAGAATCTCATGGGCTTCTTCCAGTTCTCATAAAATGTCTTGCACATTTTCTGATGCTATGTGTAAATGATGTTTCTTTAAAGGAGCTATGTTCTTCAAATAATTGCTCGCTGAAAATCAAATTTATTTTACCAAGAGTGTCTCTCAGAAAAGAATACTTTGCATAAAAAGAATAAATTATAAACAAAATAAATAGATAAATAAATACAAGAATCTGTTTCTATTATAGGAGACCTGACCACCAAGGATGAGAATGTCCTAATTTTAAAAAAACTTTTCTTTCTTTGCTAGCTGTTAAACTTGTATTGTTAAGAATAAATGTCTAGGCAAAGACCAGGTAGCTTAGTTGGCTGGAGCATCCTCCTGATATGCCAAGGTTGTAGATTTGATCCCCATTCAGGGCACATCATGTAAAAATCAACCAATGGATGTGTAAATAAGTGGAAAAATAAATTGATCTCTCTCTCTCTCTCTCTCTCTCTCTCTCTCTCTCTCTCTCTCTCTCTCTCTCTCTCCTCCCTCCCTCTCTCTCATCAATAATTTTTTTAAAGAATAAAAGTGTAAGCAAAACTGGGCAAGGAGCACTCTAATTCTTCTGATATTATTGTCTCTGTTTATCAACCAGATCTGGGAGTAAAATAGCATTTTGAGATATCAGGAGCCTTAGAGAGTGCCATTTTGCAGGGAAACATTTCTCTAGAACAACTAAATAACTTAGTTGATATGAAGAAGCTGACAAAGTCAAGAGTTATGGAGCATTCATCAAAAACATGAAAGAATCGGTGTAAACACTTGAGCTACTCAGAAATATGAGACGATCTTCTGTGGAGCAGGAGGCAATACTAATACAGACTGAAAAGTCAGATTCAGCTTTTCAAGGATCACTGCATTTCTTTATTTTTTTCTACCACAGTCTTGAGTGTCTTAGTCTCTCCATATTGTAAATTAATTGATGAATAAATAAATACTTTTAAAAACTAAAGTTTTCTACTATGGCAGTAATACTGTTTGCTATCATTACAGAGAATATTACAAAGACATTTAACATATTTTGCATTGAAATCCCCATTATTCTAAACCCTTCTCAAACTCAGCTGCATCTAAAAATTATTTTCTGACCAAAGAACCTCAAAGTCATCTCCCCGAGTCCTCAACGTTGTAGTAACTAATATCCATGATACCATTAGTAATTATATGTGGTCATATTTCAGAATCTAAGGCACCATCTCAGTTTCAAAGTTGCAGAATAAGAAAAAAAATGGGTAACATAGAATCAATGAGCTGTGAAATGTGGCTAACCATCCAGATACATTGAAGCATCTTGAAGGTCAGCTATTCTTAGTCTCTTACATCACAGTCTCCTCTCTCCTCATTCTAGATTTTTCTTGTCTCCCAAAAATGTCTGCTGAGCACACTCTTTTTCATCATTCCAATGGTCACTTCTTCAGAAAGACCCCCCCACAAACCCACCAGAGTCACAGCATGAAGCTATGGTATCATCATGTATTTCCCCTCTATGGCAGTTGTCACTTTATGTTTGCAAGATTTTAGGTGATTGTCTGTGTCCACTCTTGGTGGTGCTATCTTGATTTGGGTCATGCATTGTTCCCAGCTCCAGGACAATGTGGCATCAACTTGGACCCATCACTAAACAGATGATCCTGTTGTGTGACAGGTAAATTATCTCTGTCTCTCATGTTGCTTATTTTTTCCCAGGGAAATCCTTAGTATGTATTTCATTCACAGATATGTGGGAGATGGGGGACTCCATGCAGCTACTGACACTTAACACACTGTCACTTAATTTTCTCTTACTAGTAGTAATTGTGATTAATAACACATACTTGAAGTCAGTTAACCATTCTGTTTCCAGATGCACTGAACAACACTCTAGATCAAATGTACTTAATTGATATATACAGAACCTGTCACCCCCAAAAAGCAAAATATACATTCTTTTAAAGTGCACATAGAATATTTTCAAAGGTAGACCACATGGTAGGACACAAAACAAGCCTCAAAAAAAATCAAGAAAATTGAAATCATATCAAGCATCTTCTCAGATCACAATAGTTTGAAACTGGAAACCAACCTCAAGGAAAAAACTCAAAACCATTCAAATTAATGGAGAATGAATAACATGCTATTAAATAATGAATGGATTAACAATGACATCAAGGAAGAAATCAAAGTTTCTGGAAACAAATAATAATGAACACACAACAGCCCAAAACCTGTGGGACACAGCAAAGGCAGTCCTGAGAGGAAAGTTCATAGCAATACAGGCCTACCTAAAAAGGATAAAGTATAGAAGAAGCTCAGATGAAGTGGTTTTGATTGAGCCCATGGCAATGAAAAGAAATAAGCAAAGTAAAGGACAAAAATACTGATATAGTGATGAAAAGGAAACATGGGTACTTTTGTCTGTGAAAGAACAAGTTAAACAGCCAAAGCAATTTCAGAAAAGAATTTAAAACTTGGGAAACATTGAGTACCATTGATGTGAGTGCTTGCTGCCTCTCACCTCCTTCTGTCTTGCAGCTGCATGAAATGTTGTCACCAAAGTCCCATGAGCATATGTTCCTCTAATTCCATGGCTTTTAAAATGGCCTAATGGAGGCACACATCACAACCTTTTTTAAAATCAGTGAAAAGCAATCCAATCAAAAAGTCTTTGGAAGACTGCAATCCTGTGTCTGCACTGTAGTGATGGGTCCTTGTAAACTCCTGGGTGCTGTCAGCACAGCACTCTACCCCCTGAGGGGTGTGACCCTGTGGTGAGGACAGCCTGGTTCCCACCACCCTCACACTGCTGTCTGCAAGGGCAGCAGGCGATATGGGGGTGGGGGGTGGCAGGGTTTAAGTAAAACTATTTGTGAAGAGCTGTCTTTAAGAGACTCTGCCTCCAGTTCCTCATGCAGGAATGATTTTATTCTTGTTTACTCAAAGGCAGCAACATGGTGCTTCTACTAACAGAGACAAGAGTTTGCAATTTGATTAACCCTGCCCTCCTGACTCCTCGCTGACAACTGGTGGTTGAAGACTTGACTTCCACACAATATGTACTTGCTGCAGTTATGCAGAAACACTTGGCAAATGGCTGATAACCGAGTTACGTGAAGTGGCGGTGACCCAGTCCTTCTGTGGAGGGAGGTGTGGGCTGCACGCAGAAAGCAGGGATTGTGTGTTTCCCAGACGAAGTCATGGTAGTCTGTCAGCATGTCCACGTCCCCCTGTTTGTTTGTGCCAGCAAGATTGAGGTGTTCCTGTTTCTGGTTGCAGTGCTCCTACTTAGAGGGGAGTGACTGTTATTCAATAGTCTGGATTTGGGGGGAATGTCAACATCCAGATACAATAATGACTCTAGTTCTCATTATTTCTTAAAACTTAAAACATGTTTTCTTGTGTTTTACAGTATCAGAGGGGCCCCATGGACCATCTATAGATGCACATGAATGCTGCAGTGCCCAGGGATGGGCAATGTTGGTAGCCCCAGGCAAGTGTGGCTTCCAGAAAGAAGTGGAGAAACAGAGTACTTTCCTTCAACCCCTTCTGTTTTTCTGTGTCCCTTTGCACGTTGACAATGCTTAATTCTGTGTCCTTGTGTTACTTCAGCACACCTTCTTTCCCTTTCTCCTAGGATAAAGGTGGCCACAGTTGTCAATGCATTATGGACAGTGCTCCACTCTGCTTTAACTACAGGGCAGCCAAGGCTCTGAGCACCATGGTTGAATGAGGCATTTCAACACCTCCATCTATATTACCTTGAAAAAGTATTTTCTTTGCTAAGTGTATATTTGTCTGTTCCTAACAGATGTATTTGTGAGGATTCCAATGTTTTTAGAATTAAGGTTTCCATTGATTTTAAAAGAGAAGCTATTTGCATTTCTCACAAACATTGTGGCCCTAATACTCACCTGTGTAGGTATAGGACCTGGTGTGATCATCAATGGCATAAGGTCACATCATGTTGATTTTGCAGCTGATCATATCTGCCATCATTGCAAGTGGCAGGAAATAGATTTCCCGACTCTGTTTCTCTAGCACATTGTGTTCTAGGGGGTTGACCCTTTTTTAAGCAAACCTGGAGACCCTATACATCAGGGTCTCTTATAACAGCATGGCTCCGGTCAAGTCACAAAGGGAACAAAACAGGAAAGAAGAGCATCCACTCACTCCCTCATCCCAGCATCTGTTGCATAGTAAAAACAGCATGAATGGTAGCCAGAAGACAATGTGGCCTCGGACTCTGTGCCCACTGAAAACGGAAACCTCTCCCAGAAATCTCAGCAGTCCAGTGGTTCCCAAGGTGTTTTGGGTTGTCCATCCCCTACACCCCAAACAAAAAAAGGTGGAAAGAGTAGGATGTACCCACATCAGTGTCCAGGCCCTTTGCACATATGGTGTGGAGTGCTTGGCCTGGCAATGTCTAGGAGCGTGGGTTCTGGAGCAGAGACTATGCAAGGTCAAGGACCAATGTTGTCCTGCCCCTGACTCCAGGCCAACCCCTGCACTCTTCCACCTGGTTTCCTCCCCTGTGATGAGTCTGGTTATTAAACAGACACCCTTGCATCTTAAAGATTCTGTTAGTGTGCTTGTATAAGTGTGTGCCATGTGGCAAGTAAATATTATGTGTCTGCTATAGCCTGTGGACGGTCAGGAAGAATTGCTGAAAAGTCAGAAGCAAAGGGAATGATACATGCTATAAAGATATATAACAAACCCTGGCTTATTAATTCTCAAAAAGAAAAAAAGTGAAAGAGGAAAAGAAAGGTCAAGAGTCATAAGGACAACCAACTGGTACGTGTTCCACACCAATTGTGGTAGAGAGTCCCCCCATTCTAGGATCCACATGAGACAGGAGATGACTTAGAGGATGTCTCATTAGTCCTACCTAGCCAGATAGCTCACATAATTCTCTCAAATAATCACAGGTCACTTTCAAAGTCAATGTTGCTACAAAAACTTTTCACAAAGACTCCATAAATACACAGAGTAACACAAACTAAAAAGGATGACATTGAATGATTATGAAATGATTATGAGCAATGTTAAATGTGTTAGTGGTTAGATTTTTATAATTAATAAAACATTTATTAGAAGATATTAAATAGAAAAATAATATCACAATTTGTATACATTTCAAATTACAGAAAGGAATTGGTTGTTAATAACAACACTATGAACTTTCAAAGATGTGAGTAAAGCAGTAAGAATAGTTAGAGAAAACCAGTATTTGGGGGCAGTAGAAGAATTCAACATCTTGTCCAAGCGTGGGAAGTCTAACTCTAAAACTGTTTCACACCTCTAAGACTCTTTACACTATATCCCATTTGTAGAAACCCAAAGGGATTCTTTTAAAACTAAAGTATAAACATGTAGGAAAGATGGTAAGTGTGGCCTACCCAAGGAGTGATATGTACTGCCTGAATATTTTTAGCAAGAAAGTCAGACCAAGAGCCTTCATTCAAAAAGGAGTTCCTTAAATTTCCTTCTTCTCCATGAAAAAAGCATCATCTGGTACAAGCCCCACTTTTTAGGCAGGCTTCTCTTTTCAAAGCACTGTTGGCTAATATGCCATCATATCTGCATGCATTTTTCTACCCATTTAAAATATTAGATGATATCAAATGGTTAAGCATAAATATCAACAATTTTTTTTAAAGAATGAAGTATTTTAATAACAAACTTTGCAGTCGTGTGTATGCTTTCTAGACCAAAAGAAACCAAAATGGTTTTCTCCCACTGTGAGTATTTAGAAGATTTTCACTCATGACACAGGCCAGGCCTGAAGCCCATGTGTGAGACCCAGTGCGCGTCTGAAGAGGACGGTGGTATCCGTTTCTTTTGGCACAGAGCACTGAACGGCGCTCCTGACCCACATTCCACTGGAGTTATTAGTCAAAGTAATAGTTTATTTTTTTCACCAGAAAAATAAACCATGATGCACTCAGCACAGCAGTTCCCTGAGCTGTACTCAGGCTTTGTTTGACTTAGGAAGTGCTCTTTTTGTGAAAAATTATTCAATAATGGATGAGGAGTCTGAGAAAACTTCTCCCGCACAACATTAATTTGCCAGAATTATATGGCACTGCCACTAAAAGGGACCACCAAGGGTTATCTGGGGGCTGACGGGGCCAGAGGAGGAAACGCCCCCGGGACAGAGTCCACGGCACCTCCCTCTGTGGCCTGCCGCCTTCCTGGGAAACACGGGTTGCCTGCTTCAAACAAACAAAATAGTTGATCAGTTTTTTTCAGGTTACACTGAAACAGGAGTACATGTACAGGGTGAAAATGTGTGCTAAGTTATGGGCTGTGACAAAAGCCCTGTTAGCTCTAAGAATTCCCAAATTTACACTGCACTATTCATTCTTAAAATGTCCCTAAATCTAGGTTTAATCCAGGACTCACAGAATCCTCATTTTAAATGTAGGCAGTATTTTAGGATGGTGAGGACTCATCTTTACTCTCTGTAGTACTACTTGGTTTTTAATGTAAATTTTTTATTGGCTCTAGAGAGAAGGGAAGGAGGGGAGAGAGAGAGGGAAAAAAAAGCTGATTTTTGTTGTTCTGCTTATTTATGCATTGCTTTTTCTATGTGCCCTGACTGGGGGTTCAAACCCACAACCTCGGCATATCAGGACAATGCTCTAACCAACTGAGCTACCCAGCTAGGGTTAACATAACCTTGAGAGATTCAATTTCTTGCAAGTTTGACCATGGCACATCTTTCTCTCTGCTCCTGAATTTTCCCTCCTCAAAGCTGAGGTTTCAAAAATCTCAGGAGACAGTAGCATGATGAATATCTGCCCCCCAGTTCAGACAATGACCACTATTCCCAGTGAGGTGTCTCACACTCAAGCACTTTCCCCAGTACCAGCTCCATTTTCTCAAGAACAGATCCTCGGCGATGCAATTCTGAGAACTTGTGGGTGCCACTAAGTCTCTGAACCTTGTTTTCATCTGAAAACAGACATCCCTCTAGAATATGTCCATTGTTTTCTTCCTGAAAGGCTGAACTCTGGGTCTTCTTCTTCCTCCTCCTGCTCCTCTTCCTCCTCCAGGACTGCCCAGAGCTAGTAAGCCCCCTCAGCATCCCTGGGGATTTCAGAAGCACAAATACAACACACTGAGCAAAGGGACTTGCTCCCTGCTTTTCTCTCTGACAGTCCCCAACTGGGAGAAGAAACAGAGGAAGAAAAAAAGAGCCCAGAAAACACAAAGTTTTAAGTCTTAATGTGATTTCCCCAAGGCTTGGGGCTAGTCCCTGTTGGCATTCACAGGCACTTTAGGCTGCTACCAGGCCAGACACAATTTCTAAACAGAGTCACAGTGACATACCTGTCTCATCCAGGGTCCCCAGATCTACAGAGTACAGTCTTGCTGCCTCTGGGTCCCATCTGGATTTCTGGGGTACATGTCCCATAGAGCATTTCTCTATAAGATTTAAATAAACAAAAACAGAATGTGTCATTTTTGTTGACATCTCTAATGATAGATGGCATAGTGTTTCAGGTAATACAATAGTTTCTACTAAAAATCTTCCTCAAGATTATGTATCTTCAAATTTAAAATACACATATATAGGAATTATATCAGGGATTCAATTTGTTGTGAAATAAAATTATGAATGATTGTGTGTTAGACTGGCTGAGAAATTTTAAGATTTTGGGTGCAGTTAGGGCAAAGTTATGATACATGTTAATTCAAAGATGTAGCAGCCAAAATTATAGAATCAAAAGAACTCATGAACTCCTTCAGTTTTGAGGACTAATGATTTTTGCCTCATAATGCCCGTCAAAGCCTCCCCAATAAGACACCTATGCTTCTGATAGATCTTAATTCCATCTTTAAACTCATGGACCAAGGGTGTAACTGATATGACTGGCCCTGGGCAGCTGACTGAGGGTCTTATACGAGAAAAGGACTATTCCCTCCTCAGAGCTGCAGCAAAGGCCTCTGGAACAGTGAACTCCTCCGCAGGGTAACAGGGAGACCCCGGAGAGGTCATTAAACAGGAGCCCTATATCCCAGCGGGTGTGAGTCTTCTCAGGGTGGCATGGGGCCCTGGGCACAGGCTGGCACACATGTCCGAGCCGTGATCCCTATAACAAGTCAACATGAGCACAGGCTCAGCCCAGATCAGCACAGCGACTGCCTGAGCTTGGGGGCAGAGGTCATGTGGCTCAGCCCTCTTCCACTTCTCCTTTTCCATCAGAGAAGCTGAGAGCTTAAGTGCTTTTGTGTTTAGTCATTTATAAATAGTGTCTGCTATAGCATTTCTAAACACAATGGGAAGTGTTTAGCTTTTCCCAGAGTGACATGGGACCCTGAGATGGCTCGGCACAGGGCTGCCAGTGTGGAGGACCTGCTTTCCCATACTGGGCCACAGCAAGGAACCGGTCAGTACTGGGAATGTTTTGTTTCCACTTAGCTGCTCTGCTCCTTACACTTGGATTTCCAAGGCTGGGACTGCAGGCTCCCAGTCTCAAAACTAGGGAGAATAGTTCAAAGAGGGGATAGCATAGGTGGTTTTGGGGGGCCCTGTTTGTCCTGTGAAAGCTGTATTGATGTCCCCGCCCTTACTTAGCATTCGGCACTGTCCGGCCTCTGCCACTTTGCCTGGACTTTGAGTGCACCGGGCGGGAGCCCTGACAAAGGCACCCTGACAAGATTTCAATTAAAAAATGACAGAATCACAGAAAGATGAAGGAATGAAGTTGCATTCTGTGAAACATATTTAAAAGTAAAATAAACAAGCTTTCCTCTCGATTTATGAAAAAATCATTTAAAATATATCCAAAGAGTTGTTTTATTTGTGTCTGTGCAAGAGAACCTTGTTGAAAGCATATGGCAACACTTCGCCCTTAAATTAAAACTAAGCATCTTTTTTATGTTGTGATAATTGCTGCATTTACTTCATTTAAATAAAGAAAAATATCACACTGAGATGGAATTTAAACCATGAGGAAACTTTCATCTTTGAACAATTATATGTTACTCTAACATATTAAGATGCAATTAGTAGGACTGGAATATTTCCAGAGTGTTGGCTTCTAATATTTTATGAATAATTTCTTTAAAATATTTTTTCTCTTATTATGCTTTCTTATTGCTTCTGTAATTATTTTAATTATTGTTTTCAGAGGATGTTTTGTAGTCAAGCCTGGGAATGAGGTTTTACGAATACCAGGCCCCTCACTAAGATAAATGAAGCTACCTACCTGTCTAAGTCACCAGCACTCAGGGGAACACATGGTTTTAACAAGTCCTCATGGAAAGGGGCACATTGTGGTGCATGGTTTCATCTCCATACCCCCATTTTTATCATAAACAGAGAGCTAATTATGACCCATGGGGGCAGGGTTTATTTGAAAACAAGACTTCACAATGCGTATTTACCTAATGATGTGTTGGGGATCCCAGAGTACCGATGTCATGGGTTTATTAAGGAGACATTTCAGTCTTTAAAACCATTTGCCTAAAGCAAGACTCTCCTTTCCTTGCCAGCATTTGGGTATCTATCGTCAAAAGTGAGTTTTTATATATAAAATAGCAGTTGCTGAAATAAGTATAACACATATGACCAATTTCTTGAAGAAAAATATATCATTATTTGGATATTTTTGTACAATTTATCTATCATTTTAATTATTTGTGCATTCATTGTAAATCTTCCATGAGGAAGAGTAATTTTTTTACTCTGAAAAAAAAAAAAATATGTCCTTGAAAGGCTGAAAGCCTGGGTGGGTGCATTTCTTCCTCTCCTCCTGTCCTCTTCTTCTTCCCAATGAGAACATCACACACTCGAGAGAATGTGAGACATACATTACAGAAAGCTAAGAACTCCGCATGAGTTCCTTCCCTTTAGCAAGAAGGATTTCATGCATATGAATTCAGCCTTGCAGCTGCACCTTTCTGGGACAGCTGGCCTCCAAGCAGCACTCAGGTCTGGAGACCCGAGAGAACTGCCTTTGGGACAGAAACCCCATTATGCCATATCTTTTTTTTTTTTTTTACTGGAAGAGTCTTCAATGGGCTGCAAATAAGGCACCGGACTCAGGTGCAGAATAGGCTGCTGAGATGCCAACCCTGAGGGAGGGTGGCATTTCCATTCTTGGATGTCCATGTTCTTGCCAACCTCCTCTTCTCACCCACTTCTTTCAGAATAATTGAGCAAGTAGACCAATGAATCTGCATCAAATTTTGCATTAAGCTTGAACATCCCTCTGCAGAATCTATTCAGATGATTCAGAAGGTCGCAGCTACAGGCAACTGATGATGGGCAACTTCATCACGACAACATGCCCACTCGTGCATTACACCTTTGCAGAGTTTTTTGGTGAAACATCAAATCACCTAGGTGACTCAGCTCCCCTACAGCCCAGATTTGGCATCCTGCAACTTCTGGTTTTTTCCAAAACTAAAATCACCTTTGAAAGGGAAGACATTTCAGACTGTCAATGAGATTCAGAAAAATATGGTGAGGCAGCTGATAGTGATTGGGAGAACTGTGTGAGGTCCCAAGGGGTCTACTTTGAAGGGGACTGAGGCATCATTGTCCTATGTACAATGTTTCTTGTATCTTGTCTCTTCTTCAATAAATGTCTCTATTTTTCATAGTACATGGCTGGGTACTTTCTGGACAGACCTTGTATGTATATATCACAAAATGATCACCACAATAAGTCTAGTTAAAATACATCCCCTCACATAGTTACCATATTTTTTTCTTGTGAGGAGAACTTTAAAGATCTACTGTCTTTACAAATTTCAAATATACTACACAGTCCTCTTAATATCAGTCACCATACTGCACACTAAATCCCTAGACCTTATTTATCTTGTAAGTAGAAGTTTGTACCTTTTGATCACCTTCACCCACTCCCACACCCTACCTCTACTCCTGACAACCACCAATCTACTCTATTTCTATGAGTTTTTCAGATTCCACATGTACGATCATATGGTATTTGCCTTTCTCTGTCTGAATTATTTCACGTAACATAATGTCTTAATATTTTGTACTATTGCTCTAATTTTAAAACTAATAATCAGATAAAAGAAGAGGTTTTTTCATCCCAAGGAAAAAGCAGCGAGGTAAGTCCTTGCCAATGGTGATGCAAAATAATTTGCCCTAAAAAGGCATATTCTCTAGGGCAGCCTTACACCTGTAGGAAGGAAGCTTGTTTGGACCATAATGTACACGGGAGTCATTGGATGTAAATTGTAATGCACTAGGGTCTAGAGAACATTCAAAAGGAACAGGAATGTCCTAGGCTGCCACAAACCAGTGATGATGTGACTTGAAGCATGTAGCCAAAACCCACACCACAGAGTTCAGGAGAAAGGATGAGCTGATGAGCGCCAGTCAGGGAAGAGTCTTGCAAGAAGCAGAAGGTCAGGTGTCCTGCAGAAGACAACCTTCCATAATGGGAGCCACTGCTCCCATTGTGGGGTCAACCTTCTTGGGTCAATGCCATTCTGGACCTGACACTTCCCTAGTGATGTTCACTGAGGGTATGCTGCTTTTCACAATAGCCCTGGTAACAAAAAGTTAATAATGCATCTAATGTTCACAAATAGAAGTTTAAAGTTATAAGACAATGACAAATTGCTTTTTTCAACTAAGACTAATTAATTGATTGACTATAAATCAAATTTTCATATGCTGGTTCTTGTTTAAGAGAGGTGAAGTTTTTTTCTTCTTCTCTTTACCTAAGGAACTAGATGCTGAGAAAGGATGATTAGTGTCATTATTTTAGAGATGTCCACCATGTGGGAAATAGAGTTGTAGAAATAGACACTGTGCAAATAAATGCAAGCTGTCAGTATGAGTACATTTTATAAGAATATGATTTAGGCTATGAATGTCTAAGATATAAAAAGACACTTTCAAACGTGTTTCTAATTCATTTAGATCCCTGGAAGTTTTGAGAATAGGTACCGAAGGACAGGTATGACTTTCACCAGGCATGCGCTGTGTCCAGACATGGGCTAATCGTTTTGTATACACCATGCAGTTCATATTTACAACAATCCTATGAGGTAAATTGCACCTTGACCCCATTTTAGAGATGAGAAAATTCAGACCTCAGCAGTTTAATAAACCTGCTTAAAGTGACAAAACCCAATGTTGACATTAGATTTTATGCTTTCTTGCCTCCAGAATCTGCCTCTGCCTCCTGGGGTATATTGCAGAGCACTTGCTATAAAGATGTAACTTTTCATGTATGAGGGTATGGACAGCAGTATAAATGTGAAGCAAAAAAAAAAAAAAAAAAAAAAAAAAAAAAAACTAGAAATAAATTGGTTAAGCTGATTAATTCATGCCATGGAGGTAAGAACTAACCCTGTGGTTAGATGTGAAACCATCCAATGCCGTCTGGTGTCGTGTCCTTGTGTCACAGAGAGTTTTCTTCTCAAGGTTCCACGGAAAGCATTAAGAAATTCTTTTTTTAAATAAATAAGCATGGATAAATAAACCCCAAAAGAAAACAGGTAGTACAGGCAAATGTAATAAAAAGAAGTCAGTACCTCTGTGCCCTTTTCCAATGTTTTTCAAACCGTGATGAAGGGCATCCTATTGGCATCCCAACAAGACCCCAGTTACCAGTTTGGCCATGCTCATAACTGAAAACACATGATAAATTTCCCTAGTATACCACCCTTTATCATCAACCTAACTTCTTTCTTCACTAAATCAACTGATCCTAAAACAACAGAAGTCTAAAAAGACTATAACATTATCCAGCTCTATTCAAGAAACTAGTTGACAACCACTTAATAAGAGCTATGTGTTGATAGCAGAGACACAAAATCGTAATTCACTTGCCATGATAAGCAATATCAAAATTTCACTTAGGCATGTTACTACTTTTCAACATCTCTTCACCTATGTACATATGTGTAAGCATTCATGTGATTGATTAAATCGACAACCTATGTATGCTTAGATAAAACTGGAGTGTTATTAAGTTATTTAAGAGATTGAGGCAACTCTTAGAGTTGACAGATCAAGAAAAATTACCTTTTGACTTATTTTGATTGTATTCTTTATTCACTTACTCATCTTTTTTTTCCTGCCAGATTAATCCTTCTACAACTGCCCATTGTGCTATTCTCTCTTCCATGCCCTCAATCCCTCTCTTTTCCCTAATCACATTAATATAATAAAACCTCCTAAAGGAAGCTCACATTCCCTTTAATTTCTTGACTCAGAATCACATGACTGGGTCTATTTTTAATTCTGCCTTATTATATTGTGTGATGTTGCCTTTGTCTGTTAACTACTCTCACTCTCTATTTTCTCATAAATCCAGTATAATAATATTTACCTTGGATATGTCCAAGCATGTTGAAAGAATGTACTAAAACAATGTTGATTTAGTTCAACGTTTATCTAGTGCTGTTTTAAGCAGGAAGCATAGTGACTGCATCCAGCCTTGGTGGAGCTCACATTCTGGTGCACAAGACTAACCATAAAGTGCATGGACGTCTGGCGGTGACGTGTGATTGTCCTGGGAAGCAGCAGGGAG
Organism: Furipterus horrens; assembly: GCF_987537825.1. Classification (NCBI taxonomy): domain Eukaryota; kingdom Metazoa; phylum Chordata; class Mammalia; order Chiroptera; family Furipteridae; genus Furipterus; species Furipterus horrens. The sequence goes on from NW_028327175.1 coordinate 32,592,920, forward strand.
CTATCGCAAGTAGGTGAGCAAGGATATTCAGTCTCTGAGAAGGTGATGTTTGAGCAAAGAGTGGGATGAACTGAGGAAGCAAGCTCTGCAAGTATTTGGGGGAAGAGCACTTCTAGCAGAGAACAGCCAGTGTGAATGTCCCAAGATAGGAATGATTATCATAAGTGCAAAGGCCATTTTCAACTGTCTTAATGTTTTCAATATAACCGTGTTCTACCAGAGGTTTGTATGTAACCTTGATTAGTTATTTAGAAAAATTTAGTAGAACTTATGAAACAAAGAGCAAGATACTTGTGAGGCTGCTCATTGGCATTGCCAACCTCTTCAATTGATTTTTTTTTTATTTTACCTAATTAAATACCCATATATAAGAATTTATGTTCTCTTATATCTTGAATATGAAGAATGTACATTTCTCCCTAAGTGACAAGAAATGAGAAGCTCTTTTTCATAAATCACCTATGGTAATCACTGTTATTCGCATGTGTAATTTATTTTCTTTTCTTTTCTTTTTTTTGGTTACAGGCAGGACCAAATAGTTTACATAGGTTTATTGGCTCTTTGTATGTCTTCTTTCGTACATCAAATATTCACAACTATTGTCAGTTTTTCAATTTGTATGGTTTCTTATTGATTATATGAGCTTTTATATATTAATATTTTAAAATTTTATTTGGAATATATTCTAATCTGTAATGTTTCTTTAATTTATGTGGCATTTTTCACAAATAAAAATTTTATATTTTTATGATATTAAACCCTTTGTGGTTTATTATTTCACTTTACTCTTTAGACTGGCTTTACCCACCCCCCCAAAGTTTTAGGCTCCATCTTTGACATTTAACGCTAATCCAACAGTAATCCTGTTACTGTTTTGGGAACAGTAGATGTATAATTATTATTGCTGTTTTTACAGTTTTATGGTTCATTTGTTCCCCCACACCATTTGTCAGCTACTTCCTCCATTCCTCAATCAAGATACTTTAAAATAGCAATAAACCTGAATGCATCTGCCACAAGATTTTGAAACTGCCATTGTTAAAACTTCCTTCTTTTACAAATTGAAGACACTAAGATCTAGAAAATGTTAATACATTCCTGGCTCTGAGGCCAGTGCCAGGAGACAGCATGGGCAGGGCTCTGGCTCCTCTGGCTGGTCCTTTTTACGCCTGGTCCCAGCGGAGGTTCCAACGTGCAGACTGTGGTCACTGCAGATCTGCGTCCCTGGGGGTCAGGAAACAAACACACCTCTTCCCAGATAGCCCTCAGTGAGCTCAACTTTACCTGAGGGTATCTTTTTCAAAGAATCAGGAGAATCCTCACAGAACTCTTGAGTCTGAAATAATCCTGGGAAATGGCCAACAGGAAGCTCTTTTCCATAGTTTGTGTAGACAGTTTGAGGTGTTTTCAATGTCTTTGAAATCTTACACCTTCCACACAAAGGAAGGCTTGTTGATCAGAGAACATTTGCTCTCAAGTTTGGTGATTTGATAAGGAGAAGGGAAGACACATTTTATTTTAAATTGACTAGAAAATAAGATTATGGGGCATGTCTTTATTTTGTGACTTTATTTTGACATTTATACTCTAACAGAGGTGCTTTCTGAATATGCATTTAAATATATCAATTTGTTTAGCAACTTGCATAAAGCATTAGAGTGGACTCAAATTATATGATTCAAATGAGTGGGGTTTCTTCTTTTTTTTAATTAAAAGTAAGCTTCCTTTGAGATTAGTTAGAAAATTAAATTATGCTAATTCACTATAACTAAGAAAATTATTATCAATAGTTTGTATCATACTTCAAAACTTCTTATAATAAAGATGCATTAGCAAGACAAACCTATTTAAAGTAAATTAATATTAATGTGCATATTATGTGGGCTTTTAGGTCACATGTTATATCAGTGATATTCAAATCATATGCAAAGTTAACATTTCTCATGTAAAAAGTGCATAATTTTTAAATTAAACATTTTTCTAAATAAGTAAATGTTAATACAGAAAAGAATTGTTCTCTTAAAGTATATATTTTGGCAATCACTATAAAATTATTTTAAAATATAAGCACGTTTGATATTTTATCTGTAATTAAATTGTTTTAAAATGATTGTAATTTTTCTAAAATTGAAGTGATTCAAAGCTGCTCTTTGAAAAATATTATTTTTGATACAGCTTTTCAATGGAATACATACATGATCAAAGTCTATCTGTTGTTTACAATTATTTTTATTTCCTTGAAAAACTTACTTGAACTAATTTGAGTAATATGATTAAAACTCACCATAATTATAATGTTGATTGCCTCCTGAGCTCTGCAGTACCCTCTACTGTGTCTCTCTTCTCAACTCTTACTTTGTGGGGTTGACTTCCTGACTTCCTCGTCCACAGAGCTGTTACCCACGAGGTTGTCCTAGCTGCCCCTTCTCTCTCCTCTGTACTCTTTTGGTGGTGGCATGAGGTGGAGTGGAGGGTCTCGTTTATTGCTAAGTTTTGCATTTGGATGTTGACTCCAAACCCACATACCTCTTGAGGCAACTTTCGGGTACCCGATCTGTAAGTGACTACAACTCAACTGACTCAAACGCACCCATTGGCTCATCTTGTGACCCGTTTACTTAATTCTTTTTTTCCCTCCATATCTCCTCTGAGGAAAAGTGATGTCTTAATTTTGAACTTAGTGTTTTATGGAGTTTTCACCCCCACAACAAAGGAGTCATACTGTGTTTCAGGGTCTGACATGGGGCTTAAACTTTCAGGGAGCAGGTGGGAAGGAGTTAGGAAAGGTTTTCCTGTAATTTTTAGCTGTCACCCACTCAGGTCACCCTCAAAGCTTATCACCCAGTAGCTCCTTGAGACCTAGCAGCTCTCCTGGTACCACTCCTGAAACATGGGGATGGCGGTGAAGTTTCCAGGTCCCTGTCTCCCTATCCAAATCTCACTAAACCCACTGGTTCTCAGGCAGGAAGCAGGGCAGGTCCCTCAGCCTTCACTCCCTTCCTGTCCCAGCCAGAAGAAGTCTCTTCCCATGTCTGTGTGTGAGAAAGATGGGGCAGAGGCAGGGGAGTGAGCAAAGCTGCCCTCTCTCCAGCTACTTCAGGACACTTGGTCTTGCTTTTCCCCGTGTTTCCTTCAGGGGCTCCTGCATAATCTTCATGATGTTTCAGGGCTTTTGGAAGCAAATTGCAGATCCATAGGTTTTCCTGTAGGTGGAGAAGCATGAGGCTGTTCTCTGTGTGTAAGGAAAAAGGGTAAATGGAACACATAATAATAAAAAAATGTGATAATATCACAAAATAGTATCCACCTGTTGTGTGTGCACCTTTCTCGTTAAAGAAATGCAGAAAAGCAGATGGACCCCAATTTATTTGCAGAACAGCTGTTTCTCTGGGAAGGCCCTCTCTCTGGAGAAGACCAGTGAGAAAGCAAAAATTTCAAAGTGTCAGACTACAGCCTACACATGATGGATGTAGCAGCAATTGTGTTGGTATTTCACAATTTTCTTTTTCTGAGTCTTTATGTCAATGGAAACGATGACCAAAAGGGATTTTCCAACAGATTATGGAAACCACACAAAGAGATATACATCTCAAGAGTACAATAACAGTACACCCACCATGGTCAATTCCGATTTGAGAATGAATGTGTCCCCTACAGAAAGTGAAATGTGTACCATTGGGAAATAGAAGGCAGCTCCCGTGGACTTAGGAAAAGTTTATTCTTCTCTGAAGACATCACTCTTCTTTTGCAGTGCTGACTGCAAAGGAACACAGATAGAAAAGGATAACTAATATGATGGTGTCCTCATCACTTCCATCAATTACAGGGATCTAAATTGGGGAAATAATAACATCCCCAACTGCTGAGTCCTCATGGGCATTATTGTTTTAAATGCTGTGAGGATATATCTACCTTTTGTTGCCAACAATATCAGGGAGAGATAACTGCAGAGCAGTATGTTTGCTATAAATTACCAGAAGCAAGCTGCACGGTATCCTGAGTTATGGTGCAGAAACGCCCCCTCTAGTCCAGAGTCTGGGCTCTTTCTTACAGCTGATAAATAAGTCTCAGATGTCCAGCAGGGTTTGCATTGCAAATGTTCTGGAATTGTTTCTTCTTTGTCTTCCAACTCCCTTGCTCCAGAGGGGTTTTTCCTTCCATATTTGCTGATCCTGATGTTTCCCTTTGCATAAAAAGCAATCCCATAATCCTGCGGATCAAAGAGCACAGGGTTTATTGACTGACTTCCTGGTGTCAGAGGTTAGGACGTGCTGTCAGACACAAGGGATATTAGGAAATAAAAAGGGTTACAAATATGAAAGCAGAGGATAAAATGCCAGCACCAAAGACATCTTTAATGCTCTAATAATCAGCTGCAGTAGATTTTATATGCAGCTGGGGCAGCCAGTTCAGTAATCTGAATAAGAAAACAAATGGTCCCCAGCTCTGCGGATGAGATCTAGGGAGACCCCCTCTGCACCAGCAGCCCCAGAGGCAGCACAGAGGAGGTTGGAGCAATGGGCCCCCAAGGGCCATTTCACAAAGGAAGATCTGAAGGCAGAGTGGCTAAGCAACTCCCCAAGTTCACATTAGAATGCTGCACATAGACTGAATTAAATGTCTTCTGTATGTTTCTGAAAACTACAGCCTATCTAACACTAAGTCTCCAAGTGGAAGAATAATGAAGGGTTTGTTTCACAATTTTGGCAGAATAAACCTGAATGTCCACCTTTGCTTATTTATGCTGTCATTTTAGTTAATCTGATCAAACCCAATTAGTTTGTTTTTTGAAAATCGCCAGCTTTCTTGATAAGAGATCATAAATGCACAGCCAAGGTTGGCGACCTTAGTATTGTGTGGCCCATTTCCTGTATCAGGAAAAGATTAATGTGCAGTTTTGTATGTCTGACCATTGAAACATCTTCACAAGCTCAGCACGTGTGTATGGAAGACTAAATGATATTGACAATGAACTGGGGGGAGGAGTACACAAGTGTATGTGAGTGTGTGCACATTGTGAGTGTGTGCATGAGTGTGCACATGTGTTTATATGAATGTGTGTGTGCTCCTGTTGTATGCCTGGGTGTGTACGTGCAAAGAGTGTTTACATATGCATGTGTGTGCATTGTGTGTGAGTGTGTATGATTGTGTGAGTGTGTATGTGTGCAGTGGTGTATGTTTGACGGGGGTTGTGAGGTGCCCAGCAGTGCTTAGCACTGTGTAACTCATTCACACATTCAGTAAAAGCACCTACTAACATAAATCAAGAGAAATGTGTTTCAGAGTCCATCACAGAGGATCACACACACTCTGTGGGGTTCCAGGCTTACTTCCTGTCACTTTAGGGGAAACACCATGCAGACAGATCAGGGCTATTCACACAAACACTCAATAAAGGTCTGTCCATACACCACTTGAAACCTGCTCCTTTAATTCGTAAGTACCAAGGGCTAGCACACGTCTGTTCATCATTGTCCCACAAAGGCCTGGGACCTGCCCTGGAATGTCATAACTGTTCCTGGAGGGTGAGAGAACAAAAGAACCTTCCTGCTTTCCCTCCTCCTTCAGCTCTTCTCACCCACTCCCTCTCTCCTTCTTCTTTCATCAGTTTTGAAGAACTTGTGAAGCATTCACTGACCCACAGTTTATTCCAGCTCAATGATAAGTTTGTCTTTCTAACACATTTGAATTAGTTGCTAAGATTGTTTAGTTGAGTTATTCCATACATGAAAGTCCATATATGAAAATTTTTAAACAAACCATGCAATCTGGTCAAGTCGGGCTTGCCCTCTGTAAGCAAATGTTGAGCAGGTGAGAGGTGCTGGCTTCTTTTAGATGTGGTCAGTACGCTCCATGTAGTAAGAGCTCCACCAGTCCCCATGGCTGTCAGATGGCCCCTGGCCACTGCAGCACCTGAATTTGCCACTTTAAGATCCTGAATGGCAGTGACTGCTGTTAATGAGACCTTATAACCAAAAAGCCTAGTCCAGAGCCTGACATAGAAAAGGGGGATAGTTAATTTTTATGAACCAGGGGTATGGACTTGGGGAGGATTGCTGGGGGAGGGGGGTGATGGGTGGAGGGGAGCAAGGGGGAGAAAATTGGAACTGTTGTAACAATATAATCAAGAAAAAACATTTAAAAAATAAAAAATAAAAAAAAAGAAAAGAGGGCAAATTAATACCTTGTGGATGATGAATAAGTGACAGAGCTAGTGCCAAAATACTGTGTCTTATAAACTGCTATAGAATATCAACATACAACACAGGCTAAAATGAGAAATGCTACACTTTAGTCACATTCTGCTGAAAACAGTAATTTTGGTTAACATTGTAAAACATATGGTGTAGCCTGATAAATTATTTACTAGGCATTCAATATAAGGGTAATTTAAAAATGTTTATAGAAAATAAAGATTCCAAATCAGCAACTTGTCCCTCTGCTTATCTTGCTTTCAACATCCTATGGTTGATGTTAACATTTGAGGTCCCTGTACTAATGCCATCCCAGGTAACTGCAAACGCAGACATGTTAACAGGCTGTCCCTGGTAGGACCTCACAGACGCACATGAATGGCGGACTCCAAGTACGAATGTCACAATTGAATGGCTTTCTTTTCATTCCCAAAAATGTTGTCTCTAGATTGACTGTCACTAATGGCCTGCAAATCCTCTCACTAATCTGCTTGTTCAAATTTGTGGTGACTGAAGTCCAAAAACAGGCCCTTTTCTTCATTCAGAGCATTTCCCTGCACTTCAGACTCATGGTTTTGCAGTATGTTCAAAAGAAAATTGTAGAAGACATGAACCAGATTAAGTGTCCTGGTTATTGGAAAGCTGCGCTGCTACCTTCAATGGACTTTTAGTGGGTATTTGCTGTTGGGTGTGGACAAAACACTGGGCCCAGTCTATGAGGGTGTGGAATGCTCAGTCCCTACTATCACAGAGGAAGGGCTTGAGTCTGATTACCTTTGTAGCCTCAGGTCCTAGCCCATGATAAACACCTACTTAATACTCAATAAATACTGATTAGATAGATTTATTAATGAAGAGATTTTTTTGCACCCACAGTCAACCTTTGGTCTCTGGATATTACAAAGGACAAATAATCTGAATTATGAATCAGAGAGCACAGACTTTTCTCCCAAGGGTGACTGATTCTGCTTTTAAGGTGGAGCCCATGGTCCTGTCCCTTGCTCAGGTGAACCATGATCATAGGAAGAATGAATTTTTTTTTCACTGCTTCAATAGGATAAGCAGAGTCTTAAATCAAGGTGACACATGGCTACTAAGAATCAATACACAGATTCTCAGAAAAGGACAGTTGAACAGCCAAGTGTGAGTGAGGTTGGCTCTCCATACTCTACAGGGGTCCTGGGCAGTGGGTTCAACCCCACAGGAGAAAAAAAATAAAAAACACCAACCTGAAACAACAGTGAGGCTCCTTCTTCTGCAGCTGCTCTAGCAAAGCAGGCACTAGGGAGCTTCTGCTTAGAAGCAAGAATTTCAGAGAAAATCAGGCCACAAGCATCTAATCTATACATAGCTAAGGAAACATCCTTGCTGTGGGGAAAAACTGGATTGCTCTAGGGGAGATGGAGTCAGCCCTAGGACTAATGAGCACGTCTAGTGCCCAGATCTTGACTTCCAAAACTATTCTCCCATAAAAGAAACCAAGGTTCCTTGGAAAAATGGCTGATTCTGGGAATGAGGCCAGAAATATTCACCATGAAACTGAAGCAGGTTCTATCTAGATCCTCTGCCCTCAGTGAGGTGCTCATCACCTCCCTTCTCTGCCCTTGAATGTGAGCTACAATCAGTGACTTGTTTCCAACGAGTTCAGCATGAATATCTGGATAAATGAAACTTTATAGTAGAAAAGCCTAACAAACACTACTTTTGCCAACTGAGCCAAATGAACATCATCAATAATAAGTCATGTTAATGGCATTTACTTTCGACATGACATGATGAAAATGTCACTTTGCTTCTATGTCTTTCTTTCCCTAAACCCATATCCCTGTTTACTCATAAAGAAAATAGTATAAAAACCCAAGTTGAGATACATTTTGCAAAATGCCTGACAGTACTTCCCAAACTTCTTGATGTCATTAAACACAAGGGCAGTCTAAGAAACCGTCATATATGAGAAGAAGGTAAGGAGAGTAAATAGAATGTGGCCTCCTGGATGGGATCCTGGGTCAAAAGAAGGACATTAGAGAAAAACCAGTGGTATTTGAATGAAAGATGGAGTTCAGTTTAGAGTAATGGGGCATGTCAGTTCAGCAATGGAAGGTATTACAGTAAAGGAAACCAGTTAGAGGTGTGTAAAAACTTATTGTACTATATGCAGCTTTTCTGTAAATATACAGATATTCTAAGAAATCAATTGCAAGTTTATAAAACACAAAGTCTTCATTACACTTCTCATATGCACTCTTCCTCTGAGTTACCCTGCACCTTCAGATGGACTGAAACCTGCATGTGTGACTGGTGGTTAAGGTAAGGTTTTCTCCTAAAGATTAGAGGGAGGGTGGCACTTCTCAGACACAACATGGTGACATTAGATCCCCAAGCACTGGTGCAGGAAAGACAGAAGGCATCATATCCACTCTCGCCTGCTGAATAGACCACACCTTCTGGAATATATACCTAACAGGACATGCAGCAAGAATTCTTGGTCTGTGCTATCCCAGGATGGTAAACAATAACCTTTTGGTGATGCTATTGTTACAACACATAAGAGTGAATGAGAGTGAGAGTTTTACAAAACTGTGGATTTGGAAGAACGGCTTTCACCGGCAGGTGGCAGAAAACTTATCCCAAAGTATAAAAATTTGCTTTCCGTTGGAGTCATTCTTGTTCATTAAAATATAGGGCGAGTGTTGCAGACTGAAGCTAAATTTTATGCTGTTTGTACTATTTGTATAAAGCTCTCCCCAGACATGTAACTTAGAGCTGGGCATTTGCCAGAGTGAAGTCAAGGGAGCTTTTTATGAATAGAGTGGAGTTTTATACCAAAGAACATTCTTTCCAGGTGAGCTATATGAAAAATCTTTTCTCTAAACACATAAGGATTATCGAATAATTAAATGCTCCCAGACTCCAGTCTTATCTGGTCTTCTTGTCGCAATTTGAGTTTAAATCCCTCCTAAATACACATGCATGCACATGCACACACGCACACACACGTCATGGCCTGTATAGTTCAATGGAAAGATTCAAAAACAGAAGCAAGGGGTGACCTGCCTCTTCTCCAGGAAAGCCAGGGCATGATGAGGAAACCGCTGACCAGTGGAAGATGAAAGTCACTGGTTATTCTAAGAGAAAATGTGCTGTGAAGGCTGTTCATTAGGCTGGTGGGGAGGCCCAAGGAAGTACCCTGGTGGCCTATAGCAGCTGCATGAGGCAGCCACCACCCCTGGGGCTTGAGAAACAAACAGAAGAGGCTGTATTATCAGCATTAGGGAAGTTAAGGGAAAGTGCCACAGTGCAGAAACAAGGACTTCTGAGGAGGAGATACTGCCCAGCCAGCGGTGCTGGTTTGGGGGCACCTTGAGTCTGATTGGAGAAACAGGGATCTGTAGCTACTGGAAGATCAGGGACCTTCCAAGTGACCAAGTGAGGCTAGGTGATATTGACAGGAACAGGAGGCCAACAGAAAACAATGGAAGGATGGATTTGCCCTCACTTCTTCCATGTGTTCTCCCTCTGGGTTACACTTTGGGAGAGAGACAGAGTCTCCCATGCCAGCCAGTAAGGGACAAAGCAGAGACTCAGAGGCCTGGCCCCAGCATAGCAGAGAAGAGCATGTGGTCAGCTTCCTACAAGACTTGGCCTCTGAGACCAGACACTTGGTGAGTGAGCCTCACCTGACCCTCCACAGAGCTGGTGGCAGACTGACAGGCATTACACTTGCTCAGCAAACCAGAAATCCTAGGACTATTTCAGACCTGGGCTTAAGCTCTTTGTATTCCCAAATATTATACAAAGTTGGATGGCATTATTTTTCTAAACTTAGTGTATAAGTCAGTGTCTTCCAGAAAAATAGAACCAATAGGGTGGATATATAAATATGATATTTATTACCAAAAAATGGTTTATGAGATTATGGAGGCTGGCGAGATGGCAGACTGAAGAACAAGAGGGCTGAGGCTTCAGTATGAGTCTGAAGACAGGGAGAAAGGAGGAGCTCCTTTTCACTCAGATTTTTTGTTCTATTTAGGCTTCAAGTGATTGGATGAGGCCCAGCCACTTAAGAAGGACAATCTGCTTTACTCAGTCTACTAATTAAAATGCTAATCTCATCCAGAAACACCCTCACAGATATACCCAGAGCAGGGTCTTGACCACACCTTGCCAAGGCCTCCCCAGGCCCACACCCAGACCCTGCCACCTTCCCTCTTCTTACCGTCATAGGTTCATGTTCCTCTCAGGGTCATGGCACAAGCTGGAAACATGAGAAAAATGGTGCAAGCACAGTAAGGCCAAGTACCGCAAATATAACAAAACCTCCATTATATTTTAGGGTGATAGCCATGAAGAACATTGGAGCAACCCGAGGACCGACATCAATCCTCCACGGCCGCGGGTACTGAGGGAAAGGCAGCCGTAATGTGTGAGAACAGCATCCAGCGAGTGTGTTACACTTCCTCATTCACCAGAGCACACACTGTCTTCCGTAACTGGAGCTGGGACCCTCCAGAGATAGACACAGTGATCAGGATGTGGACATAGGCATTTTATCTGGGATGTGACCTCAGGAGGCAGTATTAGGAGAAGTGACAGTTGGTGAGAAACAACCCACAGGTTACCTCTCTGGACAGCTGGGGCTTAGGCCCCCTGGGGTCCTCTGGGAAATCTTAGGGCACCCCAGAAATTGGGTTGTTTAGCCTGCAGTTGCCATTTGCATCTGTCTTTGGCTAAGGCTTTGTTTCTGGTGTCAGTAGAGCTGAAGGGGGTGGGGGCGACACTCTCAGCTCAAAATCACTCTCCTGTACACTGTGATCAGGTCTGCCACAAGCCTTAACTAGCTGGGTTAGGAATGTAAGGCAGGTGTAGTTTTTCTCTGAAGCTCAAAAGTTAAAAAGAGTGGCCATGGCATTTTCACTTAAAATTTAAGAGATGTTTGAGCAGAATTTGTATTTTTTTTTTTTTTAGAAAGAAGTGTTCAGTTCTAGCTGTAGCCTTTATCTTAGGTGTTATATCCATGGCCTCATGTTTTAGGTTTCTGACTTAACATGTCCCACATCATGTAATCCTAAATAGGACATCAGAACACTGAGCCACAGTCATTTAGGGAAAAGCTCTCCTGCTGTCAGATTACCAACCTCCTCTTCAGTGATCTTTTCTGCAGCTTTCAGTCCAGGGTCTGAGCAGCTCCTCATAGACCAAGAGATCCTGTCAGCCTTCTAAATTGCACAATGACAGACTTATATTTACCAAATATTTGCATTCAGAAATTTTTCATAGGAATACTCTAACAGGCCCTAGATTGAATTATCTTGACTCTGAACATTGGCGTCTCCAGTCAACAAACTGTTCTCAGGACTCTGTCACACACAGCTAAGGCAGCTCTGCTTTTAGTAACATGTAATTAGTGTAACCAGAAAACCCTTAGAAACGACATTCAGAGATTTAAAGTGGATGCAGAGCTATTGGTAGAAGAAACTCAATGTTTTAACAGGAGACTTCAAGTCAACAGTTTGTTCTGAGGAGAGATATTCCTGGAGCTCTGGTGTCATCTCCCAACATGTGTCATGGTGTTGATGGATCATCTGACACCATGTCCTCCACCAGTCAACACAGGCCCCCAAACACTCACACATCTGAGCCCAGTGACAGGTGATGTCATATCTGCTCCATAACCTCCCACAACCCCCACATAAAGAAACACCAAGCACTGGCCCAAATCTTAAACATGTACTTCTACCCACACTGATTGTTATAAAAGATGGTTCACTTAACAATACCCACTTTGTCACGAGCACCTTTGAGCCTCTGAAGGAAGCATGGCGTAAGGTCAGCCAAGAGGTTGTGATATTTCCTGTGGCCCGAGGTGGCGGTCCTGGTGGAGGTGAGGCTACAGATCAAGGTTGAGGTCTGGGGACACATCTGACTGCTCACTCAAATCTGGCAGTTTGAGAGCCATTGAGATCACTTAATAATGGCATTGGGTAGCCAGATTTTGCAATACACCTTATGTTCTTCTGTTTGCAAGCATCTCTTTCAGATGGTCTGTCCTTTACAGAAGCAAATCCTTCCCCTGAAGTGGAGGTTAATCTAGGCTGGGCCTGAGGGGAAAGGGTGTGCAAACAGGTGAGCTTTTCTCAAAACCTCAGTGAGGGAGATAAAATGGTCTCTTGGGGAACAACCTTCACGTTACATGTATGGCATCAAGAAGAGCTCCCGTGAGCTGTGACATCATGCCTGTTATCTGTTTGTATTGGCTTTCTGCAGAATTTCATTCCCTTTTTAGCTGTTTCTTTGTATTCTCTATTTATTTTTAAGATCGGTTTAAGGCAAAGGAAAGACCTGTCCTGGATGTGCCATGTGGTTTTGAATAAACAAAGCATTTTTAAAAGTCAATAAACTAGGAGTCAGGGTGAAAGAGACTTTTGTGAGCTCTCAGCCTGAACTAGTTATAATTTATTCTTTTCTTCTCCACACATACGTCTTGGATGATTTTTTGCTTGATTGTTTTTAAAATAGCAAAGAAAGCATGTTTGTGTTTCTCTTTAACTTCCCCTCCAATAGAGGCTCATTCTTCCCTAACAACTTTGCATCCCCAGCTCTCCATTCCCAACATGCCAGCATCTCAAGACAAGTCCCAGAGAAGGTCACTGGCATGGAGCTCCTGGAGTGATTTTAAAGGATGTGCTGGATGCAGGCCCACAATGACTGTGCCTGGGAGGTCCTGTCCATGTAACATTTGCAGCTCAGTGTTACCCAGAACCCCAGCTCCCTCTGATGACTATCTCTGATGACTCTATAGACCTCACTGCAAAAGATGGGCCTGCCCAATTCTATAATGTAAATCTCACACTTTGTCTCTTTCTTGATCATGAACCACAGTGCACCCGGCCTGTATGTGGGCAGCATAAATACAGTCTCGCTCACCCACAGCTCCTTGTGCTCATGCTCTGACACTAACCACACACTAACCTTTCTAAGGTTCTAGATAGAGTCTCTGAATGTTCTAGAGGCTTATATCCAGGGACACCAGGTATCTTCACATTTGCAAATACCTACATGTGAATATAAGCTTCTCGCTTTTCTTATTTGTAGAATATAGTGTTAATAACTGATGGTTATGAATCATGCTGATTTAAGAATGTGTTAGATACTCAGTGAATTCTTGTTTTATTACAAGGTATCTGCCTGATTTTTTTAAAGTAAGTATTATATAATCATAGTTGTTGATTCTGAAAAACTGAAACTTTTTAAGAATTAAGTAACTCAAGGCCAGGTAAGCCACACCAGCATCAATAAATGTCTATTGTCTTAGTCAGGGTTTTCCACAGAAATAGAGCCAACAGGAGGCTGAGAAGTCCCAGGATCTGCTGGTGACAAACTCATGATTCAGAAGAGGCAGCAGTGTAAGTTCCAGTCTGAATCTGAAGTCAAGAGACCAATGTGTTGGTCCTAAGACAGCCAGAGAGAGTAAAAGAGAAAGAGAGCATTTTCTACTCCTCTGCCTTGTTTTCTATTTGGCCTTCAACTGGCTAGATGAGGTTCACCCATGTTGAGGAGGACAATCTATTCTACTCAGTCTATGAATTCAGATGCTAATATTACCAGAAACACCCTCACAGATACATGTCTATTAAGTCCTTAGCTTACTCTGAACTAAAGCCTCATAATGCAAGAAGTTATCCTTAATCTCTGCCTTAATCTAGAAAGAGAAAAATATAAAGTCTACAACAGCACAATGAGGCTGTACCAGAGAGGCAGTTTTGTAAATGTAGAGAAGACAGTCTCATCAAAGACTTCCTGGGAGTGGGCTTCATCTGGATCCTCATAGGGGTAGGAGAAACAGCAGAGATAAAGCATGGCCTCCACAGCTGACATGTAGGATTGTCCTATGTGTCTAGAACAGGGCAAGGTGCCTGTCACAGATGAGTGAAGAGTGACTCAGTGCCTGGCTTTGAGAGGGCCTGGAGGTTCCCAGAGGGAAGTGATATGAAGCAGATAGCAACTGATCTGCTTTGCACTCAGTGATAACATTCACAGAGGATCATGACAATCGGGGCATTGAAGAGGAAATGACTAGAAGGATCAGAAGTCTTAAAATGGCATCATAATAATTGTGTCATAATAACACATCTCACATCATGCAGCTCTATATTTGCCCAATCAGTACATTATTCCAAAATACTAGAGGAATAATCTCCCTTTTGAAGGGGGAGAACACCAAGCTACAAGAAAGTTTAGTGTCTTATTAAACCTGCAGCCCTAACATGTCAGTAATTCATTAGTGGATTCTAAGGCATCTGAGTTATGGCACAAATATTTTAAGAGAGAGGAACAGAATGGATATAACCTGTATTGTTCCTAAAGGAAAGCTATCACCAATAAGTGGAAGTAACAAGAAAGCCAATGTTTGCTTGATGCAAGAAAAAATTGTGACATAATTTGAATCCTTCAGAATTGCATAACTCTTTTCAAAATGGCTTGTAAAAGAATCCCAAGGTGTGTCCAGTGTGCTAGAGTGCAATCTCACATTAAAGGAGGAAGGTGGATGAATTGGTCAAACAAAGACATCTCTAAACTCAAATGAGGGAGAATCAGCCATTCTTGAATCAATTCTTGATGAGCAGATTTTCAAAAGGGTCACGTTTCAGGTTGAACTTTGACTAGCAGAAGAGGCTGTGGGTTGAGTGCTTCTTTCTGCACCTATGGAGAGGCAATACTGTTATCTCTCATTTCTTAGTGTTGGCTGCAGATGACTGAGCTGAATTTTGTTACCTCATTTCCATTATTCTGGTCTAACTTCCATAATCTCTCCTGGCAAGCAGGTCTTACATATCTCTCCAAAGGAATTGCTTTAAAATAAGTCTTTATTAATAATATAAAGAAAATCTAACCCCATATATAGATACTTACTGTTATCCTAAGGAAGGTGGATGAAAATGTTGAAGATAAAGTGCTAGGCCCCAACGCCAACCTTTCTATAATGATAGTTAAGGAACTTTTTTGAAAAGAGGGACATGAAAGGACAAGGCAAATAGAATTGAAAAAATAAGTAAAAGTTCAGGCATGAAAAAGGAGAAAGATTAAGAGACACTGATGTGGCACACTTGGCTGAATTTTAAGAAAGTGGTGGGTAAGCCAAAAGGTGACCAGCTAGAAGGTAATGTGACTGGAGACTCCTCAGAAGTGTTGCAGCTGAAGGTGCCCTGTTCTTCTGGAAGTGTGATGAGGCAGGGCTCAAGGCAAGGGAAAGATGGAAAGTGTAGTTAGGAAGCAGGGTAAGTTGACCTTCCAATACTCTGGCAAAAGGGTCTGTAAGATGCCTGTGTGACAAGAGATATATTGTGGAATCACACTGAAAGCAGCAGGATAGAGTGGAAGGCTATGTCATGGTAAAACCCCCACACTCGGCTAACTGCGAGGGGCCAGACTCCATTACTCTAGGGGACAGGGGAGACTGGAAGATGTTTATCTGACCAGCCCAAGAGCTAAGGAGCTCAGCATGCCCAGCCGGGCCAACTTACCGAACCACGAGCCACAGTTGGCAGGCCCAACCCACACCTGAACCTCTCTATAAAAACAGTAAGATTGTTTACACTTCACTTTAAATAATCATCAAGCTGCAGAAGAAATCCACTGATGTGACAAACAGGCATACATACACATACACATATTTGCTTCCTGGGCTATAATATTGTGACTGTGTGTGTGTATGTGTGTGTGCCAGGAAAATGACCACTGGTAAAAAAGACAAATTGCAGGGAGACCAACTTCAAAAATAGACAACTAACATCCTCAGAGAGATAGAGAAACATCACATACTTGGTATTGTAACACAATGCTTTAAAAATAAATACATTTAGCATAGATAAAAATGTTTCCTGTAAATTCAAAATATGAAAGTAGTGATTATAAATTAAATAGAGTTTGGGAAATAAAGTTGGATAAAAGGTAAAGCATAAATAAAACACAGAACATATATTGAAAAATTATAGTAACATTCCAAAAGTTCAAAACCTAAATAGTAGGAAGAATAGAGAAAAAAAGAAGTGGAAAGAATGAAATAATCACCAATATAACTCCAGAAAGTTTTCTAAAACTTAAGAACATGAAGTATAAGGTTTAAAGAGTATCATGGATAAAATTGACCAAATGCAGAACATTGTGTTAAGAAAGGTACTCCAAGATCAATTTTCAGAGAGGAATATATAAAAACAGATTATGTACAAGAAAGAATAAAAATTCCACTGGATGTTTCAACCATAGCAATTAAAAAAAAAAAAAAAGGCCATTGAATTCTGAGTGAATATGATTCTCAATCTAGAATTATATGGCAAGAAAAACTATCAATAAAGTATGAGGGTAGAATAAAGACCTCTTAAAGAATTCCAATGTCAAATATCATACTATGTATCAAAAATGTACTAGAAAATTTGCATAAAAATGAAGAAGTATACTGAGAAAGAAGTCAACATAGAAACAAACAAAAGGATTCCACAGGAAAGAAAGGTGAAGGACCCCTCTAGGATGATGAGAAAAGGGGTTGCTGGTATGTAGTCATGTGACATGACATGTGGTCCAAGTGGTCACAGGTCAAAAGTCTCCTGGAGAGAAGCCTTCAAGATGGGGACAAGTAACTGAATACTTGATGTGTGTGAATACACTAACAGGTTTAGACAACTGGAAGTAAATCTGGAGGTGAATTAGTGACAAATACATAGCAAATTAAGGAAAAAGAAAAATAAGATTCTTATTAATTACAAGAAATATACAGGAAAGGAAAAGCAATAATTACATGACTCAAATTCAAATGCTGTTATGCCTTATACTGATGGTCTTATCATAATTATGATTATATATACATATATGTATATATATTAGATGAATGGAGAGATAGAAATAAAGTATGGGGATTATGTGAGAGTAAAAACATCTCAATCCTAATTTTCCTGAATGGAAAGCCACAGACAATATCTAAAACTGAAAAATCCAGAAAAATCTTTGACACTTGAAAAACTGATATTATATGGTACAAAGAAATACAATACTATATGTTGTATATCAAGAGGCTACAGTCAAATATCAAGTTTTCATTTTAATTATTGGACTATAACCAAGCATTCCATTGTCTTCTACTGGTAAAGTTATCTAGCTTTGCCATAATGTCACACTCTTAATTATTAGAGGCTTATAATAAGCTTTAATATCTAGAAGGGCACATCTCTACTATATTTTATTTCAAAAATGTTTTCTTTATTTTGGTTATTTCTTCTTTCTTAAAAAGTTTCATATCTAAAAGAAGTGTTGCTATATTTTTTTAGAATTGTATTGCATAAAGAATAAATTAAATATCCATGAACATGTCATCTCTTTCTTAATTTCAGTTTTTTCTAATGTATTGCCATATTTTTTCTCTTCTTTATCTTCACTCAATCTCTTGACAATTTCTTCCCACCCCTCAGCTTTCAACATCTTCTGCACCCCATCAAGTCCATCTTTGCATACCCCCACCTAACCTGCCCTCAATTTCAGATTCATAGTCAACACCTCAGCTCAGGTGTCTAGTAGACAGATCAAGTTTAACATAACCAAAACTAAATTTCTGAACATTACACTCAATCCCACTAGATCCACCCTGTTTCCACCTTAATGAGCATCAGCTCCTTCCTCTTAGTTACTCAGGCCAAAATATCAAAACCGACCTTGACTTTTCTCTTGCTCCCCCACCTCAGAGATAATTAATTGGGCAATGTCACTGGCTCAACTTTCTAAGTCATCTGGACTGCAGCCACATCTCATCATACCTTCTGCTGTCCCTCAGTCCTGGTGGCCCTCATCTCTACCTGGACCAGTTCAGCAGCCCATCTCACAGGTCTCCCAGCTTCTTTCCCACCCCCTACATTCTATCTAATCCCAGCAACCAATGTGATATATTTAGAGCATAAATCAAAACTATCTCTCTGCTCAAATCTCAACAGCATCTCCCCTTGCACTGAGGGCAAATGTAGTCTTCACAGCAGCCCTGAGCCCCAAGTGATTTCTAATGTTGTCCCCTGTCTCTTTCCATTCTTGTCCCCCTGCTCTACCTACGCAGCACACCTTGCTGTCCTGGACACGCCAAGTGCCCTTCCCTTTTAGTGTCTTTGTATCTCTGTCACCTTGACCTAGAGTTCTTTTCCCATAAGTATCTCTGGGACTTACTTCTTCACTTTATTCAAGGCTTTGCAAAGTTTACCTTGTCAGTGACACCTATCTGCCACCTCATTCTTTGCAGAGGTCTCTCTCCATCTCACATCCTCACCACTCTTACCTTGCTATTTTTCCATAGTAACTTCACACAGTCTATATCATTTACCATTTATCATGTTTATTGGTCAAACATATCCTTCTTTTGCTTATGACTTATTCTTAGTACATAGAACAATACCTGTCACCCAAGAACTCAAAAATGTTTGTCAAATAAATAATGAGTTATTCTGAAAGCACTCTTCCCACAAGCACCTTAAAAGCTAGCATATACTTTATTAAATGTGTCTGTGGGTGACATTATTTTACATACACAAATATTCTAAAATTTAAATTAAACTCAAATGTTTTCTACACTTCCACAATTGTACAAGGCCTGAATAAACATCAGAAGCAAACTGAAAGAGATAAACTAATTAAAAAAATGCTTTATCTAATGTTCTTAAAGGCAAGAAGAAATATAAATACAGACCTCAACATTCTCTTCTCTATTTTCCACATATTGAATTAATGAAATCCAGCTTGGTACCTGCTAGGTGATAGTACACACCAAAGTGACCACAGACTTCTGAGGCACAAGCAATGTGGTCATACACATCATACTAAAAGACATGGCCTCTGACATGGCTCAAAATCCATAAATTACTTGTTGTCACCAACAAATTTGGGGAGAGTCACTCAGTGCTAAAGACCCTGGAAAATCCACCATTTCTGGCAGATGTAAAGCACACACCTCCCTCTCTGAGGTTTAGCACAAAAAATCAGGGTTTTATTTTTATTGAATAGTATGGAGATTAATTGGTTAGGAAGACAAAATGGCAGCCTTAAACAAGAAATTTTTTTCAATAATCCTTGACTTCAAGACATAGGAAAAGCCTTACGTTAAAACGTAAGTGTTAGAGAAATTGAGAAAGGAACAGATAGATAGCAGAGGCAACCAAGATTGACTGAGACGTTTTTCTGTCAAGTATTCCTCCCCATCACTCTAGGGATCGCTCTTTCTAGGGAAAACAAGATTTCACTTTCCACAGCAGCCAGTGGTTCTGCTGCTTTATGAAGAAAAAGGGGATTTCAATATCCACAGTTGCTCTTGTGGATTTCTTCCCACACCCCAAATAATCACTTCCTAAAGAAAACAAGTAAGAGAGAAATTGATGCAGGCCACATTTCAGACAAAAGAAAGTGAAGAATGAAGAATGATCATCCTTCATGACTCTACTAATAGAGTTTATTCTGGGAGGTTTCTTCAGACCAGCTGACAGTCCAGCTTTGCATCAGATCTGCAGAAAGCTCTCCACGGTGTACTTAATATTAGAAATATAGCAGAAATACAATTGTCAGGGCCTCATAGCACGTATTGAATCACACACATACTCCCCCTCACACACACTGTCACACTGAAGTTTCAAGGCCATCTTTTTACCTGTTTGGAAACTGAGGCCGAGAGACCTGAGGATGGGTCAACAGTTATATTTCTATTTGGAGGCAGCACAAGCACCAACTCAAGTCTCCTAATTCACTGTCACATTTTCTGTATGTTTCCAGAAGCTGAAACAGTTCACGTGTCTTGATTTTTTTTTCAGTACTTCCGTATGCCAAATGTTCTACTAGTCTCTTCACAAGCATCATCCTATTAATCCCGAAGCCACCTCTCAAGCAGGGACATCATGCCCAATTTCAGATGATTTTCAGAAAGGAAACCACTTGCCCAAGAGCCCTTAGCTTCTAACTGATTGAGTCATAACAGGGACTCAGCTATGCCTCACTGCATAGCACACCAGATTCTAATCTCTCAATCTACCTGCTGATATCTTTGCTAGCATGCACTACTGTTGCCTGAAAAAATGTGTTGCTTTTCCTTATTTATTTATTATTGTTGGGTATTTTTAAAAATTTTTTATTGATGTTCTACTACAGTTGTCCCAATTTCCCCCCCATTGCTCTCCCCTACCTCTCCCTACTCCCCACCTCCCATAGTCAATCCCCCACCTTGTTGTCCAATGTCCGTGGGTCATTTACATTAGTTCCTTGTGCTTTTGCTTATTTAAATAAAAATTATTTCCTAAATAATTTCTTAACTTTAAGCTTTATTGGTTTGAGCTAACTGAAGTATTTGGGAAAACTGACAAGCTGAAATCCTAAAAGGTATTGATTTTATTAAAATGCAGTCACCATTAAATACAAAAGTACTATACTACAAGGTGGCATAACATTTCCCACCAAAGTATCCAAACATCTTTTCCTAAACCCATGTGATATGAGCCATAAACTTTTATGCTTACCAGAGGACATTTTTCACTACTGAGAGAGAAAGAGAGTGAAACATCAATGTGAGAGAGAAACATTGGTTGGTTGCCTTCTCACATGCACCCTGACCAAAAATCAAACTCTCACTTTGGGTATGTGTCCTGACCAGGAATCAAACTTGTGACCCTTTCTTTGGGCACTAATATCCAACCTTTTTGGCACCAGGGACCAGTTTCATGGAAGATAATTTTTCCACGGACAGGGGTGAGGGGTTGGTGGGGATGGTTTGAGATGATTAAAGTGCATTACATTCAAGCTCACCTCCTGATGTGCAGCCCAATTCCTAACAGGCCACAGACCAGTACTAGTCCTCCTCCAGGGGGATGGAAACCTCCGGTCTATAAGACAACACTCCAACCAACTGAACTACACCATCCAGGGCATGAGCTATAAACTTTTAGATTATGCTGATGCTATGGGAACACATGTGCTTACATTTGGAATGGATAACATATAATTTTTACTAATTTGGCACCAAATTATGAAAAATGTATGTTATGAAACAAGCCAGCTTATCAGGCATTCAGATTGTGCTATCCAGAGGAACCAGAGCTTCTTGAAGAAATGACTGACTTCAGGTCTCTGCGAAGACATAGACGAGATGAGCGTGTGATGTCTCATTATTCAAGAGAGTAAAGATGCCAAGTAAGGATCATGCCCAAAAGCATAAGAGCTAACTTGACTGTGGTCCACTGGCCAAAGATGAACAATTGTGTCATTCAGTGATATTGCTGCTTGACACTGTTAACCCAGATAAATACTATCGCTTGAAGAAATCACAACCATTCATAAGTCCCTCTGCTCTCGAAGCACACCTGAGCCTTCTGCTGCCCAACAATAACTCCCTAAACTGTGATGATTGTGTATGTCCTTTCTTTCCTCCATGACACCCCATCTGGTCAAGGGTAGAAGCTCTCATTCATTTCACAATTTAGCTAATAGAATGTTGCTTCCTTGACATGCTCCAGGAATAAAGGTCAATGTGCTCTTTGATTGTGCATCTCCCCAACTTGGATTCAGAACTTTCAGGGGCTCATAACTTCAGGATACATGTGGGATTAACAGCTCCCTCCTACTAAGAAATTTTTCATGTATTCAATGATCACATTAGCTTGCCTCACAGTCACCAATTACAACAAGACTATTAACTATTTTTTATGTATATTTTATTGATTATGTTGTTACAGTAGTCCCAATGTTTCCCCTTTGCTCCCCTCTACCCAGTACCCCCTTAGTTCATGTCCATGGGTTGTGCATATAAGTTCCTTGCTTCACCTTTTCCTATATTATTATTTTTTAAAATTAATTAATTAATTTTTATAACAATAAAAAATAACAATTCCCCCTTCTCAGATTTAAGACCCTTTATAATCTTATAAAGGACAATGGGCGAAGGACTCGTGCTCCTCTAGCTGCTTCAAGCTGGACATGATTGTCATCCTACCTACACTTGGGTCCAGAAATCCCTAAAAAGAGTGGGGATATAGTGGGAAGGGTGGCCTTCCCACATGGGGAAGGATCTTGCAGACTCCAGGTCAGTCAGCTGTTCCTGGACAATGGTGTGATTGGTTTAACAGGCTGGCGTCCTTGTTGTATTCTGGGGGCAAGAGATTTGGGAACACAGTTAAAAGGCATCATTCATTCCATAACTACTAGATGACAAAAGGCAGGGATTAATTTTTTAATGTCCCACATTAAGGGGAAAAAAATGATTCTTTGGAGGAAGGTATGGAAGGCACATCACACCTGTCCAAAACCCTTTTGCCCACTATACTAGTTTGGGCTGAGGGGAATATTTTAGGTTTCCTCTCTCTCAAACCTCTGGGCCCTTTCTGTCCAAGCCATTAGGATAGAAAAGAGAAACCAGTTTTAAAGTGAAGCCCACAGACCACCCCATTCTTCACCAACCCAGACACTTAGTTCAGCCAAACCATTGAGTCTCGGGAGGCAGAGATGCAGTTGGGATTAAGTGAGGCCTATATGTACGGACAATCACTCAAGTGATGAGATCATAGGCTAATGCCATTTGAAAAAAGAGCACACATGTTAATTTATGCAACATAACCCACAAACCAGTCTCTAAATCTACAAGACTGTCTTATTGGAAAGACATTCAGTCACAAGGCATTTGGCATCCTCCTTGCCTATAAATTAAGCATCTTTGATGATGTCACAGACATAGTTTAACTTTCAAATGAAAACAAACTTAAATGAAAATAAACTTTAAAAACAAAGACTATTAACTTTTATGTGTCAGTTATTGTTGAATACAACATCAACAACACAAAAATGTCCTAATTAATGTACAGAAAGTTTATGTCTCTAAGAGTCTCTATGGGACTTGGAGAAGGCTGTAGAGGAGGGTCTCTGGGTGGTGAGCTGGGTGCTTGGGTACACAGTCATAGTATTAGTGCAAATATAACACATCAATACTCATATTGTAGGTAATATTGTTGACATTTACAAATGTACTTCATGGTAACGTGGTCTACAGAGCATTTTCCAATCACAGTTGTCAGTAAGCTACAGACAGAAAAATGTTTAAGTGAGCATGGGTATTTTTAGCTGAAAAGAGAAAAGTAAAAAAACAAACAAACAAGTTTAAGTAGCCTTAACAACACAAAACCCTCTCACTGATAAGGACTTTGACTTGAAGAAGTAGCAGGGAAGGTGCCCATCTTGGAATAGTGAATACTGTGGTTTGGGTTAAGCCTAAACCAAACAGTTAGTGGTTTAAAACATCACTAAATAGGCCATTTCATCTTTGTTCCCCCCAAACCTCAACCATCTGAAGTCTGTTATGCAGACCCGGCCACAATTATTAAGTCCATCCTTAGATATATATATTTTTTTTTTCAAAGCAAAATGCATTTAAGCTTCTCTCAAGAGGATTTATGTTCAAATCTTGTATCACTTTGGGCTCTCTTCTGGAACTTCCCTAAGCTTTCCATGTTGTGCTCATTTTTTCCTCATTCCATTATATCTGTCAAATTCAACTCTGTCATAAGTAGTTATGACAGTCAAAAAAGGAAAAAAAAAACTTTCAAGATTCAGAGCATCAAAGCCTGTGTCTCTCAGGTTATATCTTCAAGAGCCTGGCGGCGGGGCAATCTTTGTGTTAAACAACTAAAAATGTGACATTTAAGTAGGGACAGATGCCTAACTTTATGCTATAATAAATGCCTGGAAACGCTGTTCTAAGTCTGCAGTGCACACAAGTAGCATTAGAGGTCAATTTTCCAGGTGATCTCTAATTCTTTCTTGACAATATATCATTTTACTGATGACCCTAACAACAACAGTTAGCTGCCCTCATATCACACAAACCCCAGAGGTGAACAGAATGATTTCATGCATGATATAAATAGCCATTTAGAAAATAAAATAAAATCATGTAAAATCACAGTAGAGAAACAGCCACAATTGGGGCTAACAACTTCCATCCATGGAAATATTTTTCTAATCTGGGATAACTCACAAAGGAGAAAGCCACGAATTGATGCATGAGGTGTAACAACCAACAAGATGATTCACATTCAAAGCTCATGGTTTTCTGACCTCTACCCCTGCGTTTATAAAGAGATGGAATATGAGAAAATGATACCAGGTATAATGAAAATTATGAGAAGCAAGTCAAGCTTGAAGGTAATAGTAACTTAGTTCATGTGTTCACAGTGACACCCTCAAGTCCTGTTATTGCTGGCCAATAAAACAGGTCTACCATGTAAAGACAGCAAATTAAAGAGATTTCCTTATCAATAAGTAAGTGTTGGTGAGGATGTGAAGAAAAAGCAACCCTCCTCTGCTGTTGGTGGGATTATAAATTTCACTATGAAAAACAATATAAAGATTAAACATACTTGGAATCTTTAACAAAATTAAAAATAGAGCTGCCATAAAACCCAGCAATTCCACTTTGGGGTTTTATCCTTAGGAAACAGAGACACTATTTTAAAAAGTCATAAGCTTTCCTGTGTTCATTGCAACATTATTTGCAATAGTCAAGATATAAAAACAACCTAGGTACCCATGGATAGATGAATGGATAAAGAAGAGGTGGTACATATATACAGTGGAGTATTAGTCAGCAAATAAATAAATAAATAAATAAATAAATAAATAAATAAATAAAATATTACCATTTGCAACATGATTAAACCTAGAGAGTATTATGCTAAGTGAAATAAGTCAGACAGAGTAAGACAAATACCATATGATCCCATTTATATTTTGAATCTCAAAAAAAAACATAATTATGCAGATATATACAAGGATTAAGAAGCATAATTGATAAGTACAAAATAGGAGGATATTAAGAATAGTGAAGGAAATGGAGAAGTCAAAGAAGTTAAATTCATAACCCATGGACATGAACCAACAGGGGAAGGTGTTGCTGGAGGGAAGGGAGATACAGACACAGGGGGTCAAAGGGGAAAAAATCAAGATAAATTAAATAGCATAATCAATAAAATATACTTAAACAAACAAACAATACAGACTCATAGATACAGAGAACAAGCTTATTTGTGCCCAAGAGGAGGGGCTAAGGAATGGGTAAAAGAGAAAAAGCAAAAAGTGGAAAGACATAAAACACCATAATTTTTATTTACCTCATGCTTTGATTTCAAGTGCATGGAATCTGATTAATTTAAAGAACCAGCTTTTCCACAATTATTCTAGATGAGCTGGAGAAAAATGAAGACATTAAGCACATTAATTCTGATTTTTAAAAAATCATTCTATTTAACAACTTCTTTTTTAAAAAACTAAAATTTTTAAGTCTTTGTATGTATTGAACTTTTGCAAAAGAGACATCAAGAGCTAGTTGGTGATTTATGTCAGATAAACAGTACTCACTCTTCCTGTCCCTCAGTGATAAGTGTTCCATTGTTTATGATTCTATCAAATTAAAATTTATCATTTATTTTAAGATTCATCAAGGAAATTATCACTCCTTTCTAGAACCAAATGCTCACTGGGCAATGAGTGAGAACTTGTGAAGGGACTGTTTAATGAACTGCGTGGTCATCTGCTGGGGTGTGTCTGCCCTCTCAAGGGGACTCGTTCTAGCTGGTCCCTCCTCTAGGATGCAGAAACCCTGGCTGATTTCTTTTAGCAATAGTGCTTCTAATACCAAGATGCTTTTGTCAGATAAATCCTTGAACACTTTCATATTACTTCTTAAAAACAACTTGTGATAGAACCAATACAACTTCAAGTGAGATCGCAGTCAACACAGCCCATTTACTCTCAAAAAAAGGTTAAAACACTGAAAATGTAGGTTCCCCATATTTCCGGTAAACAAGATTGTTAGCTGTTTGGAAAGTGACCTCTCTTGGAACAACCTAATACAAGAGACCCAAGGATGATGATTACAAGGAGGCCCTCTGAGGCTTAGATGAGTTCAGAAATCTACACTAAAGTGTTAGATAAAAAGATTTGCTTTGCTTTGTTTTGATACTGTGCTATTTCCCAGTAGCAAGTGTATAAACCTAGAGGTTTTTTTGGGTTTTTGTTTGTTTGTTTGTTTGTTTTTTATACTGGTTCCTGCCAATCCAAGGGGATGCAAGGAAGAAACATGAGGTCTCGAGGTTCCTAAATAAATTCTCTATTTTTGGACAGCACTTCTGTGGAGTGGAAATGAACGGGTGTGGGGCAAAGAAGTGACAGAAGCATTTTTGGGGAAAAAGTAGCTGGACCCCACAGAATGGTGAGGACTGAAGGGGACTGTGCCTGGATGTGGGAAACCAGCTCGGGTGTATCCAGTTTGTGTAAGATCAGTATCATTGTCAAGAAACTTCCAGCAGAGAATATTGTATTCACCATACTTTCTTGATCCTGACTCCCATTATTCGGCATGAACACAGATGTCAGGTGTTCACTCACCCACTGGACAGCAGGCACATCAGAAGGGACAGGGTGACTAAACAATGTTTCTGTATCTTAGAACCATGCCTGGCACCAACAGGGAAATGAGCAAATGGATGAATAAATGAACAAATGAATGAAACTAATGTACAGAGAAGATCAACCCAATTAAGCAAAGTTTAATTATAGTTGAGGGTTACATCATAGCAGCTATCTACATAGCACAGGTGATGGACATACCATGCACAAAAGGATTTATATGTATGTGTTTATGGGTTTCTCTTTCTCGCTGGACCATCCATGCCCTTATATGAGAAGGGAATACAGTAGTTCCTCCTAATCTGAAGGGGATACATTCCAAGACCCACAGTGGATGGATGCCCAAAACTACAAATAGTACCAAGCCCTATATATACCATATATATATATATATATATATATATATATATATATATATATATATATATATATATATATAAATACATACATACCTATGATAAACTTTACAGCTTCTCTTTGGCATATTTGAATTTTCAGCATCACTACTCTTATGCTTTGGTATCATTACTAAGTAAACAGTGACTGAACATAAAATATTGCAGTTACCATGGCAGTCAATCTGATAATCAGACTGCTATTCCATGAATGATAAGCAGCAGTATAGAAGGCCTGGAGATGGCGAATAAAGGGATGGTTCAAGTCCCAGACAGGACGAAGCTGGATGGCAGGAGATTTCATCATGAACCCTGGTCTGGTAGTTCATTTGGTTAGAGCATTTTCCTGATGCACCAAGGTTGTGGTTTGCTTCCCTGGTCAGGGTGATTACAAAAATCAATAAATGAATGCATAAATAAGTTAAACAACAAATCTATGTTTCTCTCTCCCTCTCTCCCTTTCTCTCTCTCTCTCTCAAAATCAATAGATAATTTTTTAAAGATGAAAAGGAAATTTCATCGCACTACTCAAATGACAGCAATTTAATTCTTATTAATTTTTATTTCTGAAATTTACTATTTAATATTTTGAACTGACATAAAGTGAAACAGGGATAAGGGGAGCTACTGTAGAGTACCCCCATGAAGGTGTCATCTGCTTATCCACCCTCAGGGACCTGATGACAAAGGTGCCCTGAAGTATTGCAGGTCCTCCCCCTCCTCTCTGCACCCACCCTTCACTGAGTCTTAGAGTGTGGCAAGAAAGAAACCATCTGTCTTTTTTAGCTCTAGGCAAAGTAGTTCTTACACAGAATTGTTGGGTCTTTGCATGGCCACATGTGCATAACCCTGAACTGGGTCACAGAGACTGATCACAGAATTTGCCAGGTGTGTCCGTCCTGATTCCATCCTGATACCATCTCTTTGCATTTGTGTCCATCAAGCTAAGAATGGGAACTATCTTCATTTGGGGGTTAATTCTGCAAATAGAATCCAGCAGTTCCATGAACTTCTCACTTTAAAGACACCTTGCTACTTATGTTTTTCCAGTGTTAACTGGGGATCGTTCCTAATGTACAGCACAAATTCTTGTGCAAGACCAGGACCTCCTATAGGTCAACCTGATACAAAGTCTCTGGGAAAGAGGATGTGTTCTCAAGACAGCTGTTTTCTCTATTCGGTGTTGGAGAAACTCCCTGGGTTGAAGCAGATGTACTGAGCCCTGGCCCCAGAATAATAACCTGGGCTGAAGGGAACACCTGGAGCAGAAGAGCTTTGCCCCACATCCTGGGAGGGTGACAGGCAGGCACATGGGATGGGGCATGTGTCCCCATGTGATGCTGAGACTAGGCTCCTGGAGGACCCTGTGCACACTCAGTATCTGTGCAGCACTTCCTATGAGGACTGTCTGCACAGTAAAAAACACATGGGAGACTCATGAGAGGCTTCAAGGCCTGCTCCAGAGCTACTTGGGTGGGGACCCAGGAGTGTCACACAGGACCCAGCAAGTTCTACAATCACAGACAGCACTGAAGTGGAATAGACAGTGACTAGACTTGGCCAAGTGGGAAGAGGATACTAAGAGCTTCTTTGCCCCGGGGCCTGAAAGACTGCACCAAACATTCCTCACCCCATCAGAGACTAGGGAGCAGACACTTAAAGATTGGACCAGCTGCCCTCACTTGTGTGTAGTGCAAGCTGTTCCCTGCACCAAGGTGCCCAGCCAAAGGGCAAGGGTGCTGGATTCCAGCCCAGCTCTGCTGACTAAATAAGACCTTTAAGGCTTCTGGTTCACAGAAAGGTGCTGGGACATCTGTGCAAGGCTACCTGTGCCAGGTCACTGCCCCTCCATGGGTTCCGGGCAGCAAGCTTTCTGCTGCACCTAGGGTCCAGGAAAAGTGGAGGGAGTTCCCAACAAGTGAGGGAGTTAATGAACATGTACCTAAAAAGAGGAAGCAAGAATGGAACTGTCAGAAACTAAAGCCACCTGGGCTCCATCCAGTGCACCATCTGCTGCAGTAAGATGGAGAGCATTACCCGGTGCACTTAGGGTCCCCAGCTACAAAATGGGAGTATTAATATCTGCCTCACAGAGTTACTAAGAGGCTCAATGAGTTCATAGATACAGAAACATGTACCTGGTTCACAATATAAATGTTAATAGAGGTGGAGGTTTCACATAAGTAAATAAAAGTCTGAGGTGGGGAACCACTAAGAACTAAAAATGGGTAAGGTTAAGTTTCAGTGATTCTCTCATTCTGGCCCAATTTATTCACCGGGGTGGAGGCACACAGAAGAGAGACACCATTGATTTTGGGAACCATGAAGGAGTAAGTCATGTCGTCTCTTCAGACTGGATGGTGGTTGTGCAGAGAAACATGTCCCTGGAAGTGCTCGATAATGAAGACTTGGAGCAGAGAATGGCTTTAATGAAGTTAACAATAAAGGGAAGGGAAAGTGAAAACTAAGCCAATGACTCAACAAGAAAACATCACAAGAGAAGGTTTGTTTTTGCTGGGGGGTTGCCAGTGATCAAGGTCTCTTTGAGACCACAGGAGTCCCCAAGGAGCATGAGGATGAAAGTGGAGGGAACAGAAGGTGATCGCTGCAAAAATAAGATGTCTCTGGGCATGGAGGTACTGGAGAGTGTTCAGTCTCAGCAGAGAGGTCACCTCGGGAATAGGAAGAGAAGTTCTATCTCTGTAAAGGAGGGGAGGAAAGGAAAAACTAAGCACCTGGCCATGCCCTGTGTCTAGGAAATGTTTCTGTGAGCTAAGGAAGTGCACACCTATGACTCCTTCTGCAAGCTCTCAAGGGAATTAGCCCCCTGTCTTCTTTCCTTAAAGAGGCCCTCTTTTGTGTAAGTCCTGACCTCACAAAAGCTGGGTGCATGCCTGCAGTCCCTAGTCCTTCTCATCCATCTCAAGTTTCTTTGTCTTTTTTATTTTTTAAATAAGGGAATTACTTTAAGAATATTAAAATAAAACATTTAGTTGTAGTCTAGGACCTTCCTTAGGAGATCTAAAATCTCATATTTTTTCTCCATTTAACTGTTTTCACTTACATTTTGATTTAAACATTATTTTATAAGACATCATGTATATATAAATACTGCATCCAGATGGCTTTGGAAATTAATGTTTATCTCCAAGGGCTCTGCAACTTTCCAAGGTTTTGTTTTAGTTTGCTAGGGCCACGACCATGAAGTAGCCATGGTCTATGTGACTTCATCTGAAGTTTATTGTCCCAGTGGTAGAGTCCGGAAGTCTAAGATCAAGGTGTCAACAAGGCTGGTTTCTTCTGAAGCCTCTCTCCCCGGTGTGAAGATGCTGATCCCCTACCTGTGCCTTCACATGGTCTTCCTTCTGTGTGTGCTTGCTTCCTAATCTCTTTTTTAAGGACACCAGGATATTGAACCCACCCTAAAGACTCAAGTTTACCCTAATAACCTCATTAAAGACCCTGTTTCCAAGTACAGTCACATTCTATGGTAGTGGCGTCAGGACTTTTTCATATGGAGTTGAGGAAGACAAAATGCCACCTCTAACATCGTCTTGTGTTTTCTGAACTATCAGAATTTTGTCCTCCATCGGCAATAAAGTATACCCACTCAGAAGCTTCGGGAGGTAAGAAGCAAACATCCCTCCTGAAGCCTCCTTAAATAGAGCTTCAAACAAAGACCTACTTGGAAAAACAAAGTCTTCCCTCCAAGTAATTCTCTACTGGTTCCTCCAGAAGTGACTCTAATTCAGCTACAAATTTATTTCGTCTACAGTCCTTCTGGTTACAAATACACGGTTATTCTAAAACAGAAGTTTAAAAATTAATAACATATTTAAGCGTAAGATTTTACAGGTTTTATAACATAAATTTAAAGTGTTTCCATGACACGAGGTAATAACTCTCTGAAGTGAGAATAGAAACGATAAGTCTAAACTCTCCCTAGTGTAATTCATCAGGACGTGTCAGCGCAGCACTTATATTTCAGAAGCAATGTTAATATTTCATCAAATCTGAAGCAAATAGCCTTTAATCCATATATTGAAACCCTAATAGTTGCTGTTACACCAGAGGCAACAATAAACTGTATGGAAACGTGGCCGTTCGTCCCCAGCCGGAGTGTTCATAGCTTCAGAAATTACGTTGAGCAGTTGGCTCCCTGACAGCCCTTGTTCTCATTACCGCTTGTGTTTATTGCACATCTTTATGGAAAAGTTAAAAATATTATGAGTAAAATCTTAATAGAATATAAGCTGGGAGATCTCTGAGAAGGAGATGAGAACTCTTAAGAGAACATGGTTCCAACGAAGAGAACCGCGGGTGAGTGTCAGGCTCAGCACAGCTTCTGTGTGTGAGGGGCCACTTCCCTGCAGTAATCACAGACCAGGGAGGTGGCGGCCTTCATGTCAAGTTAAATTCCTCAATATGAGAACCGTATGGGGATGTGTGATCAATAAAATTTACCCAGGGGCGAGCACAGGGAGGTGTTAAGTAGTTATAAAAACGATTCCTAAATTGCTTTCTCACATTTGAAAAATAAGTTACATATGGTATGTTTTGTATTTATTGAAATGCCATAATTTTGCTTCTTAATGTCATATAGGGCATTACAGGAAACTGTCTTTTTTTAAAGGAAATTTTAGCTTTATGTAAAGTGTGTTTCCATCTTAAAACTATAATACATTTGTTTTTCATACTGATTACAAATCCATGAACATATACGTATGTGTATGTGTTTTTCTGTGTCTATTCATCTCACAACCAAAAAAATTAGCTAATATTCACTTTTATGGTATGGAGATGAATAATCTTTAAGGTAAATTAAAGCAAATGCAGATAGAATCATTTTTTCCTTTTTTTGAATTTTGAGTAATTTGCATCAACTATTTAGCTTTATGATTGCATCTTAACTTAATTAATTTAGTTGATTCAATTAATATAATTAAATTTATGTAATTACTTTAACTAATTTCATGTGACTAATAATTTAATGTAACCCCTTTAGAAATTGTCCTTTGGCTGGTTCAGATATGTGTGTAAAAGGTGAGACAAATGAAAAATGTGGCTGGAGCAGAACTTATGTGGATAAGTAGGGAGGATCTGCTGTAACCATTTACCCAAAGATCACATATAGCATCCTCTTTTCATCAACATGGGTGCTATTCAAAACTGTTTTAGAGTTTGTAATTTGAAATGGTCTCCAGAGTGCAGCATATCAAAAGAAGATAAACATTTATGGAGTGCTTCCTTCATGCCAGGTAGTGTAAAAAAGCACAAAGTAATCTAAATACAATGCTAGAGAACCATCGTTGTTTTTATCCTGTTTGTTTGTTTTGATTTGGTGGTTAAGTTGTTGTTATACTTTAGAGATTTAAAGACTGAGATTTCATGGGACTCATTGATATGCCAAACCTCAGGGGTGTGCAAACACCATTATATAGGAAAATGCATTTTGACTTTGGGAAATGGCAAAAGCCATTGATCTAACTCAACTGGGAAATTCTGTAAACTCAAAAAAAATTTAAGTTTCTGTTAAATTCAAGGCTGCATCTCCACAGGGCAGTTTTGATGCCTGTTCCAAAGGGGAGCTTCCACAACTTTGAGATTGTGCTTCCCATGAGGATGGTCCTGATCTCCACCTTCCAGCAGCTCCAGACACCTCTGGCCAAGACCTGGGACCCATGTCACTCCCAGTAGCAAGCCGGCCAGGTACTTGTCTGATTTCTCTGCCCCTACCCCCACATCCATCTCCCATGACCTCCTTGGACTTGACTGCTATTTCTCCCTTTTCTCTCTATTTGTTTTAAGTCCTTTCTAAATAACACTACCTTGGTTTTTCCCTACTTTTTCAGGGGCTCCTTGAAATCATAGCCTGTGTTATCCTCTGGAGAGAGATGTTACACCCTCAAAACTCTTCTTAGATTGTTACACTGAAGACAGAATATGTCTGTTCTGATGTTTTTTAAAATGACTTAAAATATGCATGAACATTAAGCATCATTTAAACACGCACTATATTGTGTCGGACTTGAATTCTGAAAGTTGAAATTAAGATTCTAAAAAGACATATGATTAGCAGACAGCTCATTTGAAACTAAGGATAAAAGGATGGTGCAGATATGTCCTTGGAAATCTATTTTCCTTTCCTCCTACTTCTACTTGCCTGAAAACAACAATTATAAGATAGGAGAGGAGAGAACAGACTTTTATCCTCTGGTCCCAGCTGGGAGAGTCAGGACATCTTAGGTCAAATGACAAAATGACCTAAGCAGCTGGTATGACAGTGTGGTCCAAGCAGCTTTCCCAAGCTCAGAGTCAATTCTGATGGAAGCCGTCCCATTGATGAGTGTTGAATCCACTCCACTAGTTCTTTATCTTTTCTCCCAGGTTTTGGATGGGAGATCTTGCCTCTTCCAATCTCTTGTGAGAGGTAGTTTCCAGATCATTTCTACCCGGAATCCCATTTCTCAACTCTACATCATTGTCAATACTCCACCAGCCCACAACAGCTTCCCCACCGCCTCACTCAGTGGAGCCCACAGACTGGGAAGAGGGAATCTCTAAGGAAAATGCCTTCAAGTACAAACCCTAGGAATGAATCTCTTCACCTGCTTTGTTTCTTCTGTTTTATGTTGTTTTCAACTGCCAACTGGATATTCTCACCACCACTGGCCAATGTTCTCAATTCCCTCAATTCTTCAGATAAGAAGCCAGCTCGCTCTGACAAGATCACACCTGCTTGTGGCATTCTGTATTCAAGAGGAATACACTATATTTCAGCCCCTTTGCATCTAGTATACCTTCACACTCAATATTCCAGCCAGTCCCCAAGGAATTCTGGTTCATACTGGGCCAAACAAATATGATTGACTTGGTAACTTCAAAACCCACCTTGTCCTCACATTTCCCTAAATTCTACTCTTTGTGTCTTGGCAGGTGGCAGGGGTCAGAGTGAGTGTTCATGACGCACACAAAGAACTCAGGAATCACACACTTCTGCCTACAAGGCCTCTTATTTCTAGAAAGCATCCTTAAGGATTCACATTGATTTAAAAAAAACATAATGCCTGAGTTTAAGGTGTGTGGAGAAGAAAGAGAAAAGGTGAAGAACTAGTCAAGAATGAAGTAGGGCTTCATTCATTCGGAACTATGGAGGTGAGCAGGTTAGGGGGGCAAACACCCAGGTGTGAAAGCCATGCTGCAAGAGCTTGCCGAGGCCTGCAATTCCTTTTCTGGCATCATTTTCTGGAAATTACTGTCACTCCAAAACACAAATGACACTGTCTGTTGACCACTGCTCTGAAGCAAACTGAAACAGATCTCAGGTATCCAAAGCTTTATTCTTATTTATATCTTATTTATTCTATCAAATACTTACTGTTATTCCTTCTATGTTCCAAGTATTC
The DNA here is from genome assembly GCF_987537825.1 of Furipterus horrens. Taxonomy (NCBI): domain Eukaryota; kingdom Metazoa; phylum Chordata; class Mammalia; order Chiroptera; family Furipteridae; genus Furipterus; species Furipterus horrens. The sequence goes on from NW_028327175.1 coordinate 32,627,372, forward strand.
CTCAGAGTGCTTCTCAAATGCACAAGACCCTGTATCTTCAAAATAAACCTGTGAGGTAGATATTTCTACTTTACAGATGAGAAAACTGAGGCACAGGGAAGCCACACAGCTTGTGAGTGAAGGAGCTGGAATTCAAACCAGTCTGCCTCTGGCATCTGTGCTCTTAATAACCCCAACTCCATGGACCCCTCACACAAACACCTACTAGGTGAGGAATGGAACTCTGAGCGGAAAGGATTGCCAGGGGACCTGGTAGCTGCTCATCAGTGCAGTCAGGGGCATTCGACCCACATGTCTGCTGTGGAAATGTCTTCTTGAGAAAGATGATAGGGAAGTCTGAGTCACCAGGTCACCTGGCAACATGAAAAAGCATATTTGCTGTGACAACACATGGTCCTCACCACTGAGCATAAAGTATTGTCTTTAATATTTCTTAAATGAAAGGAAGCATAAATTTGAGTGAGATTTATTTCCATTGGATTGGAAGACTTTCTTTTTCTCACCACTTATAGACTAAGTATACCCAAATAATACTTTATTCAGTGATAATAATAGAGTTCACCCCTCAGGCTAGTCTGACAAACATGCAGAACAGCCACAATTAATGGTGTAGGTAATTTTAAAATAAATATGCAATAAAGTGACTTACACATGTACTTGTAAACCATCACATACCTCATACACTAGATAAGAGACATAATATAATTTTTGGTTCTTGAAACAGAAGGCCAGTAGCCAATGCTCACGATATTGTCACCATTTCACAAATGAAGGAGCTGTTCCCACATCAGAACCATCAGATTATGGTTCTCATGATCCACATTATTCATGTATCATGTGAAATAAACTTTATGACCCATGGTTCCAGCAGGTGACATTTCTGATTCCATGGAAAGAGTGTGCACTGGAATGGTGAGAGCAATGCTGTCCTGTGTTGTGAGGGCCAACGACTAAGTCTGAGCATGGTATTCAATGCTGGTGATGTGGTTATACATCCACCCATTTGATCACCTTTAAGAAATGATTTCATGATTCAGCTCAATTCTAGGGGTCAGGTTTTCCACCCTAAAACACTTCCTGACACCCTTGCCCCTAGTGCCTGTGGAGAAGGGAAGGAATAGGTGGACACAGGCTTTTGGCTACTGGGAAACTCCCAGGCACAGTGACAAATAAATGCCTTAGCAGAGGCCCCTCGTCATGACCTTCTAAATCAAAGTCTTCCATTTTAATGGCAACTTTGATTAAAATTAACTTTAAAAGAAAAAAGATATCTCAATGCTCGAAAGATTATAGTCCACTTCTCTACCCATTTCAGACATGCAAGAAGCTGGCTAATTACCTTGCAGAGTCTCAGTGTATCAGCAATAAAGTTTACTCAGTGTTGGCTACTCGAAATTAGAAATCTTTTTAAACTGACAAGGATGGGCAAGGTGGAGGGAACTGAAATGAAAGCGTTTCACCTTTTTCTGATGATGCGAATTTAGTTGCTCCTTACCCCCTGTCTTGGCACAGGTTCACTCCACTTATGTGCAGTTTTCATTCCTCCCACCAGCTCCAAAAACAAAGCAGAGGTTTACTGCATGCCGTAAATATGTAATGTGAAAGTTGTGCTGCTTGCTGGCTGAGACTACTCCAGCCTAAATGACAGTTCTCAAGGCGTGGGCTAGGCAGAGTTGAAATATACCATAGGTGCTTCAGAAACTGTTTTGCAGTCATGCTTCTGCAAGATTTATTTGAATATTTCCACATTTTAAGCTATTTGCATGTGTTCAAGGATAACCCAAGCCTGAAATCTCAAAGTAAGTGCTCTTCACAACCTTGTTTTGGAATCAAAAAAGAAAAACATCAAAAGTGGAGACCAACTGAAGAGATGCTTACAGACAGCCCTCCCACTCCAAGTGCTAAAAGACACTGTCAAAAATTAAACGTGTCCTACTTTTCCAAGTCAGGCACAAAACAAAAAAGTGTTCAGAGTTAAACACAATGAAGCCAAAAAGAGGTACAAAACATTCTTGAGGAATAGAACTGAATGGCAGAAAGTGTGTTTCCTGGTGGCTCATAGAAAACTTTCAAATTGAACAACAGACCCTACAGCGATGAACAACTAGTCATAGTGTGGCCTTGGCTTAGGTGGCTCTACCAGCATATAGAAAGGTAGCTTTTCTGCCTGTAAAATTCCATTGCACTAAAATGTTTTAAGAAATTATGTTTATGAGCATTATTACATCTGTTCCCATTTTATTCCTAATTTGTTATTTAATATATAGAAATGTAGTTACTTCTGTGATTCATAAATACACTACTTTCTTCATCACACATGTTTCTGGCTTAATATAATTTAATGTGTTTGCTCAAAATTGCTACTAAAAATAATATGAGAAATAAATTCCGTATTTTAATAATATTTTTTAATGTATTTATTAGGCCTCTGTTTCAACTTTTCAGAAATCTAATTGATTCTGTACTTTTTTTCTTCAAAGTTAATTGTAGTTTTATTCTTGAGACACTTAAAAAACACTCCTCTAACACTGTGGAGTCTTACTTTGTGTAAGTTTTGTTTACTTTTCGCATGCATGATTGATTTGTAAGATGAATTTGAAAGTCTGAACTGATTTCCAAATGGCATTTGGAACTTCAGGATGAAAGAAGAATGCAGGGAAGAGGGTGCTATGTTTTCAGGCCAGTACACAGTGGGAATGGACATGTCCAGTCCACAGAGCAGTGCCGTGTGGTGAGAGTAGAAACACCTACTTATTTCAGGAACTCACCCCACAATATGCCTGCGTGAGAAAAATGGCTCCACCTTGTGCACTGCTGGTGGGAATGTAAATCAGTGCAGCCTCTATGGAAAACAGTATAGAGGTTCCTTAAACAATTAAGAATAGAGCTACCATATGACCCAGCAATCCGTCTTTTGGGTATCTACCAAAAAATTTGAAAACATTTATTTGTAAAGATACATGTGCTCTTATGCCCATTCAGCATTATTCACAGTAGCCAAGGCATGGAAATAACCTAAGTACTCTTTAACCAACAATTGGATAAAAATTACATGCTACATATATGCAATAGAATACTACTCAGCCATAAAGAGTGATGAAATATTGCCATGTGACAACATGAATGAATTTAAAACTATTATGTTAAGTGACATAAGTCAGATGGAAAAGTATAGGAACCATATGATGTTGCTCATATTTGTGATATAAAACAGAAAGCAAAAAATGAACTTACAAACAAACTCATAGACACAGAAAACAGTATGGTGTTTACCAGAAGAGAAAGGGAGTGGGGAGAAGATGAAAGAGGGTTAAAGGGTGTCAAATATATGATGAAGGAGACTAGACTTTAGGTGATGAGCACCAAATAGAATATGCAGATGATGTATTATAAAACTGTACACCTAAAACTAATATAATGTTATTAACCAATGAATTTAAGAAAATTAAAATGGGGTACAGCTTATATTTACTGACAGGTTTTCAAATGTACTAAAAAACTTTTCATTAAAGAACATTTATTTGCACTCTAAAGTTTGAAATTACTAATAAGACAAAAATCAAAGCAGAATTTGTCTAAAAGGCTCTGCTGGGATCTCACCATCCCATAGCAAAGATGGCCACTCCTCACTGTGAGTTAGGTTACAGATGTTTACCCCAACACATTTTAATTTACTGAGGTCAAGTTTATCTCTAATTTCCCAATTTTTTTCCCTTTCTTTCTGAGATCTTCAGAGATAGTTATACACTTATCACAGAAATTGCCAAGCCTCTCCTAACAGGTGTGTGAGAGTGTCTGGGATAGACGTACTGCTATTCTGATTGTAACATTCCAATACAACAAAGCAATATATTGTGAATCTATGGATAAACTAGAAACTACCAAAACTTGAAAAAATGTTTGTCAACACGACTTCGATCAAATGCTTTTTTATCACCAAAGTAAGATTAGATGTATTGTAAATAATAAATTCAGAAATTTTCACCCTGCTCTTGGGATTTGATCTGCACTGTCACCTGGGCGGAAGCCCAGGATACCCGAACTCTTTATCTCAGTGTGGGCAGATTCGGATTACATCTCTTCAATGCACCTCAGTGGAATTGTCTTCTTCCCTCGAGTCAATAACATCACTGTGTTTATTTATTTTACTTGGTCTTGAAACCTTCCATATACAGTACTTTACAAAATTCTAAAGGGGGGGGGGGTGCTGTAAAATGTAAAGATATAGTAATGAAAAGAGGGTGACAAGGCTGCACATTGGTGATAGTTGGAGTGAACACTTTATCACAGTGAAGTCATTAAAGAAGGTAAATACAATTTACTCCTGATTTATACAAAAAATGAGAAAGTGAACGAGTTATTCTCTAAAACTACAGAATAAAATCAGAAAAAGAGGACCAGAAGAAAGAAAGAAAAAGGAGGGAGAGATGGAGGAGAGGGAAGAAGGAAAGATTGAAGAAAATGACAGAATTAGATTTGAACTCAGCCAGTCAGCCTCCGGACTAACAAATATTGAAATATTGACATGATGGAAAATATAATGATTGAAATGAGAAACACGAGAGATGTGTGTGCAGATTAAATCCATATAAAGCAGATCAGATTAAGAGATTCTACCTGAAATCATCTTAAATGAAGTATAAATAGAAACATAAAGAAAAACTTATGAGGTAAGGAATATGGAATTAAACGTGTCTGCATCCCCATAATGGAAGTTGAAAATAGAGAGAAAATTGTGGGGGGAAAAAATCAAGATGGAAATGAAAGGTCTTCTATTGCAAATACTCAGAGGGAACAAAACAGGTTAGACAAATTGCAGGGAAATGTAAGAATATCAAGACATAGAAGTTTTCATTGCTTCAAGAGAAAAGGGGCAGATCACTTACAAATAAGCAAAAAGCACATTGTCATCAATAACACCTCAGGATATAAGAAAACACGAATTAATATTTTAAACTAATGAGGGGGAATCTTTCAACCTACCATTGTATTTTCTGTCAAATTTTTAGTTAAATGTGAAGAAAATTCAAAATATCCTCAGACACACAAAACCTTAGGATTAGCTTCATAAAGATCCACCTTGCAAACATTCTTGGAGAAAGACTTTAATCATCATCATCATCATCATCATCATCATCAACATTATCATCATCCAGGCTAATTCTGCAGAAATGTGAAAAGCAGGAGTGATCAAATAACTTAGAGAAACGTTATACAAACAAGTAGGAACAAAATAAAAGGGAAGATTAAGTCCATATTCATTCAGAATTAGAACATGAAATAGGCAAAAAAAAAAAAAAAAAGCTATCAAAAATGTAAGAATACACTAGAAGTATTAGTATGTTTGACAGAAGACATGAACATTTAAAATTTGTCAAAATGTTGGTATTCCTCAAACTCAATGAGAACACTATCAAAATCTCATAAGCCTTTAAAAAAAAGCAATAGATAAGTTGATTCTAAAATCTTTTTGGAAATGTGAAGTAGTAACAAAAAATATTTAAAAGAACAAATTTAGAAGACTAACACTCATTTCATGACCTACTATAAAGCTAGAGGACCACTTGTTATTTTTTGGCATAAGAACAAATAAATAATCGATGGAACAGAATTGGGAGAACCAAAAAAGACTGCCATATATACTGTTTATTGATTTTTGTCCAAGGTACCAAGTCAATTGAATGGGGAAAAGAGAGTATTTTAATAAATAGTGTTTGGACAATAGATAGCCATATAGAAAAGAATAAATCTGAATCTCAGCTTGCTCCACACCTAAAAATTAATCCAAGTTTGTTCATAGACCTATATGTGAAATCAAAACCCATAATGCTTCTAGAAAAAAAAAATAACAGAATATTTTCACAGTCTTGAGGTAGACATAGCTTACTAAGATGGGACCCAAAAAGTAGAACCAAACATAAATAAAACTGGTTACTTCAACTTCATCAAAATTAAAATTTTCTGTTTATCAAAAAAGACTATTTAGACAGCAAATCAATCAATCACAAACTTGGAAAAATACTGTGGCACATATGTTTGACATGTTTATGTATAAATTTTGAAATGTCAACAACAAAATAACAATTATTTTAATAGAACAAAAGATTTAAATAAGCACTTAAAAAAAGTATATGCATGATTAATAAATACATCAAAGAAAAGAAAATGAAAATTGTATGAAATACTATTTTACACCTACTGATATTAAAAGGATGGACAACACATACATTGGAAAGAACTGGAGTTACTGGTGATCTCTTACATTGGCCAGTGGAAATAAAAAATGACAGACTGGAAATTAAGGCAACAAAACAAACAAACGAAAGATCTGGTTCTTCACCAGAGAATGTTTGAGAAGCACTATACCTGTGTGTACAAGAAAGAGTTAAAGATATTGAGCATATAATATACTACAAATAAATACTGAAAACATTTTGAAGAACCAGTGTCATAAGACTATGTTCTCGGACTGCACTGCATAAAACTAGGAATTCATCTAAAAAGTATAAATCAAAAACATTCCCTATTTTTAAAATCTCAATAATATACATTTTGCTTAAAAGGAAATTGTGAAGTACTTAGAAATGAACAACATGAAAACATTATATTTAAAAATGTGTGGACATATCTAGAATAGTCTTTAAAGTAAGATTTATATGTTAAAATACATTTTCATGAGGCAAGAAAGATTGAAAACAAATGATCTAATCAAAGGGAAAATATGTTGAATTTATTACACTAAATAGGGATTGATTTTAATGAAAAACACATGGGCAAAGTTAGCAACAGATAACAGATTGGGAGAATATATTTGCGATATCTAAAACCAACAAGGGACCATTTATCTAGAATATGCAAGAAATGCCTATAAATCAGAAAGGAAAAACACATTAGCTATGGAGGCAAAAAACATGAAGAGGCAATTCATATGAAAAGGAAACCCAAAATGCTAACAAGATGTGAAAAGATGCTCTGGTTCATTAATAATTAGATAATTGGAAATCAAAACAACAAGATCTCAAGTTGCATCCTTCAGACTAGCAACTATTTAAAAGGTGGATTGACAGGTGTTGGCAGATAAGTAGAAGGGGAAAGCCTTCTCCTGAGGTTGTCCCTGGCTAGATACACAGCCTTTTGGTGAACAAACTAGCACTATTGAGTTAAATTCAATGCATATATTTTGTCTGACTCAGCAATTCTGCTCCCGGGAACAGAGAGTAGAGAAGACATAGGGACACATGCACCAGAATGTCCCCACAGCATCTTGCCTGGTGACAGGGAGTTGGAGGGTTTCTAAATGTCAGTGCTTTGGCAAAAGATAAGTAAAATATCTCATTGCACACCATGGAACAGTGAGTAGGCAACAGTCAGATGCCACAGACTACACGAGTATTTTGTAATATGGCGAGATCTTTAAAGTAGAATACTGAAGGGGAAAAACAAAAAGCTAGAATGAGATTTATGGCATTTTACCATGCTTTATAGTAAATACGTATATTTATATAAAACATATATACATGTATATATATATGTAAAACATGAAATCTACCATTTAATGACGGCCAGCTGAGGCACTGCTCTCTGAGGCTCCTTGTCTCTGACTGAGGAACAGAGCTGACCTAAGGGTTGGAAAGCCATTCCCTTCCCATAGAGTAGGAAGAACGACTGCCCCAGACGTGGTGGGAGACAATGGAAAATACATGGGTGATATCAGGAGAAAAGAGCTTGAACCTGCATCTGACTCCCCCTGGAACCTGAGAGCGGCATGTCCTCATTCTCTGGCCTCCAAATGGGATGATCTGCATTCACAGACTTGTCTTTCTTACAGAATCCGCACTGCCAGCTCCCCACACAACATAGCCACCACCGTTCCCACGTTAGTTCCTTCAGGGTCAGGCAGGCCAGATCCTGGTTAACCCAACGCAGGTCGTGGCACAAGGGGCCGAGCCCAGGGGCCAGCAGGGTGTGGACTCAGACTCCACTACCATCTGAAGAATGGTGACGGCATGGCAAGCGGTCGCCCATACCCGGTGGCAGCCCCTAACCCTACCTCAGCCAAAAAAACTATTCCTCTCCACATCGCACCAAAAATTGACCCTTTCTTGGGAACGAACGCTACATTCCAAGAGCAACCTGGATGCCAAGTTATACAAAAGCTATACAAAAAAAGTATTTAGGAGCTACTCTGAGTGCCTAAGCCCCGGGATTGAAATGTTAGTGTTATATTGAGAGTCAAAGATCCTTTTAGGTTGAAGAGCCACCAGTCTCAGTAAATACAGTGTTCTTAAATTTTACTTATTGCTGGAAGTAGGAAAAATGGAGAAACTATGCTGAGTGTTTGTATAAAAACTGGAGGGAATGCACACATTGGTTAGGTCCTCTCTTCACGAAGGCGTTAGCTAACCCAGATCCAGGCCACACTCACTTGATGGGTTTAAAGGGCTTTACGTGAAGTGCAGTTTATATTGAATTTCTTTGTTTCTTGTTTCGAAGGTCCCAAAAGACGTGGCAACTACAAAGCAGCCCGAAAAACAGGAATGTCGGAACAGATGTTATTTAGGCATTTTCACATAATAAAGACTTCTAATAATCCCCAATGCCCAATTATCCTAACAGTTATGCTAAAGTTTTCACTCAGGGCATGATAAATGCAGACAATATTGACTTGAATAAAACCACGATTATTTAAGACATGGGTGATGCCAATCAAAGGAGACATCTAAACAATTGACTACCACATTCATTTTTAGCGCCCAGATTAGCCAATAACCTAATTTTGTACTTACATAGAACCAATTAGTAAAGTAATAATTGCCTGATAAGACTATGTTCTCAGAGGAAACAAATCTGTTATTTTCTACATTTCTAGAACAAAACTATACTGTGATATTTATCAGTGAGCATTACTTGATAATGTATTGTGTTTCCATCATTTGCCCCCATCTCCAGAAGGCAGTGGTGTACAGTCTGGGAAAGATAACATCTTTCTACAAGTACTTTTTCTTGTTTTGTATAGATCAAAGATAATTGCAAGAGTGATTGGAAATTGAAGGCACAGCACCTATTTTTATTTCTTTTACAGTGAAAATGCACTAATGTACAAATGTAGCTTCTGATAAATTCCAGCTTAAAAAATAATTTTACATGAAACAAAGATTTTTTTTAACTTTCTCTAATGTATGTACTATTCATTTACTTAACTCTGTACCCTGAGGATAATATAAAGTTTATATTTATCAGAACTTGGAAGGTCAGTTTAAGAACTCAATATTTTCATATCAAAAGCAAACAAACAGGTATCTTCCACTGTGTATGAATAACACATATTTTAAGAGAAGACAAATAAGCTTTGGTGTCAAAACGCAGGTCTGGGTTGACAGCTATCTAAATACGTATGAGCTGTGGTCCCTTCTGAAAGACACACAAAAGAATTAAAGTGAGAAGATGGACATTAACAACCCTCTCTTCACTGCCCAGGCAAAGGAAAGGAGTGAAGGAAAGCATGACAAATGAATCATTCAGTGTCTCTTACAATTCCACCACCAGGGAAAGTTGGGAGGCATGAAGCACCAGGAGGGACACGGACCTGGCTTTGGAAGAAAAAGCCATAAGGTGCTGTCCCATCTTCAAGCAGTGGCTCTGCTGATAGATAGAGTCAGGAGGATGAGTTTGTGTCTGTGCCCACAGCGTGCTAACTCTGGGTGCCCTCTGCAAGATGGGAACAACTTATATATCCACTAACATCAAGTGTTGGCAGTGATAGGGTAGAGATGGAAAAGGGCATACAGTTCAATCTGGATGCAAACATCTTTTGTGAAGCTGGTTGGTACCCAACCATCCAGTGTGCCCACTCCTGGACATACATACTCTAGAGAAACTCTCACAGTTGCTTCATGGGACATGAACCAGAAGGTTTCTAGAAGAATGTGGGTTGTTACAAAAATTTGAACAAGCCAGAAGTTACTGGGCAAGGCAATGGATAAATTGATGTATTTTTGTGTGAGGACATGGTATGCAGAGTAAAAATAATTGAACATCAACGTAGAGGAGTATCTAAATATATAATAATGGAAAAGGCAAGTTATAAAGACTAAAATAAAATTTCATTTGCATAAAGTTAAAACAGTGAACAGTGTGTGCTTAAGTTTACATCCATATGTGGCTGAACCATAATGAACCGTAGCAGATTAGAATCAGAAAATTCAAGATGAAGGCAGGATGTGGGTGGGATCAGAGAAGGAATATTAGAAACCATTGAAAGTATTGATATTTCCATATCTTAAATTGTAGTATGGTCTCAAAGTTCTTTGTTTTATTACCATTCCTTTGTATTATATTTACTCTTTTGACCATATGTTACATTTCAGTAAATAAAGAAACAAATAAAAAGACCCATCATCAATTATGGGGGTGGTGCTCAATAGAAGTAAAATCAAAACACAGCTAATTCAGCTTAAAGTATTTGAAAATGAAATTTTGAGTCACAGCTCAGATTAAAGTCTGCGTGGGAAGGAGAAAGCCAGGGGTGGCATGAAGAGCTGAGCACAGAGGGGCCTGTATGCACAGGTCTTGGCACTGGACATGCCCCATTGCTGCCTCAGGGAGGTTAAGAGAGAAAGATGCTCCTCGGCTCCCATGCCTGAAGCCCCAGGGGAGGGGTGGAGGGGATTCTCCTCTACATAAGCTTATGTTGAGTTATGGGGAGACAGCTCTTTCCAGACCAGCCTAGCAGGGCACACAGACAGCTCTGGAGCAACCCCAGCTGGAACGAAGGAAGAAGACATTTGATAAAGAGAAATTAGGCTTCAGAAAGGAAGCAGACATTTGTTAGCAAATATTTCCCCAACCACCCTGAGCAGAGTTTTTGGTTGGGTTTTCAAAAGTCTCAGGGTTGCACTGGGCTGACTATTTATAGGGTGGATTTAACCAGTTTCAGCAAAGCCAAATGAAAGTGTTGGTCTAATCTTTCTGCCCTGGATTTCTTCCTGTGACCTGAGGTCTACTGGTGAAAATCTATTAAGAGACTTCCCGATAATAAAAAAAGTTGACATTTCACTTGGTCAAAATTGAATAGCCTCAATTTCTGATGAGTTGGAATTGACACAGTGGCACCTTCACAGCCGAGCAGCCCAGACTTCAGCCTTGACGCACAGCAGGCTGGTCAGTGTGCAGGGCATCTCAGTGGACAGCCAGTGGGCAACACCCAAACAAATGTTCAGTAATGGGGGCACAGGATCAGCCACAGAGGGGACCCAGATAAGCACGTTCCTCCCATCTGGAGATGTTCACATCAGAAGCAGACCTCACACGTGGGCTGGAGTGATGGGGATGCAGGACAGAGCCTGTCTTCTCAATGCTCAAGTAGAGTCAAACTCTTTTTCTTGTTTTAGGGAAACTTTGATTGCATGAATCACCTTATGCACTTCATGTAACTGAGCCAGTTACACAAAATGCACAAAGAGATTCAAGCAATAAAATCCCTGCATTTATGAAATCTGAACATCAACGTCTATGAACAACAGATCACGGAAAAGCAATGGCTTGTACTGAGATATGCTTTGTACATTTTAAACTGTGCTCACATCCAGGCTTGTGTCATTCTCCCCAAACTAAGTGAAGCCGGCTGTCTTCATTTCACAGGGGAGGTGATCCTGTGGGGATGTGCCCTTCTTCTGCCCTTCCTTCTAGAAGACTGATACTAATTTAGTTATGTCAGCTGGAGGCATGGGCCCTGGAGCTGAGGGCTTAAGCTGGCATTTAGGAGGCCCTCACCTGGACAGAGACACCCTCAGTGATGAACACCAGGTCTGTAATCAGGGCACTGGAATTGCTGCCCAAAACAAGGGGCTCAGCCTTTCCTCTGTGAGAGAGGGGTGTGCATATCTTTATAGGCAGGTAAATAAATTTATATCAGATATTTTTTAAAGTATCTGTCGAATGCAATCAAAAGTGTTTTTAATATTTTTTATAGAGTCTTCTGCTTGAACAGATAAAGCCGCCAGTTTTAGTACTCTGAGACTTGACCTCTGGCTGCAAGGTTCTAATAAAATCAGTAGCCCAGCTCAAAAGTTGGCACCACTGTAGTATCCCATGTTCATTCTATTTCCTTCTCTCTTTGTAGAACCCTCACCAGCCTCTCACCATCTAAGGGAACCAATTCAGTTGATAGAGATAGACAGAGACATGGGGATAGAAACAGAGAGACACAAAGAAAGACAGAGAGACATAGAAACAGAGAGACAGGGAGAAAAACATGAGGGAAAAGACCAGTTATTGCCATACATCATGGTCCAGGCTCTCACTCCTGGAGGAGCACTTTATACCCATCATCTTACTTGTTCCTCACAGCAGCCAAGGGTGGGCATGATTACCCCATTTTACAGATAAGAAAGCTGGTACACTGAGAGCTAGGGTCTGTGCCCCATATCATCTGGCTAGAAAGTGATGAGCTGGGACTGAACTCTGACTAAAGGACCCCAGAACTCATGCTAGTGTCCATGACTATACATAGATCCCCTGTAACATAATGTAAATTAAAAACCTCATTATCTCACATGAGAATTACTTTGGACTAGTGAAAACAAAAATTGTATTAGGCATCATCCTTCCAACCATTACAAGTCATCTTGAATCAATTCTCCACAATATAAAATTAAAACAAGTGTCATTTATCAACCAAAATGAGACTAAAACAACTTTTGTTCTGCCAAAATTAACTTGGGGGAAAAAATCACTGTTATGAAGATCCTAAGACCATTTCTAAGCTTCTCAACATTGCTCAAACAGGAAAGAAAAATAAAATTAAAAGAGAAAACTAACACAAGTTTCCTGGAAGCATTAAAATGCAAAAAATTCTCTTTCTCTCCACCCCCTCCTAATTGGATGTTGTTGACTTTTTCTTTATGTCAACAGACTTGGTGTCCAATTAAAAAGCTATCAGCCAACCTCCCAGAAAGTGACCAGAGCTCTCCCAGTATCTGACAGGCAGGACCTCCACCTGTCTTGGCTGCAGAGAACCCAGCGCCTGGGGAGCTGAGAGACGTTTTGCTAAAGAGGGACAGTGCACTTGTTATAAACAAGCCTTTACTGGGTTCCATTTGCTTATTATGTGGCAAAGCATGAGAAGGGACTCTTTGCATCTTTGAGCAGAAATGGGGATTGGAATATCCTCTGGCTAATAATGCAGGGGTCATGGGCACTAAGGGCAGCTGTCTACCAAACCTGGCAGGTGTGATCTTCCATTACCTTCTACCAACTCCCTCAATAGACACCCCCAAGGCATTGATGCCTCAATTATGATGCTGCCCACTCTGTGGATGAAGCCGCTGCACTCCACTAGACATGTTCCCTACAGTATCCACAACCTCATACGTCAAAGTAGATTTTTCAGAAACTCACTCTGAGTCAGGCTGTTTGTTATAACATTTCACATGTGTTCTCTCCAGTTCTCACAGCACCTACAGCATGTACTTTTATTCACTACCCCATGTCACAGCTGAAGAAGCAGGCTGAGTGGGGAGCCCAGGATAGAGAGCTCCAGTCTGATTGCTTCCTCAGCCTGTCCCATCATCCCAGTCCCCAAACTGTTCATACACTGATAAAAGCGGAACCATAGCAATTGGTTTAAATATAATTTTTAGGTTTTCTAAATACATACCATTGATTGGCATGCCCTAACCTCAGCTGGTTCTGATTCCACATTCCTCTTCTTGAAGAAGACAGATTCACAAAGAGCCAAGGCGATGGGTTGTTCTCATATCTGGAAACACTTGAAAGAATGAGATGTTTTATATCCCTGGGCCTTCCTGCTGATGGATTAAGTGATCAGGAGGCAGAGCAGTGGCTGCTCTGGAAGGGATCCAGGAGCTGCTCCACACGGTTCCATCTGAAAGGTGGGGGGTGATGCCCTATGTCCATCAAAGCCCCTGTCACCATGTGTCCCAGATAAATGGGACTGTTCACCCTGTGGCTGATGTTCGGAAGAAGTTGTGCCTAAATGACTCATCAATAAAAATAGAGGAGAAAATACTTCACAACACCATTCTTGTGGGGTCAGATCAAAGCCTAATCTGTGGATTAACTAGTTCTCTTCACACAGTACTCAAGAACCACATACCACCTGTGTTAGTTATCTGGTTATTCTTAAAATATCATTTTTTTAGAAGGAAAAAAAATCATCAGCTAACTCCATGAAAAAGTACAGCTCTTTTCTCCTATGATCAGCAGTTTATAAGAATAATCTCCATTTGTGTCCCAAATAACATAGGTATGAACGAAAGAAGTGGAAGAAAACATTCTCAACAGATAGAAATGGGTAGAGCAGAAAATGTATTATGAACAATCCTCCATCCCATCCCAGGAGTAAACAGTAATTCAGTGAACATTTGTCCCATTGAAAATACCTTTGATACCAATAAACTTGGTTATTATAAGAGTTCTGTTCTGCTTCCTGAGTCATTTTTGGGAATGAGCCAGCTGAGACTCCTATGGTAAATGTATACTTGAATTGACTGATTGGTCGATTGATTGAAAATAAGATTGTGAGCGAAAAAATTAACAGAGAAGGAAGAATGGGAGGAGAGCAGAATAGAGTGAGAGAAAGTAACTAACAAATAATAGTATACATCAATATAAAAAACAATTGTTTGAAAAGGTGAAACTGAATACCTGGTGTGTCTTTGCTTGAGTGATCCCACTTCATCAAAATATACATGATTATTATCACTCTCACCACCAAAAGCCTCATATGTCAAATTCACTTGGCTTATAAAACATATGTTGGACATGAATCACTTGTGACAAATGTGTCAAAAGACATATGCTTCTGATGTTGTTTATTATAATACATTACGAAACGATGAAAGAATCTATTGTATGATGCATCCATTTATCCATTCCACAAATATTTGTGAGTGCCGAGAATGAGTGAAGCGCTATTCTAGCCCAGGGCAATAGTGGAGGCCAGGGATGGATGGAGGGCAAAACTGCTGCCTTCAGGGGGTTTGTCATTGACATATGAGGCTACAATGTTATCCAAAGTTCTGCTTGTGCCTACTTTTCAGTGCATCTGGTAAATTTTCTCCTAAAGTTAAATTCCTAAATAAATGCCATCTGGCCTGGTGAACTCCAGACCCACTTCAGAGGGTGGGAAGAAATCTCAGGTGGTCCATGGAGTCAGGATTTTAGCCCCTGATTTTATCTGACTCAGGAAGACTTTTACAAAAATGAACCTAGTCTTCCCAGCCCACTCAGCTCCCACACTCAGCAGCCAAGTAAAAGATGTCACTCAGGAACTGGAGGAAGAGCGGGCTCACTGGGAATATTCGTGCTTGTACCCCCTCTGACAGTGTGTGGGTGTGAGTGAGGCGTTCGCTGGTCCTGATCCTCGCCCCACCATCACCACTCACAATGAGTTCAAATCTGTGAAGACAGCTCTCAACCACATAGCAACTAGGCCCTTCCTAAGCCCAGTTTGTCTTGTCCCCATTTCGTTGGGCTTTGTTGGGGACTGAGTTGTGTCCTCCCAGAATTCATGCATTAATGCCCTAACCCTCAGTGTGGCTGTATTTGAAGATGGGGTCTCTAAAGATGTAATTAAAATTACACGAGGTCATAAGTGTGGGACCTTGATCAATATAAATCATGTCCTTATAAGAAAAGACACCAGAAACTCTCTCTCTCTCTCCATGAGCACTCATGGAAATCAGGCTATGTGATTATCCTGCCAGAAGGCAAGTCAGGGAGAGATCTTACCAGAACTCAAATCTGCTGGAACCTATTGATACATCTGGGAACACCATCCTCTGAGACTATGAAAACAATTATCTGTTGTTTAGGCCATCTGAGCTGTAATATTTTGTTATGGCTATTCAGGCTTAGTAAGGCAGGCCTATAGATGGGAAGGCTATGTGGCCCAAGAATAGAAAATTGTCAAGGCTGAAGATAGCCATATAGTGGGCATGGCACACCTGAGGAAGTAAGAGGACTCTGCTCCAAATTTTCTGGTGATCAAACAGCTACAGTCTCAGACAGGCTTATAGGCAGATTTTGGGAGACAGATGGTCAGTGGCCTGGTAAGTAATGATTCAGGGAAACAGCTATCTAGAGGGGGTATAATTCTGGGAGAGCCACTTACCTAGATGGAGTAGGTGATGATTCTGGGAAAAGATAGTTATCTGGGGGAGTCATGATTCTGGAGACAGAGAGTTATCTGAGGGAGAAATGATTCTGGAGACAGGCAGTCATCTGGGGGAGTCATGATTCTAGAGACAAAGAGTTATCTGAGAGAGAGATGATTCTGGGAGACAAACCAAATGTCAAGGAGCTGAGTGTTGAACTGTAGCCAAAAACAATGCAGGGTCACACAGCAGGAGATGTTGACTGCATCAGAATGTGAGGTCACATTTTGAGGCAAAGCCTTTCCCACTCAGATACACAGTACTTGGCCACCTGTCTCAGACCAGGAGATCCTACAGGAGTGCTGAAGGTGTTTGTGCTGAAGAATTTTCAGGCCCGCTTAAGCAGCAAAAGAAGAGGAGCTGTCCTCTGGGAAGGCTTATGCCAAGGCCACAGTGGCCCTGTTTTGGGGAGCCTTTATCTCCTCTTGGAGTATCTACCTGCCAAAAGATGTTCAAACATGAGACTCCCACCTGAGACTCATTCCTGGGGGCAGACGAGCTTCCTTCAAATCTCCCCCTACTGAGAAGTACCCACTGGCTGGATTGGTAGTCTGATGGGGTGATGCTTCTCAGGTGTAGCAGAAGGCACCTATCCCTCTAGGTCAGTACAGCCTGCCTTCCCACTATGACATGACATACACTCACAATATTAATCCCCCTGTTTGCATAGCAGCCATACCTAGCAAGGTACACATTTAATAACCAGGTTACCAGATCTTAGGTGAAGGGCTGGAGTGAGGTGGATGGGCAGGGAGCAGTTGACTTGTAATGTTTTTCAATGTCCCTGGTGTAAACATCACCATTAGCATGTTTACTAATGCAAGCTCACCAAGTTGGGAAGAGATGCATAGAAAAACTTCTCCATCAACACAGCCTAGCTCTAGCATGAGGCCAGGATGGGGGTAAGGCAGCTTGGTGCCAGGCACAGCATGTAAGGAGTGCTTTTTCCCATGTCTGTCCCTGCATGACCCTGAGAGGCACTGTTTCCTTAAATGCTGGCTCACCTGCTCCCCTCCCCTCTGCTCCAGCTAACTCAGACTCTGGAAGCTGAGGCTTGAGATCCAGCACAGCATTGATCATCAGCAAGTCTGACAGGCTGCTGAAATCCCAGGAAAGAGGATCCTCGTCCTTCACATCTCCTCCACCCTGACTGCATCCCTGCTGCTGCAGCACCAAGGGTGACGTAGACCCTGGGCAGAAGAGAGGAAACCCTAGAAATGGTGTTTCAACTGCAGTCTAGGACAAGGAAGGGAAGGAGGAAGGAAGGGAGCTTCTTGGCCAGATAAGCATTATTTCTGAAAACAAGAACTAGAGGGAGAAAGAGAGATCGAAGCATTCTCTCTCCGGGACTGTGCCTGAACGGCGGAGCTGTTTGCATGTGGAAAGCATCGCCCTCTTCCTTCCCATTTAAATGCTGCCTTGTTGCTGGAACCCAAGAAAGTCATCCTGAAGCTCAAAGAAACACACAATGTCCCCATGTGACGGTTACTTGGCTGTGACAAGCCTGACAGTTGTGATCCTTTGCTCTTGAAACATAAATATATTTATTTATTTACTTTCAGTTTCAGAAACAGGAGCGTGGCGCAATGAGACATCAGACCTAGCTGGTGAGCCAGTCTTGGGCCAGTTGACAGTACTTAGGCTCTGCGCCTCGTGGCTGGAAGAGTCCTGGGTGGACAGAGGCTGGGTTGACAACCCAGGGGCAGCAAGTCCTCCCTGTAAGAAAGAGACGGCCAGATGTGCCTGCAGGGTATCCCAGCTCTCCCCATGACACGCGTGGAAGGAACTGCTGCTCAGAGCTTGACCATCTGCGGCAGCTCAGGAACAGGGACTTCGGGCACTTTGACGGGGTGTCTGATGTGCAAGGCAAATCTTATCTGCTCACTTGAAATTGCAAATCAAAATGCAGTTAGGAAAATGTCCCCATGGGATATATTTATGAACTCTCTTAATTCCTGTTTGCATCTTCCTAACACAGTCGAGGAGACTGAGCCTGAATTTTAGGTGTTATCTGTTGAGCAACTGTGGGGTCCAGACATGCATGGACATGCTGGAGGCCTTACCCCCCATCTCTAAATCCTTGGTATTAGCATTCATATCCTATCATTAAATGAGATACTACATGTAAAAACCTAACATGGGACTGGGCCTTAATGAGAACTCAATATTAATGACAGCAGCTGCTATCCTTTTTCAGAGAAAAACTTCATCAGAGATGGGTATTGTGCAACTTACAATCTCTCTGTTCAAAGTGAATCAAGAAGGTAGAATAAATCATCGAAATCTAACACTAGCAGATTTCATGGACACAGTGAGAAGTTCTGATTAGGAATGCTTTATATAAGGTTATAGAGTTTACCACAAATAGCTGCCTGAAGATGCTAACGGCCAATAGGAGTCGTGGTTTCAGCTATCTTTTTTTTTAAATATTTAATTTATTTATTTTTAGAAAGAGAGGAAGGGAGAGAGAAAGAGAGGAAGAGAAACATTGATGTGAGAGAAACATCAATCAATTGCCTCTTGTACAGCACCATGATCGAGGACCAAATCCACAATCCAGGCATGTGCCTTGATCAGGAATCGAACTGGTGATCTTTCAGTTTGTGGGATGATGCCCAATCAACTGAACCACACCTGGTAAGGCCTCTGCTGTATTAGATGATAGCCAATAATGTTTGGATTTATCTCTTCTTGCCTAAAGTAACAGGCTCACAAGTTATAAGCTAAGACAAGATCTACACATCTGCATACATGTTTTTCCAAGATCATTACAAGCTGATTTTTCTAATAATTCTAACATCAAATTAATGATGTACATAGTCATCAACTTAATAGGAAGCACTTTCCACCTTCAAAATAGTATAATAATAAAACACTAGAAAAAGAAGACATTCTTAAATCTTAATTTTATTTCATCTAGAATTTTCTTTTACTGTGACCACTGCAAAGGTGTAACTCTTGTTGTGACCCTGAGAGAGCCACACACACTCAGCAGGATTAATTTGTATTAAATGCTAATTTTTCCTGTTGAAATTGTGTTTCCCGAAGATATTTTATTATTGGAAAATATGTAGCCACAGACCAACAGGACCAAGAAAGGAATATCCAGCTTTAATCCTGCCTTGATTGGCAGCACCCTAAAGCTCTAAATAATTTAACAAAAGACTAAACTTCTAACAGCAGAGGAGTGACATGTACAGAAGCCTTCTTCAAGCAGGTGAGGAGCTGCACCGTAGAGCGGAGCCCACAGACCTCACCCTCTCTGAGGCTCCCCTTTCCCTCACTAGAATCCCTTTTCTGTTTGAAAACAATTCTCTTGGTTTTATACTCTCTCCCACTAGTAGTTTGTTTTATAATTTAAAATATTAAGGTTGAAAGGCAGCTTGAGAGAAGGAAAACCAACAACGTTGATTTTCCTGCAATCTCTCACCTGGGGAAGCAGGAGGTGTGTTAGGGGCGTGCTGGGGCTACTGCTCACAGGCTGTCCATGTTCCGGGAAACCCACTGCGTGTTCATTCATTTGGCAAAAATGTTTGTTCTGGGCACTTGGGGTCCACTGGGAAACAACATGGACAAAAATATTCTCGATCCCTCTCTTCTGGGAGTTACATTCTGGATGGGGAAAAAAGGTCATAAAAATAAACATATGAATAAACAAATCATCTATATGCATAATGAAAAACACAAAAAAGCAGAGAGTAGGGGGACAAGCTAGGTGGGAACAGAGTGGTCTGGGCAGACTTAGTGGAGAAGGTGGCATTTGGGAGGGAGGGGAAGAGCCCTGCAGGTAGGTGGGGGAGGAGCAGCCAGCACAAACAGGTCAAGGAAAAGACATTGGGTGTGCAGGAAGGAGGTGGAAGGTGAGGTGAAGTAAAGGCCAGAGCCACCCACGGGAGGACTGGCGCTTTCGGGGGGTGGGGGGACCAGAAGCCTTGTCGTGACAAATGTGTCAAAGTAAACCAGTGGTTAAGAAAATGAGATAAATCCCATCTAATCCAGGGAGGAATGGTCAAGAAAGGCATGTATCAAGTGAAACTTAGAGAGCACCGTGCAGGTGTGAGAGGCTTGGAGGGCACTTTGTTCCCCCTGAACTTTCTCATGCAGACATCACCAGCCAAGTGACAACTGAGCCAACGGCTGTGACTCCGGGCAGCCCCACGAGGGTTCTGCCGGTCTCCTTGTGGGAAGGCACAGAAGCCCACCAAGCAAGCCAGTATTTGGAAAAGCCGAAACAGAAGACATGTTCAACTCCTTTCATGGCCACTGATTTCCAGAGTTCCAGGTGGAGTTTGTTCACAGATCCCAAATTCACATAACCGTGTTGAAGGAATCTACTGAGAACCTCCAAAATAGCCATGGGATGGTGAACAACAAAATTATTACCACAACTCATAGTTTTAAACGTACAAGCCTTTAAGAATACACAGTCTCTATGTTAACATGAGGAGAGATAGTTACATTAGCAACTTAAAATTTTTAAAGAAGGTACAGAGCAATGTATGGTCTTTTAACATCTGTGTAAAAGCATTTGCATATGATTTTACATTAAAAAAAATTTTATCTGGAAGATGCACAAAACCCAGGAATAGTGGCTGGAAGGGAGATTTTTTTTCTGTGTGTGCCCTTTTATTACGTTTCTTTTAATTTTGAACCGTAATGTCGTATTACATATTTTAAAAGTTCACTGTTTTGAGGACAATAACATTTCTTTTAATGGGAGATTAAAGACAAATTTGTTTGTGAGAAGCTCAGAGAAGAATAATCACTCAATCATTGATGTCACCTCTTTCCCTGCATCTTCTCCATGTGGCTTTCCAACAAGAGAGGCTTCTGCACTGACCAAGCTTGACCAACAAAGGAACCTTACTGCTACTCATACTCTATACTATAACATCTTTAAGCTTTTTTCCTGTAAGTGGAAGAAAGTGTGTCCCTACAAGCGCATCTCAATCAGTCCAAATTTATGTCTACATGAATCTTAAGATAATTTGGTTTTTAGATGCTATGATCTAAAGGCTCCAGAATAAGCTTATCATTTCTTGATAAGCATGTTCTTCAGACCAGAAGGGGGCCATAGACAGTCTCAGAAATCCTTACATCTTTTTTACTACAAAGTGTTTTTAGTGTTGCATTTTTGTTTCAATTACAATCCAAAAAGGAAGAATCTATTTTCTGTCAGCTCTGTGTTATCGACAAATTGGCCATGATTATAGCCCACTAGTAAGGAAAAGACAGCATAGGAATTAAATAACAAGGGATTCTTCTGTACCAAGCAAGGTCCATTTGACACCATGCTGACCGCCAGACTATTTTTCTATAGTTCAACGGAGAAGAGAGTGATGAGGAGTTTTGTCAGCACATAACGCAGAGGATGTTTACCGAACAAGAAACAGAGCCCTAGAGTCAGAACGTTATTCACACTGTGAGCAGCCACTTAATTTAAACCAAACGACAACACTGACGTTATTAATTTAAGTAACACTGAGAGTAAAGTTTTCCGTGGGTCTAATTTTTAATTTTATGTGTAGAAAGACCAGGGCAAAGGGTTTATACTAGCTTTTTTTGTGTACATCTTCAAGACCACAGAAATTAAAATAACTTATGTCAACACCAATTACATGTTGAGAGAATGTAGCTCCTGTATAGAGAGGTAATATGCCACTCATGGTCACACTGGTCAGTTTGAGATCTCTAGAAACAAAGGAAACCAGAACTCCTTTGTGAATTGCTAAGGCCTCCTTTACACAGGAAGCAGAGGAGAGCTACCACATTGGTTGCATGAAGTTCAGACTTCATGTATTACCTTGAAAATAATGGGATAAGGCCACCTTTCTTCCATCTTCTACCTGCCTGGGTCCAAGCATCCAGACAGGGTTGTAGATACACTAGTATGTCTCTGCTTGTCCAATCTTAAGCACAGGCCATACTTGTTCATGATCTATACTAATTCCTGAACATGGTATGCCTTCTCTAACTTGCCCCAGGTGATGAATAATAGAAGGACAATGCATGTGGCCACAGGTAAGAAGACCTTAGAAAGACTGGCTTCAACGAGTGAGGCCTTATTTTTCTTGTGTAACAGGCTGCCAGTGAGTGGCTCAGAAGCTTGCTGGTGCTAGGTCCAAATCTCTGTAAACGTCGTGACCTCTCATTCCTGGTGGTCACCATGCCTCCAGGTCTCAAGATGGCAGTGGCATTTCAGGGCACCAGTCAGCACTGTGGACCACGATGAGGAACTTCTCTGGTGAAGACAATCTCTTTTGTGCCCAGACATAGGCCACTCCAGACCATGTGGTGCTCCCGTCTGCAATCACTGGAGGAGGTGACAGCTCTACCATTAAAGAGCCTTTCATGTTCACTTTTAAAAGCCCAGTCATGCAGGCTGATAATTGTAAGAAACCTGAGAATTGTAGGAAAGTTCAAAATTTATGAAAACAAGCTAAAGGTTTATGAAAATGTGCTGGGAATATCAGTCTGTTATATGTAATAACAAAAATACTGGTTTGGTGTATTCAATATTGTTTGGACAAGATTCAATTCTATTTTTAGGAGATTTCAATTTCCTTTCCCATAAACTCTATGAAATACAGTACGTGGCATATTTATAGTGACCCCTTTGAAGAGTGTTACACTTTTGGACCCTTTAATAAGTCTAAATGAGATGGTCTCCCCCTCACTTCACTGAGCAAATAAATAGACAGTCGTGACAATCATTGAAATTA
Organism: Furipterus horrens; assembly: GCF_987537825.1. NCBI lineage: Eukaryota > Metazoa > Chordata > Mammalia > Chiroptera > Furipteridae > Furipterus > Furipterus horrens. The sequence goes on from NW_028327175.1 coordinate 32,650,272, forward strand.
AGCACTGTGTCCCTTTCCCTCCCATGTGTCACAGTCTTAAGGCTTCCAGTTCCTATAACAAAAGCTCTCTAACGACAGTTCTAGGCAATAAAGACAATGTTTAGGGCCATCTGGTGATTCCGTTCAATTTATTTCTTTGACAAGACTTATAAATAAGAAAGCATAATTTCCAAAAGCAATCATGAAATTTACTATGCAAACTACCAGCCACAGCCCCCTCTGCCCCTTTTCCCTTCAAGTGCACATGTGGGGCCTGCTTACATCATGAGTGCTTTACAGCACTTTGCACTTCCAAAGCACTCTGCAAAATTAACCACTTTATTCTCAGAGAATGGAAGGTAGTGGTACCCACAAAACAATGACGTAAACTGCTAGAGCTTTTCCACATCCAGTGAAAATTATACCAACTCTCCCTCTCTATTTGCAGATACTTACTGCCACCCCCTTGTATCTCTCGGGTACCTTCCATGCCACACGAGGTGACCCCATGATAAAAGACTTCCCATACACTTTTCAAGGAACAGTAGCATCACCTCCCAAAATTGTAGGAAATAGAGAAGCTTTAGCTTCATCCCCAAGGTCCCCAGCCTCAATAAGCACCAGGAGCCCAAATGACTGGCAGCTAGAACTGTCCGCATTCCTTCAGGTGACTCAGAACACTGGGGTGGGTGTCATGAGATTCTGCTTGATTTTCTAATCACCACCCTAGTGTGAGTCACCAGAGTCACATGAGTAATATCTCTTTTATTGACATAAACTTATCTCCAGGACTCTGCAATCATTTGAAGCATGTTGGGAGTCCTTCCTTTTGGATTTTCTCCTTGGGACTTTAATAATGAGGCATGTCTTTTAAACAGTGTCTTGCCCATCCACGTGGTAGGTGCTACATACAAATGCAATATACAGATGATGTATTATAGAATTATACACTTGAAACCGATGTAATTTTTTAACCAATGTCACCCCAATAAATTTTATTTAAAAACAATTTTAAACAATGAAGGATTGATAAACACAAAGGCCTAGATGGATCTCAAAGAACTTATACAGAGCAAAAAAAAAAAAAAAAAAACAGTGAAAAAAGTTTGCATACAGTGTGATTCCATTTCTGTCACATTCTTGAAATGACAGAATCCTGGAAATGGGGAACAGATTGCTGGTTTCTGGGGCTGAGGAGGGGTGGCAGGAGGGAAGTGACTGTGGCTGTAGAGGGGCAGAATATCATATGGAATTCTGGTGCTGATGGAAATGATTGCACCTTGATTGGGTGGTCTGTACATGAGTCTTCTATGGGGGATAAAAATTTAAAGACCTAAATGTGCACAAAAATGAGCTCATGCAAAATGGGAAAATCGGGGCTGGACCAGTACATAAACCAATGTCAATGTCAGGCTGTGATTTCCTACTATAGTTTTTTGAGATGTTTATCATTGAGAGACACTGGATACTGGGAATCCCTCTGTATTATTTCAGAGCAGTGCATGTAATTCTACAGTGATCTCAAATTAAGGGAAAACGTTTGAGTTAAAATGAAAGTGTACTGCATCCTAGGGCATTGCTTGAATGTTGGGCAGCATGCAATTCAGTCGATTAACATACATTCATTGATGGAAGCCCTCCCCTTTCACCTGTTGCCCAGAGCAGAGTCTGTGGTCCACACGGTGAATCCACAAGTGCCTGCAGAAGGCTGGCCAGGTGTGATTGGGCAAATTTTTCCTTGCCCATTTCTAAAGCATTGATGTTGATTTCTGTTTTTCCTTTAGCCAATCCTGACCTTACTTGTCCATGTTTAGAAGTCATTTTCCTATAATTATCAAATATCTTCTAGATGCATTGGGGATAAATATTCCAGGAACACTGACTCAAACTGAACACCCTTGGAAGAAGCTCAGGAGAAGAAAACTGGGGCAGCCCATGGACAGCTCTAAGAGCTGTTCTTAACACAGCAGCCAGAATCATCCCATAAGGCATGAATAGGATGAGGCTATTTCTTAAACCAACACTCTCAAGGACTCCCATTTTTCTCTTTGTAAAAGTCCAAAGCATGAGCATAACCTCCGCAGCCCAACCCAGGCTGTGACCCTGGACCACCTTTCTGATTTCATGCTCCACTCATTCATTCACTGCAGAAAGTGGCCTCTCTTCTTTCCCTGGACAGTCCAAGGTCCTTGCACGTGCTTATACCTGAAAAGTTCATCCCCTCAATATGTACAGGTCAACAGAAATCCAGATTTTTGGGTGACAGAAACTTATAAAAGTGTAGGGCAGGGGAAGGTGGAGGAGCATCAAAGGAAAATAACACAAAATTATCAATAAAAAACTAGGCATCAAAGTGGATGTTTATTTAGAATAAAAAATAAAACAAATTACAATTTTTCAGTTTAATGAAGACCACATATATCACAAAAGCCAAAATGATAACATATTAATCACCTGCCACACACATTTCTATCACACCGTTTTTCTACATCTTTATCTCTTCTTCTTGTGACAGTGATTTACTAATCTCATTCTTTTATAGAGGAAATGGATCGATGATTGAGCCTGACTGATTGAAATGCATTTTGCACCTTTGACGCACTTTGATGCACACAGGTGTACTTTTTATGGTACTAGTCTGTGCTCCAAAACAAATCCTGGTGAATTCCATTTTGGTTTATTCCTAGTGAGAGAGTAAGAGAAACACCCTGCATTTACAGTGGAATGTGCAACACAAGGAAACACATTCCTAAAAAGTGGTGGCTCCCGTGTAGACCAAGCCCACAGGAGAGCCAAATGCCCTCCACTTGCAGAGGTTTACAAGTTGTGATTGGGAGAAAGTCTGCACTTTGCATGTCAGGCCTGGTTTCCAGTGCAGACGTTCAAGGATACACCCACTGCGAGCTGGTTCTCTGGCCCCAGATCTTCACACCCAACCTACATGGGGTGGATGGCGGATAACATTGGGCATATTCGCATCAAGACTGTGTGACTACACCAGGCAGCTCACAAATCACATTCACATATTCATTAAACACAGTTAAGCTGTCCCAACTCAACCTCAACAAGATCCCGAAAGTGTTCAGTGCCCTCTAGGCTGCTCCACCCTGGGGCAGTTAGACAGAGGGGAGGAGACTTCAGAGCAGCAAGAATTGGTGAAAAAGCCACCATCCTGAGCACCACAAGGCCCCAAGACCAGCCCATGCACAGAACACCTGTGGTACTGTCTAACCTACAGGTTCAGTTTTCACTCAGGGACCTTGAGGGGTGCCTTCCTTTCAACATCATGCCCAACTCCTTCCACTTCTTTTTTCTCTTTGGCACTTAAATTGTCTAAAATTCTCTGTATTTTACATTAATGTACAATTGCACCCCGCCTCTAGAATGTAAGATGCTTTTTTTTTGGGGGGGGGGTTCATGCTCTATCTCAGAGCCTAGAAGAGCCTTGGTACATACAAGAAGTCCAGTCAATATTTGCTGGATAAATGGATCAATAGCTCCCATGTACCTAACTGTGATGCATGTCCACACTCTATGGCAGTGTGGCATCAGTACAACTGCTTAGTCTGTGGTGATCACCTGCAGGGGTGACTTCACCTTTGGGCAATTTTAGGATTATTAAGGAGTAAAAAGAACCAGGACCTGAGAGAACTTAAGGACAGGGCTGGAAAAGATCTGGGCACTGAAATCCTGCCAGAAGAGAGCCTGAGAGGTTCTAGGGACATGGGAGATTCATGGGAAGCACCTTAGAGTAAAGGGCTGGGTCCCTGAAGATACCTGCACTGCTGCATGGCTGCTATGTCTCCCCTGTGGCTGCTTTGCACACATGGTCCCCTAAAAGAAACCAACAAATATATTGTTGCCCAGAGGAGAGGAGGCTGAGGCTCAGACTGGGTTGGATGCACAGATCTCCACTTCTGAGTAACAGCAGCTCACAAACAGCAGACATAGAGCAACCCTGACTCCAGACACTGCTGAATTAGATCCCTTAGATCTCCATGGCTGCACCAAACTGCAGCCCCGAGAACAGGTGGAAATGCCCAGGCCATTGTGGCTGACACGAATTTAACTCATCTGCACTCATACACCCACCATAGAAATGTGCAGTACACTTGGGCATGTTAGAAGCTCTGAGAAGTCCTACAGAAAAGATATACTTACCTAATTTAACCAAATGTTTCCCAAACTCACAATATTTCCTAGTGATCAGGTGCTGTTTAAAACATTTCTGAAGTCAGGGAGCATGTGGGAAGTCTGTTAGCATTAAATGTCAGATGATTTCCAGAAAAACTGTTATTAAGTTAATGGTGCATATTACAGTTGTCAGCACCTTAGAATTAAGGAGATGTGTTATTTAATTATCCCCTGTTCTACCCTATTTCCTTCACACACTAAGAACAATGTTTAAGAGAAGCAGTCTGCATGAAGAAGTGAGCTGAAACAGAACACCATGACCATGTTGACAAGGGAGGAAGAAACTAGTGCAGAAACGCAGTGTTGGATAAGTGGGCTGGTGCCTGAAAGCTCCTCCTCACACACTGAACTTGGGAGCTGTGCCCCAAAGAGCCAGGATGTCTCCCAGGGCCCACCCCTGCCTTCCACACTGCTGCTATATCTTCTGCTTCTGAGTCCCAGGTCTCCCTGGGCAGCAGCCCCTTCACATGGATGTATTGGTGCTGAGACCCATAGTACTTACCGCGTTTGGCTCTGGGCTCAGTCTAACCCTAAGTCACTGTGGTTTAATGACCTCAGAAAAATGACTAGTAAGACCTTAACTTCAGCCCAATATAGGAATCCCAGCCTCCTAGGCCACTGTCGTAGGCTCCTGCCGGGCCATGTTCCTCAGAGATTTGCTCCAATTCTACCAGGGTCTATTTTGACAGGTAAGTGGGCAAATCCTCTCTGGAATTGTCACACCTTGATCCTCCCAAGCACACTGGAAAGCTTAAGGGACCCTAGAACCTGCTCACTGTGCCAGGAACATGTAAGGAATCACTTCCCACCACTAAAATAGAGTGTTTCTCACTTTTTATCTGAACCACTTAAAAATAAACTAGAGACATAAGGACTTTTTGTCCCTAAACCTTTCATCAAAGATGTCCCCTTATATATACCAAATTATTATCACACCGAGGACTTTAACATTGATTTAATAGCATTGTTTAGGATAAAATTCATGTTCATATTTCCTCAGTTGTCCCCCAAAACATCATTTAGAGCTGTTTCATTTTCAGTTCATCCAGTGAAGTCCCAACCATGGAACTTGGCTGCTTCTGTGTCTTTACTTCCCTGGGCTCCCACTGTCTCTTTTTATTGTTTTCTGTTACCTGGTCTGGACATTTTGGAAGAATATTTGACAGTCTGATTCATCTTTGTGTTTCCTCCTGATTTGAAACAGGTTCAAGATTTTCAGCAAGCATCATTCATGGATAATGTCCTATCCTTCCCACTGCATCTCCACAAGCAGGTGCTGATTTGATCTCTTGGTTGAGGTGAAATGACACAGGTACAAATTCTCAGGTGGCAGGTTGACTAAGCGCTTGTACAGCCCCGCAATGGAGTGTTACACAGGAAGACAAATCAGGAAGATCTCTGTGAGTAGATGTGATTTCCAGATTTGTCTTTAAGCAACTTGCAAAAAAGTGTAGATAGTATAAATGAATGTCTGAGTATATTTGCCAATTTTTTCCAAAAGTAGCACAAGAACAATACCTGAGAATGAAAATGACCTATAATAAGAGACAGATGGGATGGGTGGAAGACATAGGAATAATGCTAAGATTTCTTTAAGAATTCTTCGGCATGTGGCATAAAATGTTGATATGCAAGTGTTTTCCATAGTCAAAATAGTAAAATTTAATTTTAAAGGGATTAAAAAGTGAACTCTTACATTGCCTTTGCCAAGAAATAAATCTAACTGATTCAATGAATAGCATAACTACAAAAAAAGAAATAGAAAAAAGAAAAGAAATACAGCTGATTTAATGGATAGCATAACTACAATAAGAAAAAAAAAAAAAAAAAAAAGATGAATGGCAAGCTCAGGGCCAGCAGAGGACTACTGTGTAAGGAAAGAGCCATGGCTCACAGAGACAGAAAGAGCAGAACTGGGAATGTTGGAAAGGGAAGCCTCTTTCGAGTGTGTCAGCTGGTGTTTTGATAGACATTCTCATTTCTTTGTCAGGATGTACCTCATGGCATGACAATCAGATTTTCAGACCACACTGATCAAATTGGGAAGGGCACAGGGTTTTGTCTCAGGAAAAAAATATATTGACTGTGAATCCAATTAGCATGAATTGTCTGGGAGCAGACTGGTCCTGGGAGGCAGACAGACTGGGTCCGCAGTAGCTTGCACCCCAACGGGCAGCAGGCAGGGCTGTTTCATGCTCTATGTAGAAGGAGGGCCCCTGCAAAGAACTGAGACAGAGCCCGCTTCACATTGCCCTGACACTTCCACATTCTGTAACAACTGTGCAGACGCAACGTGGCCAAATGTCCCGGGAATAGCATTTCATCTCAACAGATGTGGCTTAGAAGCATATAAGTGGCACCTACTGAGAAGGTAATGGACTTATTTCCTGGGCTCTAAATCTTGACATAGCATTTACTATCTGGATTCAGATGAAGACCATGAAAACGTACAAACTCAGACATCTCTGTCAGACAGGCCATAAAAGGCTCATGTTGAAGAGCTTTTCAATATTCCCAACCTCCTTTCCCCACTTTGAGAATTAAGCGACACTGTTAGGACTGGCAGGGCGATGGGAGAGCATATCAGCATTATCACTGAGTTCTGACTGTGGTTTAATGAAGAGTGAGAGGCAGGCACAAAACGTACAAATTCTGACATTTTCATAACTACAGGCGATATTTCACAGTGGGTTGTGCATTAGCGTCTGGTCAGATGTGCAATGCAATGGAAGAAAATGCCATTTTCAGACTCTAACACACCTGGGTGTAATTTCGGGTCTGCCATATCTTCAGTGACACCTCGACTGTGCGTGAGGTGCTTAAATGTTCTGAACCTCAGTTTTCTCATCTATGAATGGGTTATTCTTTTATTTCCCTCATGGGGTTTTGTGAAGGTTGAATGAGATGATAATTAATGTGATTAGTGAACGCCTGATACCTAAGAAGTATTTGACAATTGTTAACTCCTTTCCTTCTGTTTCCTAAGCCAGTCCTTTCGCAAGGCAGCCAGCCACACTCCAAAGCAGAGCAAGCAGGGCAACACAGACAAAAGAGGAATAATAATTCCTAAATCATAACTTATCAAACACTAAAAAAATCAGTCTTCACTTCTAAGTTCATAAAACAAATCTCGAACACTATGTAAGTTCCCCAAATAAAACTACTTCTCCTTTCAACTTAGTCTTGTTGTCATATTTTCCCCACTCTAAATTTTCACCAACAAAATACACGGAATTAACCAGAATGTTTTATTATAGTGCAAAGTAGGCCTGATGTGGCAAACTACATTTCAGGTATTTTATAGTTCTGAGGTAGCAGTCGTATGGCATGCCATCTATTTATCTGGCGTAAAATGTGGGCACCTAAACATAATTATTAAGTGAGTAGTTCTAATCTATGGCCGTGTCATCTAAACCTGGGCCAACACAAAGGCTCTTTCTGCATCCACACCTCCCACTGCACATAGTGGGAAGCACCTCCCTGTGCTCTGGTGTGGTTTCTATGAGGTAAGCAGTCCTCACAACCCATGTCCCAATTTTCTGCCCACTGCTTCCATCTTTGGTCATCAGCCCTGACCAATACCACAAGATTTTGTTGGGGGGAAAACAAAGCAGACTCTGGGGAAAATATTCACTCTAAGATTACACATTACAGAAAACCTTCAATTAAGGTAAAAATGGTTGAAAATTCAGGGTCTGAGGTGACTTATGATGCTTGACACTGACAAAGAAATATGGGGCTGGAAGTTACAGATGGCAATGTTAACATGTTTTGTCCCTTCAGGGAACTCTTGGGACACCAATCAATGACTGCTTTCCATGCTTTCATGTCCTACCTACTGGAATCATTTCAGGGGTGAATTTCCCAAGTGAAATAACAAAAAGCAGTAACTATGAGTCTTTTGTCAGGTATGGTAACAACTCGAAAGGGAACATTTGAGGATAATAATACTAGCAATGGAAGGTAGTGCTGCCATCTTTTCAAGGACATCCCAAATATTAAAATGCTGAATTCTATTGCTGCTGCAAGTCCTGGCATGGGGGCTGCCATATACTGTTATAAAACAAAAACAATTGCAGTATGAATCAGTTGCCTAGTTGGTTTACTTGCTTAAAAAGTGCATTTACAATAAATGCCAAGGCTAATTAAAGAGTGAGGTTTGAGGTCTGTGTCCACACCCCATGATGCAGAAATCATGCTACACAGCTATAAATATATCAACAAGTTTAGAATGCAGCCGAGATGAGATCCAGATAAAGACAGATGGGCATCGTTGTTTGGCAGCCTCCCCCAGGGACCTCAGAGTCCAGTGGCCTTGTTAAGGGAGACTGAAGTAAACCTGACATGGAATGGATGGCTCCTTATATGTGTGCTCTGCTTAGACACCATAGCACCATGCAGGACACAGCGAGGGCCACACAAGTGTGTCCCTGTCCTGTCATTTCCTAGCTGTATGGTTGGAGCAGACTCCTTATCTCCATCCTTCTCAGTTTGCACAACTCTCAGATGGGTTCATACCACCTGCAGAGTTGCTGTAAACAGTCAACTACATTTTGTCCACAATGGACTGGGTAGCACATCTGAAACATGGGACACCCCCCTTTGAGGTGGCCCCCAAATTCAATATCAAGGGACATCTTGATCTTCCCACCATTTGTTGTCCTGACCACTCTCCTCCCAGGACCTTGTTTCAAACGTACATGCACACTGGGTCATTACCGGGACTGAGGGGTTTTCATGGATATCCTGGACATGGAGTATTCATAAGAAGCAATGAGCAGAAGACCCACATGTGCCGGCAGCATATGAGCTATTCGGGATCCTGACCCCCTCCACTTCCTACTGCAATGCATCTTCTTTGCAAGGGCTGAAGTTGTCCTGTATGTACTCCCTATCTGAAGTGTAGCTCCGCATAGACTTCTGAGGGCAAATAAATACCTGGGGGATCAAGTTCACCATTCTTGGAAGGTTCTGAAGGGCTGCAGTGATGTATATTTAGGTGTAACCACCAACTGAAAGCACAGTGGGCCTAGAATATAATCCTGGTTTTCTCTAAGAAAACGGTGAGGAAGGACAGCAAGGCTGGTTGCATCATCCAGACATAGAACAGTAACCTGTACCCATCTGCTCCATCAGGCCAGCTGTCAGGAAGGAGAAGTATTGTCAACAAGCAGAGCTGTAAATAACACTAAGTGTCCATGTATACAGAGGGGGAAAAATCCAGAGGAAATTTCAACCATTCCAAAAATTAAGCTCGTAAAATATTTTTGAGCAAATGACTGCTTTTAACAGTTATTTACTGGATTTTATAGCCCAGTGTTAACCAAAATCATAAAAACATAATGACTTAGACTGTGCAAAAGTAGCAGTGTTTTTTAATTTTCATTCCCAGAATAGCAATGTATGACTTGAATGTTTAGTTGGGATTATTTGAATGCCCCCAAAATGTGTAATGAATTGTTGTAGAAATTAGAATTAATTCAATAGAAAAATAAAAACCATTACTTCTCTCCCCTCTTTCCCACCCTCAATTGACAACAGTGTCCTTTGTCCTCTCTCCCCCAAGCACCAACCCAGTTAATGAGGCTGGTCCCAGGCAGGAGGCACAAACTGGAATGACTATCCTGGAATCACCTAACATCCAAAGCAGCCATTTATGTGACAGATCTTCTCATGGAAGAGGTTTCTGTTTTTGCTAGCTTCCTGGCAGATTTGACTCTTACAGCTAAGACAGGCATAAGATAAGGTTATTCTCCAGCTAGGGCAGCATCAGCTCCTGAAAGGTAGAAAATGCCCTCAGAGGGCAAGGAATTCTGTGCCTTGCCTGGAACAGGAAGCAGGAAGTGATGTTCCTGCAGGGGCCTGTGGAGCCATCCCAGCTCCAGGTAAAGGGAGGAGGGGTTCTGACAATTCAGCTGGATACTCCCAGACTAACAACTCCAACATAGCCCTCTTTGATCCCCACCAGTTACCCTTGGACACCACCTAGTTCCTTTCACTCTAATTTCTTCCTTTCTCACTGCAGACCTAACTCCCAGACCCCTGTAGGCATGGCTCATGGTGACAGATGGTGTATGGTCCTGAATGCTCTGTTCCCAAAAAGACAGATGTAAGAGGAAGAAAGAAGAAAGGAACATACAGGTGGAAAACAAACTCCCCACTAACCCTGAAGGCGAGATGAGGGTTTAGCTAGCATCCTCTTGGGACCCCAAATCTTGAGGGAGGCAACAGAAAACAGCCAAATTTTGCAAAGGCGCTGATGACCTGTTAGAACACACAATAGTCCTTACCATGAAGACTTTTCCAGGACCTCTCCCTCCACCCCAAGGAGAGCAAAGTGCAGAAAGAAACCAACATTTGTCAAGCACCTACTGTGCTCCAGGGGCTGTGCTAAGAGCTGCCCGCTGCTCCTTCCCTTGCAGTCTCCCCTTGGGTGTTCAAAGAGATAGAAGTCCCCAACACTCAGAAATGCTGACCATTAGGTCACCTAAGAGGGAACAGCTGAGATTCTTACTCATGTCTTTCTGGTTTCTGGTTCCTTCTGCCCTATGGCATGAGTTCTCCAGAGGAGAACACACCTTCATGATAACTGTGGCTGAGGGGTACAATGTTCGACCCTGGTCTGCACACAGGGAGCAGGAAGAAGAGAGCAATTTAAGTCTTAAGGTTGAGCCCCATCTGTATTTCTGAAGTTGTTGCGTATTTAAAAGGGTAAACTGAAAAGCAGTTAAACCCACAGGAATCACACTCATTTTCCCAGGACATGAAAGAAATAGCCTATCCTGGGATCTTCTCTGTCACAGATGCAGGTGGATACTGAGCTATTCTTGCCGTCAAACAAATCATTTGTGTCCACAACAAATGGCTACATCCAGACTAAGAAAAAGACCTTCCAAGGTTTCATGAAAATAAAAAATCCCCACTAATATATATATATTTATTTTTATTATTATTTTTTTTTGTACACAAAATATCTATCACAAAACAGCAGGTCACACATTGCTTGTTGTGGGTTGAGAGCTCTCTGATCTCCCACTTATAAACTGAAGGCTGCAGAAGAGCTGTCACCTCTCATCATGGACACAGCACTCACTTTGACACCCTTCCTTAGTGCTCCTGGATCAGGTGCAGAAGAGCACTGGGTGCTTCAGCTAGAGAGGACCTCAGGAGTCATCTGGAGGGCAAAGAGAGGAACCCTTCCAGGGCTGCCCCTGGCCGAGGTGAGGACTTTGGCCTGCAGGAACCTAACTCTGAACACTTCTTATATTACAAAAGTAAAATTATAAAGGCAAAAACATAGGCATCAAATTTTAAGAGTGTTAAGCCTCTCCAGCTAAGATAGTAGTCTTTTTTTTATAATCCAGATTCTAATGTAACAGTGTAATTTAGACAAACAGTGGGCAATTGTCATCCTTTTCCTTGTTGGACCATTAATCTATAAATGGAAAAGATCACCTTTGAGGACTATACTTTTATGACATTAACAAACAGATTAATAGATGTGGAGCTCATCGGAGCCCCTCACTCCTGGTACCAGTGTAAAGAGGCATCATTTGGGCCCCCAGAATCCACTGCTAGCTGCAGGATTTCTAAAATCCTGACAGGATGCCTGTGACACCCACTGCAGAAATCATTGAGGTATCTCCTGGGTGCCTGGTGCTGGCCTGAAGCTTCCTGGGACAGAGACCATATATTCAATCACAGTTGAACATATAATGAGCAGCTGTTGAGGTATTTGATTGGCAGATGATAGATGGATTGGCGCAGTGGATGAATGAGTGAGGGAGTTAATCATCCTTTTTGGGTACCAGTATGGATGTCTGCTTCTCCTTGGTGAAAATGACAAAGACAACAATAAGAATGCCTGGCCCTCCCATGTCCATGTCTATGGCCAACACATCACTATGGGGCTTACTGAGAGGAAGCTGTGTGGACCAGAACTGGTCTGAAAAATCCAGAACTATCCAGGCTCCATCCATGCCCATCCTGAGGAATCCAAGATGTCTGGATGGAAAAGAAGGAGAACAACCCAAATCTTAAATAGCCTCTGGACCAGGGTGAAGAAGAAAGAGCAAAATGAACACATTTTATTAATACCAGGAAGGTCATAGGGCGACAGTGGTTCCACCTGTTCATGTAAGCGGGACCTAGAGGAATGAACAGTGCTCAGCCATCAAGTACCTCACCATCCATAGCAATGACAGTGGACTTCTAATCCTCAACCTTCTACTATGCTGTCTGCTTTAAACTTCACAGGAACTTAAAGTCTTGGCATCTTAACAACACTGACTGCCTTAAGGAGAACCTGACCTCCAGTGGCAAAAGGCCCTTTCTCCATCACCACGTGACTGACCAGGGCCCAAATTGGTGGCCCCAAGGAGATTGTAGTCAATCCTAGATACTCCTCGAAGGTCTCACATTACAAACACACGAAGAAACATTGGCCATGGAATGGTTAAGGAGGGCAGGAAAGGCCAGAAGATGGCAAGATGGCTCTCCACCAAGGTGGCCCTTCCAGTTCAGAGGGCTCCAACTTCAGCCCAAGAAACAGGAGGAGACAAAGACAGTGCACCCAGATTAATCAGCCCAGCTAGTTTGTGCAAGATGGTACCACTTAAAAGCAACATATTGAAGAGAAATTTGACTAAATCCCTTCCTTCATCATTGTTTTTATCACCCTTCATGAAAGATCTACATCAGTCGTGAAACTTGCAGGGTCTGCACTCTACAAGGGCCAGTCTTGATCCTGGAATGGAAGCACTCGAACCTGAAGAGGAAAGGGAGAGGCAAGAGGCAAAAACTAGACAGAAGTAGCCCTCTCCCCTCCCATGGTCCCCTCAAGATCACTCCTTTCCCCTTCCACAGACCCCCAATAAGAGTGACCCTCCCTTCACAAGATCAGGCCCCTCCCTTCACAAGATCAGGCCCCTCCCCTTCCACAGCCCCAGACTCATGGCCTGACTCCTTTCTGGAGCAGACAGGGCCTAATGCTCTCTCAGTTTCTTTCTTCTCTTTTCTTGTTGCCCTTTTCTCAGCTCCACAAGCCCTGGGGACAGCTCTACATGTCCTAGAATCCAGGGAGAGGATAAGCCCTCTGCTCCTGACCTGCAAACCCAGGCCCATTCAAGACTCCATATCTGATTCCAGGTGTTGCCAGGAAGAGTGCTGCTGAGTGTCAGAGGGAACATCCAGACTTGCTCCAGGCTGGCCAACAGCTAATTTTTGCTTTCTTCTTTCTCTTCTTCCATTGTGAGTGGTTGAATATGGGATTAGTTTAGAAACTGGCTCCCTCCAAAAAAGACCTTTTATGAGAGCATAAAGTGTCTTCCTCTTGGCATCTCCCGGAGCAGCACGAATTCCACCATATGGGAACATAGGTGGCCCCAGGGAGGTTTGTTGAGTGAATCATGGTTGTGTAGAGGGAAGGGACAGGGGTCAGTTCTACTCTTTCTCCCACTTGGCTCTAGACCCTGTCCAGCTCATATTAGGCCCAGAGGTTTGTTTCCTTCAACAAGGTGGTACCAACAGACCCTCTGTACTCCTTCCATAGGGCGAGAGTGGAATGGGGGGTGTCTAAATGCAAGTTCCTGGGACATAGGACAGACCTACAAATCAGACTCTCTGATGGTGGGGGCACAGAAGTCTGCATTTCAAGAAGCTTCCTAGGTGGTTCTTCTCCAGCTCTGAGTCTGAGAACTGCCATCTTTCACTCAGCTAAGAGGGCAAGACTGGGAACCTGGGGAGGGAGGATTTTTGCAAAAAAAAAAAAAAATGGATCAATGACATGTGAAACTACACAATAAGAGCCTCATCTCTGTCTATGAAGCAAACTCCTCCGAGAAGACCACCTTCCCTCATACCTCGGTGTGAATGAGGACAACAGCTCTTGGTAGGATGTGACTTACATGGCAGGCATAGACTGTCCTGAGATTCAAGAGGCAGCCTGAAACAGAGAAGGAGAACTCAGGAACAGGGGGCTCTGGAGCTACAGGAAAGATCTGCCCAGGACCAAAGGATCACCTTGGACAACAGTTACAGTCCTGAGGTTTTATGAGTGAAAAGACTCAGCAAATGGCTCCTGACTGAAGCTGCTCCTCCCCTGAAATTCCTATTGCTGTGTTCATTGACCTATCTACTCGGCGTCTTGCTGTCTCACACGGTGGTCCTGATACCCTCTACACTAGCACATTCTGGAGTCACTATGAGAACAGTGACATGTTGACATGTACCAGAATGCTAAGTGGGACTGTCCTCTAGTTTAGGAACTTCTGCTAGAACCCCAGAGATGCAAGGCACAGGAAAAGGCACGCTCACATTTTAAAGGGGGCCCTGGGAATGCCAAATTCTTCTCCAAGACTCTCCGAGTGTAGGGGGTTGAACAGATGTGAACAAGTCCCAGCCCCCAGGACTTCATTTGGAAAAAGGATCTTTGCAGATATAGTTAAGTTAAAGATCTTCAAATGAGACCTTTAGAGGTGAACCTTAAATCCAATGACAGGTGTCCTTTTAAGAGTGAATGAGCTGGGGATTTGAGTCTCAGACACACAGGGGAGGAGGCCATGTGACGTCGAAGGCAGAGATTGGAGTGAAGCAACCTGCAGCCAAGGAACACCTGGAGCCACCAAAAGCTGGAAGAGGCAGGGAGAATCCTCCCCTGGTCCACCAAAGGAGCATGGCCCTATGACCTTATTTTGGATTTTTGGCCTCAGAGCTCTGAGAACAGAAATATCTGTTGTTGTAAGTCACCAAGCTTGTGGTGCTTTGTTTTCACAGTCCCAAAATGCTCATTCGAGACAGCTAATAGTTCCTGATCTGCACCCTATCCACCCTCCCAGCTAATAAGAAGACTGGATCCACAAGAGGAGGGACACTGGGGAGAAGGCAATGCTTGGCCAAGGGAATGCTGTGCATTGGGGAAGGCAGGGGCAGAGGGAAGAGGTGTCAGGGAAACTGCTGGGAAGACTGAGGAAGTTTCTGCAGGAAGTGGACCCTACCTCCTGAACTCAACCCTGATAAGCTGCAGAAATGCAGCTTCCATCAGGAAAAAGGAGGCCCTGCTATTTGCCCTAAAGTAGCTCCCTGGCTAGTGGCTGTAACTCACACAAGACCGTGATTCCATTAACCACATAGGAATGGAATGCTGTGTGCCTCTCTTTCAGGGCTGAATCAATTCTCTCTCTAACCACAGCACAATTTCCTCTCTTAGACAGAAGTAGCGTCGGGATGAGGGCCTCCTCTGGCTCACGGGCTATGGCACCAAACACAGCACTAGTGAATGAGTCATTAAGAAAGTCCATGGGCTGGATCACTGAGATGAACGGTAATAGTTACGAAATCAAATGAAACAAAGGAGAATCTGTAAACAAGCACACTGGAGGTTCACATGGTAATGAGTTTTGACTGGTAATGTCTGTGGTGGGGCAACCCCAGATGCTACAGAACCTCTGGATCCTGCCAAAGGCAGCTTCAAAACCCAAATATCCATGGCAGAATCTGACTGCCGGAAACCAGAAAGTTTTAACTTAAGAACGTATTTTCTCCCCATCATAATCTTTGTGTGATGATTATAGGAAACCTCCGTGAATGTCTTTATAATAAGCTTCCATATTAACTTAAAGAAAGTATATAATGTGCTGCTTGCTGACTATAATTTCATAATACAAATTAGACCAGTTTTCAATGTCCTTTAAACATAGCATGTTAAAAATGATATGTACAGGTTAAAAGATACAGATTTGGAATGCCAGGACTTACATGGAATTATCACACAGACTTTGATAGAGTTCGGGACTGATTCAAAAGAGCAAGTTTCATATGAAGCTGTCTCATTCTCTTTGAAAGTGCCTTGATCTCTGCACAGTCATCTATTAATTATATTACAGATAAGGTAAATAAAAGTGTTGCAATATGGAGATCACAGCCTTCTTTTTTCTTGTGGAGACAAAAGGTATGGGCTCCTGTGAAGTCTGTGGGCAATGAAGGATGATAAAGGTATTCTATAACCAAAAGCCTGTATTTATTTTGACACATGATGGAAAGATCTGAAGTTCAAGAGCTGAAAGGGGGCAGCGCAGATGTGGCACAGAGGAAGGAGGTCCAGGGAGGATCCAGATTTTAGACCAGAGCACAGTTAGGGGAATCTCTGTTTTACAAATGCTGTGAGCATTACTGTTGTGTTTATATTCTAATAGATTTTTACTTTTAGAGCAATTTTATGTTTACAGCAAAATTGGGTGGAAGTGCAGCAAGTTCCCATATACTCCCCGCCACACATGCAAGGCCTCCCCAGCCATCCGCATCCCACACCACAGTGGTGTCTTGTTTCAATCAACGAACTTTTGTAGACAAGTCATTAGCACCCAAATTCGTAGTTTACATGAGGTCTTTTAAAATTACTTTAATTATACAAATCGTGGTATATGCCTTTAACAGCAATCGAGTGTTCTCCCACATCTGTGCCTGTTCCGGGCAAATAGGAGAATGCCAGGATTTACATGGAATTATCACACAGACCCATCACTCACAATCACATGTTCAGTGCGTGTGCCACTGACATTTTTTTAATGGCTAAGGAAATTGGGAATATCTTTTCTAAAATTTTAGGGACAAAGGTACCTTCCCTTACCTATGCAGCACAATTTTAGAATCTCCAACAATAACTGATCAATGTGGTTAAGTAAAGTCAAATTTGTCTTTCAGGAGAATGGAGAGAACCAAGGATAGGTCTTAGGTTTGAGCCTGAATCTTTTAATCTTTACACCCTCAGGCCTTGGCCCAGAGGCTAATACATAACATAGTTTAAACAAGTGTTTGTTGATTGAATGGGTCCTATGTTATTTTTTTTTTTTTTTTTTTTTTGCTCCCGATTTTGGGTTCAGTCATTTCACCTATATCAAACTGGGGTATTGGTGCATTTGTTTCTACTTCTGACACTCCTGATTTTATATGCATTATTTATTAACCTTTTGGTACATGTGCCTTTACTCTAAGCATTTGAGACCACGTTTAGAAATAGATGGAGAAGAGGAAATAAACTGAAGCAAATGCATGCTTTGGATATTGACATTAGGCAGAATATATTGCATTTAAGTAGAAGCCAAGTTCACAGCCTTGTGTTTAACTGCGAGTGATTATGTTTTTTGATTGCTTCAACTTGATGTGCCTTAAATAGTTATTCAGAAAGCCCCACATTTTTGGGGTTCTAAAAGGTTCTGAATGAATCATTTCCTCACACAGGGTTTCCCGTGACTCATGCAGTCATTCATTCTGCAAGTGTATGTCAAGTGCCTGCCCAAGTCCAGATGCCAGAGAAAAACTCTGGACCACAGAATCATGGCTTCTGCTGGGAGGACGGCGCTTGTGAAACTGGAGGTTGTGAGTCTGTGTACATGAGTTAGTAAAGTCAGGATAAAAATGTTTCCAGAAAATAATTTTTATCAGCAATAACTCGGGGCTAGTTTTTGACTATGCGAATGCATATTTCAGAGAAAAAAATTAAGAGATGTTTAGAGTATTGAGAAATAAATAATTACTTCTGATAACAAAGACTTTTTTAGCACCGTCTTAAAAACTGTGCATGTGAAGATGGATCTTGCCACAAAAGAAGAGTAAGAAGTGGCCACAAAGCTAAACCCTGGTCCTTAGACCTGAGAAAGAATGGCCTTGGCAGTCAAGCAAAGAAGACCTAAAGGAAGCTGGTTGACTTCCATGCTACTCACATCAAGTTTTATGTTGCAATGTTGAGAAGATATGGGGAGAAAGGCTTCCCTCTTCCATCCAACCAGTCCGCATGTATAAGGGAAACCTTGGAATTTGGAAATGCCCATCTCTATGGAAGCCACAAGGAGAAGAGAAAGCAAAGCCACAGCCCATTGAATCTCCAACAGTTTCCCAAGAAAATACCAAATAAAAGCAAATAAAGCAAATTTATTTCCATAGAAACACAGATTCAAGACATGGCGTTAGTCCTACTTCTTCTCATAATGCTACCCCTGAAGTCCAGAATAATTCAAGATTGACCATCCCACTGCCTCATAAGAACAAAAGGCCTGAGATCCCAGGAAGATGTGGAAAAATCTTTGATCATCCCCCTGAGTATTATACAAACAGGGCCCTTATTAACTCACTGATTAAACAATTGTCTAGCTATCATACAAAACTGCTTTTTCACTACGACTTTTCATTTTATTTATGTTTTGTTTATGCCAAACCATGAAGATAAACTGCAACAATTATCCATTTGTAGCTACAGAGAACCCAATTTCATAAAGATTTGTATAGCCAACTAATTAATCTTGATCTTTTCATTAGGAAAAAAAAAAGCTAAATGAATTCCAGTTGACTACAGTGGACACAGCCTACGAAGCTTTATAATCTCACAGCCGTCTGTTATCAATGTTATGATGACATTTTGGATGAAAAATCAATTTTTTTCCCTTCGCTCCTTTTAACCTATTGAGCCATCTCCTTCTTTCCCCAGACTCAGATAGCATAACTTACCATGAAAGCCAGACAGAAGCGGCCTTGGGCATGTCCACAGGAAACTCAAATCTGTGTCATCAGCACAAGGGCCCATGTCCTTCTGCAAAGGCTGCGTTACCCCAATGACCCAATCACACCTTTCAACCCTCTTCATTAATTCTTAAAACTCCCTGATAAAGAGTCAAGTTGTTTCTGTTAATAATTCAAGAAGGCGTGAATGCCAGATGGGCAGTTTTGGATAAAGGGGTTACAACTCTGTTAAACAGATGCCCAGACCTGCCTGGGCATGAACTGCTGAGTGAAATGTGATGTGTGGGATGCCCTCTTTGCCTGTCAATTGAGCCTGTATCAGCCACAGGCACTTTTCCAAGCTCCAGGCCCTTCACCCGTCCCAACAGTGATATAAATAAGCCTGTGCTCTCAGCGTAGGGATTATGTGAAGGCTCTAGAGCCAACAGCATGGGATGTGTGGTGGACACGGTGATGCCACTCAGATACCCAATGAGGACTGGGGGACCTCTCCTGGTTATTGAGTCCTGCACAGATCTCCTCAGCCTTTGTGTCTCTGCCTGTTTGAGAGATCATTTCACCCAAACTAACACGCCCTCCTGTGACTCCATTACTGGTTGTACTGAGGGGACAAAAAGTGGTCCCCTAACCCCATCCCTGTGAACACCCTTCTGAGCTCCTGTGAGGTTGGTTGCTCCTTCTCCTGCACAGATTGTTCACCTGCAGAGCTCTCCCTATTGAACTTCCTGCACATCCACCTCAGAGTCAGCTGCCTTGCATAAGGGGCCAAGCCTAATTCTAGCATCTATGAACTATGTTACCTAGGCAGGTCACATAACCTTTCTTCACCGCAGTTTCCTCATTCGCAGAGTGGAATGATAATGGCATCTACTTCCTAAGGTGGCTGTGAAGATACATGACAATGTTTGTTACACTTCCTGCCATCAGGAACTGAAATGTTAAAAGGATATTAGTTGTTACTGCACAGAAGATTGTGTGGTGGCCTGAGCAGGTTATTGCTGTAAAGGGATAGGCTTTCTTCCCATTTCTGAAATGGACACTTCGTGCTTTTTCTTGTCGACCACTGTGTGTGTGTGTGTGTGTGTGTGTGTGTGTGTGTTGTTTTATTTTTAGTAAGTGACACCATTGGGACTTCATAATGTTGGGAGTAAGGTGATATGAGTTACATTTTTAAAAATCCCTCCCAAGCTACCTTTACCATTCAGCAGAGACAAGAGGAGGGTTAAAGTCTTTTCCAGTGATCTGAGTAAGAGATGGTGGATGGGATCAGGGCG
This sequence comes from Furipterus horrens, assembly GCF_987537825.1. Classification (NCBI taxonomy): domain Eukaryota; kingdom Metazoa; phylum Chordata; class Mammalia; order Chiroptera; family Furipteridae; genus Furipterus; species Furipterus horrens. Next base: position 32,670,230 of record NW_028327175.1, read on the forward strand.
GGAGCTGGGGAAAGGGACAGGAGTGATGGAATGCAGGGCTTACTGACCTACAGGCTGCGTGGTGAATGAAAGAGAAAAATTAAAGATAAGCCTTAGGTTCCCACACACCTAAGGGAGCAGCAGTCCAGCTTCTTTCACAGGACATAGGGCATGGAGCCAGTCTAAGGAGCAGGGGAATCAAGAACTCCCTGTGAACACCTTAGTTTTGATGTTTGTTAAGACACCCGACCTGGAGCCCAGATAACAGGGCACATATTTAGAGTCATCTGCACACTGATGTTATTTAAAATCATCAAGTGGGTGAGATCGCCTAGGGGCAGTGGAACTGGAAACAGATTATGATCCATGGGATGCCCCAGAATCAGCAGTCAAGAGGAGGCAGTAGAAATGACTGGGAGGAGATGGCCAGTGTGTGGGGAAGGACAGGGGAAGTAAGCATTCCTGGGAGCAAACCTGGAAAGCGATTTCCAGCTCCCAGGATTAGGGAGGTCAGCTCTGTCACCTGTGCAGAGCAGAAGAAAATAGAAGCAAAGGGACAATGAACTGTCCTGTCTGGTTTGCACAATGAAGGTGCTGGTGAGTTTGGTGGAACTTGAATAGGAGGAAGATGAGAAAAGCAGCCTCACTGGAGGGAACTTGGGAGACAAGAATGGATGGTGGGAAAGTAGATTTGAGGTAATAAGTTCTGAATATGGTTTGAGTGAAGACACAGTTAAACAGGGGCATGAGATTAAGATAGGGCATTTGTTTGTTAGTTTTAGAAAGAAAATATTAAAATATCATATTTGTATGTAGATGAAACTGACATAGAGGGGAGAAAAATAAATCTAATCCTGTAGGAAAAAATGGGCCATGCATGGCAGAGCTAGTTGAGTCTTTAAGTAGAAGAAAGGACCCCAAATCCTCAGCAGGGATGGGGATCTGGTCTCAGGAAGGAATGCTTTCTGCTCCTACCCTCCCTCCCAATCCCATCAGAGGAATGGTTATAACCAATGAAGGGGTCCCAGGCTCAGTGTTAGGTGGTTGGAGGTGGTTCTTACCTGACTGGAGTGGCTGGCAGAGAGTGGTGTGTTGAGGCTTTAAAGGGAAATGTGTGAAGTTGCTGCATTAATGGGAGCACAAATCCATGAGGTGCAAAGGCAGTGGACTGTACTTCAATTTCAACAGTGGCTCACCATGGCCAACCACAGGCTTTGAGGGGCTCCATACAGGAACTATGTTTCTCAGAACGCCCTTTCCTGTTCCACATTCTTCTGTAGGTAGGATGCCTGGAAGGGTAGACACTATGACTAACACCTCAGCCCCTCTGCTTGTCCCCACCCCACCTGCCTCAATAACACTTACCCCCTCCTAAAGACAGAGCTCCCTGGCCACCCCAGAATCTTAAAGAACTGGATGTTTGCTTTTGTTGTCCCCACAACAGCCTCCACATGGCATGGGATCTAGTCTGGACCAGTGCGACCCCAAAATAGTAATTTTATATGTTTATTTTTAGAAACTAAGGGATGCCTTTGGGGGCTTTTATCTGAGATAGTAGTGTGCTGACTAACACTGAGGGTTTGGAGACAGTGAGAACATGGCCACTGTCACTGGAAGAGTTTCACTACAAGTGAACAAACACATAAAGGTGCTCCATGTAGTTTGTCAGCTATAAGACATGCCCTTGGCAGGATCCACATGTGCTGGTCCCTGAGGAGGTACAGCTTCAGGCCTATGTATGTTTAGATGAGATAGCTTTTCATCTTCAAGTTGTACTTGGAGTACTGAGTTCTGTATTCTTTTCTGCATTCTTATGAGGGCTGTTATCTGTCCTTCATGCACACCCACAATGGGGTGGGAGTGAATCTGTTCGTGACCTCCACACATTCAATCAGTACCTCCTGCAAGGGCTAGAACACACACATAAACCAATCATATCTGATTTTAAAGGAAAAACTGGGTTTAAGTCTCAATCTCAGAAAAATCCAGTGCAGGTAAGTTAGTAATTTTAAGTAAGTGTAAGGAAGAAACATAAATCAGTGCTATCTCAATCTTTAACAGGAAAGGAACAATTAATAGTTTTGTGAATTTCTTCTTAAGCTCTTTTCAGTGTATATGCGGATAAATACAGAGATATGACTATATCTAGACTTTTCCAGTATTGGGATCAAATCATTAATACAGTGAGTATTCATCTTTTGTCACTTAACATTAAATTATAAATATGTCCATACTGTTAATTTTTTTGAAACTTGCTTTTCAATGACTGCATATCTTTTCCATTGGGTTATTGGATCAAAATCTGTTTAATTAATTTATTGCTTTGAGACTTCTGAGTCCATGTTTCACTCTCATAAATAATATGATGAATGCAGATCTTTCCCTTAAACTCTTAAGAATTTTTTAAAACCCTTCTCATCTCTCCTTAGAGAGTGCTTCCATATACTCTTCTTTCTTATACGTTTATTCTTTTCTCTTCTCTTTCTTAAAAAAAAAAAAAATACAAACAGGAAAGATGCACCTGGATTCCTCTGGGGTTTCAAAGTAAAAATTAATGTTGTTGCCTTTGGGGAAAGATCAGGATTAAGAGCAGAAGCAAATGCAGAGCTGGAGGCCAGGAGGTGAAGTCTAAGACAGAACCATGGGCATGGATGCTGGGCTTTCCATGGGTTTAGAAATGTCAGCCTCTTGGAGGTAACAGAACTGGCTCTTTATACCCTATCTGCTCCCCCAGGTATTAACAATGATGAAACTCAGGAGTTTGCCGCACAGAATCTGTCCCGGTGACACTATAACCACAGATGTCACACGGGGTGGGGAGTCGGGGGTCAGTATTTCCTTTCTCCATGGTTATGGTTGTGAAGTTATCATGTTACAAATCTATAAGTTAATTATTTTGCTTTAAAAACAACTCCTCATATTTAGTATTCTTTACTGAAATGCAAACAGCAAAAATGGAGCACATTTCCTCCAGAAGCATGCCTTCTGGGCTGATATGAAAAAGCCCCAAGGAGCAATGCAGGTCATACATATCCAGCAGGTAAGACTAGTAACCAGTGTTCTCAGCCCATTGGCCTGTGGGGCTGTGCACAAAGGGACTGTAATGGTTATGCCCTTTACATGAATTCATCCTGAGCCTCTTCACCTGTGTGTGAGGGAAACAATATACAATACATCCATTTCATAAGTGCTGGCTGTTCTCCCTCAGGTTTATGTCCAAGAAGGGTGGGCTCCAGGCTGCACCCATGAGTGGGGTCATCCAATTCTGTCAGCACCCTAGAAGTTCACATTCCCATGACAGGGGATTTCACATATCCCAGTACCCAATTTTGAGTGAACTGAGTCCCCCTGAGCTCCTGGGGGTGCATGTGGTTCAAGCTGCTTGCTGACAACCCCTGACACCCAGTGGTTGGTCCAGCTAAAACCTCCAGACTCACACCACTTCCCTAATAAGTGAGCTGGCTTCCCTTCTAGGCTTTCCTTTGTAGATGCTTACTTCCTTTCTTGATTGATTGCTCAGTGCAGGTGCCTTTTTTACCTTCTTTGCTTGCAATGCAAGCGATATGCATTGCATAAAGATAGGCAGGTCAAGTCTGATTAGCCTGCTATACAGGTTGGAGACCAAAGAGCTTTTCCAAGGGTTTCCTAAGGACGGAAAGGCAACTGGTTCACCTCTGCGTCTTTGTGCCTCTTTATAGCCCTGGTGTAAAGTGTGAGTTGGCCCTGGTTTCATTCACAGCCTTGACCTTGTGTTTTCTTGCAACTGATTTAAAAGACATTAGCTCCTGCAAACTCCTTGGTGGGAAATTAGGCAAAACTTTGTTTGAGAAGAAAACATGAGGAAAAGAATTATGCCAAGAGACCTGGAAAGGAAAGGAGGCTCCAAAAGGCAGCTCCTCCCACCATTTCCTTGGCAAAATCGACAGTCCCTGTGGTTCTTTGCTCCTCAGTGTCTGACTTGCCATCTGGCTTTTAAGTGGTGACTGTGAGTTGGTATCAAGACAGTGAGTGGCCTGGCTGTGGGTGTGCCAGGTTCATGGACACATCTGTTGAACAGTGTGCATCGTAGGTGATAGTGCTTGTTGCTTTCACGCCTCCTCCCCCCTGAGGCTGACCCAGAGCTCTCACATCCCTACCCTACTGATGTCCCTCCTGTTTCCAGGAAATGGACTATGGGTGGAGTAATCCCTTCTCATCCTGGGTACACAGGATTTATAGACGAGTTGTGTTATCTTCTTTTCTTATGCTCAGAGACTGTGGAGCATGACAAAACTCCATTGCATGGAGTTATAGCATGAGGCAGGCACTGCTCTCCAAGAAGCCTGGTCCCCTCATGAGCTGTGAGGCTTCCAGAAGCTAACTCCCACTTCACTCAAAATCATTTTCAGTCTCCATGCAGAAAACATGACGTCAGGAACACATTTATTTTAATTTGGTAACATTTCTGTTTGATGAACATACCAGTGATAAGGAAATTTGGATTGCCATCTCTTTGCAGTGATTAATTACTGGACACAGTAATTGAGGATCAAGTGGAATTTAGGGGCCTTTGATTCCCTGTGAGCTAAGCATACCTACTGGAGATGATCACAAGGGCAAAGTCCAAATACCTCACTCTTGCTACTCTGGGCTGAAGTCGCACCCAAACTAGTTTGGGCGTACTTGTTCCTTCTGTCTTTTTTATATTTCAAAATGCCCACCAGTCATTACCATGTGGATGGGCCCTTAGAGCCAAATGACAGCAGCCTAGGAGGCATGAATTTGGTTTAACATGGAACATTCATTCACCAGTAGGGACATCTCATAACTCTGTAATGAATTGGTATCTGGAATATAGAAGCAATGAAGCAAGCAGAGTCATGGACTAAGAAGCCCATCAAGCCTGGATGCCCCCAGGAAGCCCCTGGGGATAAGCACCTGTGTGCCATCAAAGGTGGATATGGACCACACTGGCAGAGTTAGGGGGCACAGAAAAAACAAACTGGGGCTGACAGAGATAAACACAACAATGTGTATTCTCAGAAGGTCCAACTGCAACTTTGGTGTAAATACATTTTATTGTGGCTTAATGGTATTTGCCACTGACCAAAGCCTATTGCTGGAATCAGGGAGCCTCAACTCCCCAAAACTGAGGTTTTTGGGAATATTCCTGTGACAGAAGGTTGGTTTCTGGCATAATCCCCATTGTAATAAATCATGTTTTTGACTACAAAATTATACACCCTTCAACATCATCCTTATGGTCAAAGATACATTGCCATGATAGAACTATCAGCCTGCCCCCAAAATAAAACTATATAAGCATCCTTATATGATTGACATAACATTTTCACGTATGGGAAAGATCAACTGTCTATCTGGATTGGGAACTGGATTATTTTCCATTTGCTATGGTACATTATTAAAAATATACTCATAAAACTTTAATATTTATTTCATGTTCTGTTATTAGGACACACATCTTGGACACATCACAGAAGACGAGAAAGAAATAAATTATTGTACTTATTTTGTAGTGACCTGAATTTAGCATCAGATGTGAAAATCATGACATGAAATTTTGGTAGAGAGATAAAAGTCGGACCACATGCGGCATGATATCCGTGGCAGATGTGATCTTCAGAGGGGCGATGGCATTTCCTCCGAACGGGTGGATGTTCTCCTCCAACGTGGATGTTAACATGATTAGCAATGAAAATATGCTTTGTTCCTTTGCCTTCACATGGTCTCAATATTGGCAGTTATCGTTTACTTGTATTTTTTAAATCATACATTATCCCGTCCCATGGACAGATGCTGCCTCAGTGCCATTTAGAGCTCAACCATACAGACGGCGGTTCATAAATTTCCAGATCCATGTGCTAAAAATAAGTGCAGTGGGGTATATGTGTTTCCTTTTTACTTAATCCAACTATATACCTATGCATCCATACATTTCTACACATACATTGAATAACTGACTTTCTCTGTTGGTTCCTATGGTTGTCGGCTCTAGGATGATTTTTCTTAGCGTCCACACCCCCTGCGCATAGCTGTCTGCCCCCAGACACCCATTAATTGACTGCAAACACAACTTTATTGTGAAATGACTGCAGGTTTATTAAGCAACTGGATTTACAGGCAATAACATAATCAATATAACATTAATATAGCACATAATTAAATAAAATTCCAACAAGGTCCTGCCTGTATCCTGAAATATACAGAAGTTAATTGTTTCACTGATGGCATTAACCAGAGGGATTTGAAACTGACTTGGAAGAACAGAATCCCCAGTTGTTCTTATTTTTTAAAGTAGTTCATGGATGCGAAGAGGAAACCATCCCCACTACCCACAGGAATGCTGTATCAGCAGGAGCCCCCCACCCCCACCCCCAACCACCACCCCACCAGACCTCTCTCTCCCAGGCCCTGGGGGACTGTAGTCACTTGGCCAAGTAATTTTCTCAGGATGGACGAAGGAGCAAAATGCAAGTAACAAATTGCATTTAATGTGTTTCCCCACCAGTAGGAAAAGGGCCGACCACCGCAGGCTCTTGGAAAGTTACCATAGAATGGACCACATCTGCTCCAACATGGAAGCACATGACGCTCTTGGAGTGAAACCAGCCAACATGGTCTCCAGAGTCATGTGTTCGTGTTTAAAACTCAGGGAAATCCCCTTAAAATGATTTTTCAATGGGCCCAGAAAGCAAAATACTATGAGAAAGAAGCACGTGAGGTGGGAGGAAGCATGGCACATGTATGGTCCCTGGGACATTTGGAAGATAAACACCATGGATGGGAGTGTCTGAAGGAAGGTCATTAACTTGCTGCCTCCACACATCTCTCAATTAGCTCCACCTCTTAGCTCCATATGGCTCTGAGTTGCCTCCGCAATTTCAGTATCTTGGAACTCACTGCCCTTGAATTCTGTCTCCCTCATTACCACCTACCCTGCCACCAAAATTAAGTGTTTAGTTTAAGCTAAAGTCTGTGTCATTCTTGAACATGAATGTACAAAACCATCTCAAAGCCATTTAGAATAAAGTAAACTAGACATGATGAGGAAAACTGAGGCAGTACCCTCACTCCTACTCAGGATCCACTCCTATGATACAAACTGGCTGCTCTGCAGAAAGACTCCACCTGAGAAGGTCTGGGTCTCAGAGGGAAAGTAAAGCATCAGAAGTCTTTGATCAGGCCCTGGATGCTGTGGCTCAGTGGATTGAGCATCGGCCTGCGAGCCAAGTATCACTGGTTTGATTCCCAGACAGGGCACATAACTAGGTTGCACATCAGGTCCCCAGTTGGGGGTGCGAGTGAGAGGCAACCACACAGTGATGTTTCTCTCCCTCTTTTTCCCTTTCCCCTCTCTCTAAAAAATAAAATAAATAAACAAATAATTTTTTTAAAAAGTCTTTGATCATATTTAGATACTGAGCCCAGTATTGCTCCAGAAAGAAAGCAGTTGCTATGAGCCGAGTGAATTTCAGCAGGTCCTTGCAAAGTCTGTCTGAGTGAGAACATCCTGGAGGCTCAGTATTTCAGGAACAAGACACCATTCACATGAGTTGGGCACAAAGATGGTATTGCCTGCATTTGGACCACAGTGATGGTGATGGTGAGTTAGCACCCTAACAGCAGTTAGCCAGGCCATGAGACCCTGGGAGGCCAGGAGTCTAAGATGACACAGATGGCAGCTATTCTGGCCCAATTCTAACTGAAATGAAGGCTACCTGATCGGTCATGCCAGAGTCACAGGGGATGAAGGCTGGACCCAGGACAGGAGGCATAGGAGAGTCCCTTTGGGGTGGAAGTTGAACTTGACATGAGTGGGCCAAGTCCTGAAGACCAAAGGGCAGCAGTCAACTCTGCTGATGTACCCAGTTCACTCCACGTCTCCCCAGATCCTCTGACTCTTTGATCAATGTAGATGTCTTCACCTTCCTGAAGTCCTGCTGGATGGGCTGACACTGGGGTGGGGGGGGGGGCGGGGGGGGAGCTGTCTCATGCATCCTTGTACAAGCTCATGTGCTCCCACTGACCATCCCGGTTCCCTGACTGAACATTCTTCCTTTCAGCATCCTTGGAAAGACTTGTGTGTCCTGAGACTGTTGACCTGGTAGGATTCATTCTCCTACCTTTAAACTGAGGCTTTTGTGACTTAAAGAGTCCATGAGTCTATGAATATGGGACACAAAAAGTCTGGGATATGAAACTTTCTCCAGGTAAACACAGCTCCACCCTGATAAATAAGAATGGGGGAGTGGGTCTGTGAGCTTAAATGATTGGGGTGGCAGCAACACTGACCACATTAGCAATGCTGACCCTTCCCTCCTGATCTGTACCTTCCCCATGCCACCATAGGCACACTCACACGCTCACACATGCAAACATCACATGCACACTTCATTCACTGAACTATAAGCACCTAAAGTTGAGGTACCATTTAGAAAGTTCAGTAGATCTCTCACATCATAGAACAAAACTTACAGTCATGAGGCTTCATAACATGTTCCAGGTTGGACTGTGCCCATTGTCTGCACCTGACTGGCTCCCACAGAGCCTTGTAACCAGCCTGGACACTTTCAGGGATGCCCTGCTAGCATGAGAGGAGTCACAGGAGTTTAAGAAAGAGAGGCAAAGAGATAGGGAGGGGAGCACAGAGAACAGGATCATCACCCTAGGTGAACGGGAGACCTGGGGAACCACGATGTTAGAAGAGACTGCACATTTTCAGAGCAATGGACACCCTGTTGCAAACAGCTGTATCCATGAAAGACAAGTGACTTCTCCCCACAGACAGAATGTGAGAAATGATGTGCTCGCTTGGCCTATTTATCATAAAAAGACATCATGAAGGAAAAAAACAGCATTGCCTACTGATGCCAAAACATTACAACTCAACTTTGAGATGACATTGGCTTTGGGCTGCACAAGCTGCATCCTCAGGGGTTAGTGGTGGATCTGAGGGCAATGGAGGTTCACCATAGGAGCTCTTTCGGATGGAGGCACACATCATAGGCTAGTTTCCAAAGTAAAGGAGTCCAAAAACCTCAGACAGGCACAGGTAGTGCCCCAGGAAGGGTGGAAAGAGCCAGAACCTTCTCCTGTTCTAATGGAAGGGTTGTATTCCGGCAGCACAGAGGGTAGCAAGAAACCCAAGCTTCGAGGTGCTTCCTCACCCCAGTCTTCTCACCCTTAAAATTAAATGAATAATAAATCTAATCTCAATGCCTCATCAGAGGATTAAATCTTCTATTACATGTAAACTACAAGTAGCACCTGGCGCCCAGCCATTGCTCGTTAAATGGCAGGAATTCTGGTTACCTTCACTTAGGACCAAGATAATAGTTTGTACTTGTGAGTTCTAATACGGAGTTCGCTGCTGTCACCTCTGTCCTCTTACGTCTGTGCATATGGCTAACAAGCACACATGGGAAGATACTTTGAAGTCACCTCCTCAAGGCCACTCAATGGTAGCCTAGGTTTTAATGACCCATCATACGAATCACTTCTACCATAGCATTGATTCTGGCTTACCAAAATGAGAATTACATCAAAGAAATTCTATCCATTAGTGAAATTTTAGAGAGCATCTCCATCTATCTGAACAATGATGACCATCACCCTCAGACCAGAGGTCAGCAGTTACTGCCATCTTTCCTGACCTCGCTTTTCCAGATTAACATGTTCCTAACATGAAAAAGGCATTTTTACAAGGTTGATACTTCCTGAAATGCATGAGTTAAAAAAAGACTTGCAATGTGCAACGTCAGGATGAGGAGGCTGTGTGACGCTGAGAAGGCACACCCTTCTGCTGCTTGCTGCTAGCTGGAGGAGAGAAGCAGAGATTTCTGAAGCCTCAGAGGCATTCCTGCACATCAAAAGCGACTCCAAATGAAGAGCTGACTCTGATAATTGTAAATAGATCAGAAACATGTGCATTGAGTCCATCCCCTTAAATTATGGCTGGGTGTGCCCAACTGCACAGCGTTTGAACACCTCAAACTTTCTAAAAATATTTGGGGTTCAAAGTAAGCCTTTTAAGGAAAATCAAAGCCACATGTTTCTGATTCATTTATACAGTTTATCAAAACGGTGTTTGTTTGTTTGTTTTTAAACATATATTTGATGTCCAAGAAGATTTGGGGTCTTTCTTAAAGTTAAAAGAAATAATAAAAAAACTTCTTAGAAATGAGAAAGAAGTATTTCCCCAGGGAAAATGAACTTCAGTCCCCAAAGATTAGGCTAGTTTCAAACCTGGCTAAAAATTTGTTTTCTCTATCTTTATTTTTAAATGAGGGTGGGAGAGGTTGAGGAGGAGAGTGGGAGCAGGGACTTAAGGAACTTTCTGTCTTGGCTTCTCCCTGGGAGGATGTTGTTCTTCGTCCTTCGTCCTTCGTCCTTCATCCTTCGTTAGGTCAGCTGTGGTCAGTGTTCAACCCTTCTCTCTCCCTCAGGTGACCCTGCGACAGTAAGCTTTTTACTCCAGTAACCTCAGGTGCCCTGTACAATCACTGTCGATCAAACACTTTCAGGTTGGTTATGACCGGATAAGAAACTCTTGTGCACACATCCTTTAGCTATGTCTGGGGTAACTGCCATCTACATTTTGAATTGTCAACTGCATGAATAGTGAAAAGGAAAATGTTATGCACAAATAAAGGTTAGGTATATGTACAAATAATCAGCAACACTCAAATGAAGGGGAGAGCCACTGAATGAACTGTCGGGAGACTCGAGGGCCCAAGGCTGCTGCTGCTGCTTGACATGCATCACACATCATGCATTAGGTCCCTGCCATTAGCAGGGGCAGGTAACATTGTATTATCTTTGTTTTTACATCTGGGAACTAATTAATGGCCTCGCTGGCCATGGTTGCAGTGAGATGTCGAGAAAGGTCTGCTGTCCTGGGCAGCTCTGCACAGCTATGGATAGGACACATTTGCACTGACCAGTGTGGCCCCAAAGGTCCTGCAGAGAGGCATAGCGTTGCAGGGGCTCCCCAGATGATTGCCTCCCTCTAAGAGCATAATTCTTATCATTGAAGATGAACTGGTTTGGTTCTGCAATCCTTTAGAACCTTCCAGGAACTGTGATGGACACTAGAGCTTTTGGTAGCTGATTCTTTAACAGAAGCCATTTACAGCAGCTTAGGATCCACATGGTGTTTCTCTAAGTGAGGCTCCACCCTCAGCTTCAGAATTACCCTGATTTAAAATGTAGATTACTGGGCCCCACCCACACTTGCTGAAAAAGGGATTGGGGAGGGGCCTGCTGGGGAATATGCATTTTTAACATGCTTCCCTAAGGGTCCTACTGCACCCTGCTCACAGAGTAAAGGGGTTGAGAGGTATCTAGGAAAGAAGACAGAGAGGGCAAGTCACCCAGCAGGAGACACACAGTTCTAGGTTGTCCTGTCTCTCTCTCTCCCTCTCCCTCCCTCTCTCTCTCACACACCCCAGTCCCACTCAGGGCAGCATCCTGAGCTCAGCAATCAGATCACTGTAAGTTTCCCTGGGCTTTCTGTCTGGTCCTGGAGGCATACCGCCAGTCTGGCCTCATGCTCTGCATTCTCTGGAGAACAAGCGAAGGGTTCCTTTGTGTCTCCTGTGTGTGTGTGTGTGTGTGTGTGTGTGTGTGTGTGTGTGTGTGTTCCGTGTGTGACTCAGCCAAGCGGATACAATCTTTGTCCTATGCTCTCTGTGCTGTGCCCAGACTCAGGTACAAATTAATGAATAAGGTGCCCTTCCTTTTGTCTACCCTTCCATCAGACCACTTGATTCCTAAATTCTGGGAGCCCAGAACTCAGGAAGGCCTGGCCATAAGACCACTGCAATCTGCCGCATCATGGCATTCCCAGAGACCACTAGCATTCTCCCATCCACAGGGCCTCACAAATGCCGTAGTAAAGGTTCTAGCATCTATTCTCATTGCTGCAGAAATACCTGATGCTTCTGTGGATGCACATAAAGTTAAAGCAATGTGTTCTTTTGCATAAGAAACATAGTTATTTTTCTAAACAAAAATGTTACACTATCACCATTACATTATCTTTTCCCCGCACATAAGGTGTTGTCTGCTAAGTTAACAGAGCTGAAATTTATAAACTCCATCCCAACACAGAGCTGAGCAAGAAAACCAGGCTTCTGACCTCCAATGGCCTCCAAAATGATTCAGAGAGAGAAGTTCATGAAACTCCTCTAGGAAAAAATAAATAAAAGGGATATGGGAACCAAACCTAAACCGCACTGACGGTGATCCATATGGAATAGCCAGCAATGAACTACCCAATGCCAAGAACAGAACATACTCCTGACAGATTTTAATTTGGGGGCCAATTAGTCTAAAAATATCCTTAAACTATGCTCAGTTGGAGGAGTCATTTGCAATCTCATCAGAATTTAGGGATCAAGTGATCTCATGAAAAGAGCAGAGAGGAGAAGGGATGCCTTTTTATCTTACTTATATCTGAGCTAGTAGCAGTGCAGAGAGCATAGGACAAAGATCTGTCCACTCGGCTTAGTCACACATAGAACACATACACACCACATGCAGAAACAAGAATCCACACAAGACCTACCCACCCAAGGCCACATGAGGCTCCTTTGGGTGCACCGTAGAAGAGCAGATGAGACCAACGTTTCTCTTGGTGTCCTCACATGGTTGTAAGGGCACCAAACCACTGCCCTCAACCAGGGACCTTGATGTCAGGCATGGGGTAGGGGGATTACCCCTTCCCACTGCGTGTATATTACTCTAAGTAGATCTTTTAGTCAGAAACAACTGCAATTCCAGCCACGTCTGCCAGGAAGTGGTTCCACTTGAAAGTAATAAATAAATAAATACATGCACATATAAACAAATAAATAAGAACTCTGTGAAAGAGGACAGGAAGGAAAAGGTCTCACCAGAAACTCGGACTTTCTCTGCCCAGCCTCCTCGGAAACCCCATGTTTTCAATTATGCCAGACTGAATCTATATTGATGCTAATATGTTTGCATTGCTGGCTTTCATTTTATTTTTTTTTTACAACTCACCACAGGACAGCAAAGTCAAAAATATACCATTCTGATCAACAGGACACATCTGTGGTGGATCCACACAGAAGCAATTAATTTCCTGGTGGTATTTTTACACTGGGGGCCTGATGCGGGTCCCCATTATACAAACAAAAACTCCAGACAGCTCCTGCTGCCTGATAAAAAATAAATCACATTGCGAAGGGCCGTTTGGCCTAGGACTGCTACAGGCTATGACTTGTAATGAGGCATCCCAACACTAATTATGAAGCTTATTAAAGAGAATTGTCCAACTTGTAGTAAAGTGCATGCTGTAATCATGTTAGAGCCAGCAGAGTGGACAGAGGGTGCAGATCAAATCACAGAAACAGTGTGATTGCGTCTGGCAAATTGGTCTGCATAAACCTGATGGAGGGGCAGGTGACAATGACAACCTCTTGGCTGTAATTCGCATATCAGAGCCTTCCTGCCTCTGAAACATCTGCCTGGGAGGGGCCAAGAGGTCTCCAAAGCAAACATCCACAGCACAGTGTTTTATTTACTGTCACCCTTATTCTGAATTTTCTCTAAGGTTGCAAAAGCAATATTTCAACATACTCGTTCAGGAGGGTGGGGGGAAGATTAATAAAGATGTTAAGAGGCTGAACTGCTGTGAGATTTGTTTAATTATTCCCCACAGGACTGCCCCAGCAATCTGCTGACATTTAGTCCCGACCTTGCAAATCCTCAGTAAATATTAATATATCAACTCAAACAGGGACGGTGATTCTGTTGGTTCTCGGAGATTCGCCACAGCGGTGAAGAAGAATGTGTGGGCTGAGGAAGCCTGCGCTTTGATTCACCTTCTGCTGCACACATGAGCTGGGAGCCCCACAAAAAGGCAATGTTGCTCCTCTGCCACAGCTGCCGAGTGACACTTTAGATGCCTGTGCGCGTCCCTTTGTATAGCCTGCTGGAACCATACCAAAACCGCAGTGGCAAGAGATTAGAAAGGAGGGAGATCGGAGACTGGAGAGGAAAAATCTCACTTTATTATCTGGAAGACTGGAAATTTTAATAATGCTGAAGGCCCGCCCTCCAATATGAGTGGCTTTGCCAGAGCTTGGCCCAGGATGAGAGCCCCCATGGGCCTCACTCCAGGGCCCTGAGGCTGTGCTCGTCCCAGGTCACCTTCTGCTGCCCTCCATGACGAGGTCCACGCCATCCCACTGGCATATCTGAGCGTGGGAATGGCTTGTTTTGATCAATGGTTTGCGAAAGAAATGATGGTTTCTTTTCAATGTTGCCCTATATGCAGCATTGGTTATTTTGGGGGGTTTTGTTTTCCTTACCTCGAATTTATATATCTATTACTGATTGTCCCCTCACATTCTGCAATTGCCAGCAGCTGGGTGTTTGCTACCGGCCAAGGCAGCCTCTGAAGTTCCTGGGTGTAAAAAAGGGGCTGCCTTTCAGAGGTGCTGGCTACAGTTAATGCGTGATTAATTTTATTCATAAAAATGTTAATCACTTTATTGTAGGATCTTTTTAACATTCCATGCAGCAAGCACCTTTTTAATTTCTCTTGCCCACTGTCTCCTAGATGTATTTAATATTTTCAGACATTGCTGGAGCTAACCCAGGACCTGGCAATTAAGCATACGTTTAATATTCAGCAACAAGCAAAGCTACAGCAATGACAAACAAGCATACAGAGAAAGACAGGCCAGGACTGCAGGTAACCAGCTGGGTTGTGCCCCCAACCCCCACACCGTGTCTTGTGCCCCTTCCCAGAGCACCTGAGCTCGAACAGCAAACGCGCAGCCTTGAAATCCAGTGAGCTCTTTCCCTGGTCCACAGGGCAGTTTGCAGTAGAAAGAATAAAGGATAAAAGCCTTTAGGTTTAAAGAATTTAAACTGTAGGCGTGATTCCCACCGCTTCATTCAGCCACCAATCCTGAACATGGAACCCTGCGGCTGGTGAGGAGGGTGGGGACAGGGGAAATGGGGTAGACAGACTGAGGCTGGGGACTCGCTGGGTGCAGCACTGTCCCCAACCTGGCGCCCTGTTGCAGCACAGGCCATTTTGTCCCCCACATTCAGCGAGAGAGCTCAGGAAGCCCGATAAAGGGATTAGGGGATCAGAGACACCCGCGGTGTCCTCAGAAGCCAAACAGCAGGGAGCCACCCAAAGGACTGCCACTTGCGCCCCACCTGAGGTGTATAGGGGCTGCTTGGCCTCTGCTCTGACCAGGCCACTGCCCTTTGTCTGCCTCTCAGTTCTGGGAGTAGTGGTCTTTCCTTCCCCGGGACGCCTTGTGGGGCAAGGGCAGAGGGATCCCTGTTGACACCAGCCGCGTGCTCCCCCAGAGCCCACAGCTTGGGAGGCTCCCAAATTTGGGTCCAGTACCATGGGTCCCTGCCTCCTGGATGTGCAATGGTGAGGTCAACCAGGCGCAAGGGCGGGGTCCTCCCTGGTTCAGGGACACCTCGATTCTGACTTTCCATTTAAGGCAATTCCAGGACTTTAGACCAAGAGTTCTCCTCAGCCTGGGCCACAAGCTGACTTTCCTGGGTGTGCAGCCTCTTCCTCCATTGTAAACAAATGTTAAAAAATAAATGTCATGGCTGCATTGGCATAGAGATGACTACATTGATATTATATATTAACAGATTGTCTTCCACCTGAAAGTTTGTTGTTGTTGTTGTTTCATTTCAAAAGAAATTAAAACATTAACAGTAGTGGCTCCAGGCCCAGTGCTCACTGAACTGACAGGTCAGCTGCCCTCAGAGAGCCCCTTCTCAGATGTCCTTGGTGGGAAGGAAGGGAATCTGTATCCAGCTTCAGAAGCAGTGACAGAAAAGGCCACTAGCAGTCCCCACGGGATGACCTTCTGAGGTCTTTCAGCTCCAAAGCTATAATTAGAACCCCTGGCTCCACAGGGCTCGAAATGACTTGTGAAGCTCTCCCTCCCCAGCTGAGCAGGCACCAGATCACTGGGGACTTTTCACTTGGAGACCATTCATCAGATGTCCTGGGGTGGGCTGCCACAGCCCAGGAAACTTTGGAGGGGGTTACTTCCTCCACACAGGTATAGGCACATTTCCAGGCAGCTAGGAGCTGCCATCACTCCCGAAGCACACAGGACCCCACCTCCTAGCTCTGTCTCCTGACCACCCACCCTGGATTGGAGACTCAGGGCCACTCCCTCTCCTGCTTGCCCTCTATCCCTGGAGCCCTGATCCCAGACAGCTAGATATGCAAAGCTGTCCCCCGGGACACCCTGAGCCTGTCAAGTTGCTGGGCCATAAGTCCTGAGCTCAGCACAGGGTATCCCAAAGCCTCCCTTTTGGGGTCCCAGTAGCCTGAGAGCCTAGATGACCCATATCACAATGCTGGGTCCTGCGACATGGCCCATGCTACACAGGGCAGAGACCACTGGAGGCTCTTAGGGCCTTCCAACTCCCAAGATTCCAAGACCCCAACCCTTTAAGGAGCAGCCCTCCACCCAGAAACCCTTTTTGGACTGGGCTTCCTTCCCTCCTTTCAGACTCCCCAACTTTTTTGACCCCAGGGTCAAAACCATATTCTTGCTGGCAGGCTGAACCCTGTCACTTTTGGGAGAGCATTCAGGTGTCCAGTCTCCCCAAATCAGTGTCCATAAATCCACTGTCTCTGCCTGGAAGCCCCAGCACCACCATGCATGACCCTGCCTAGGGCAGTCAGGCAGCCACTCCTCTTTGTGGAACCATCTGGAAGGGAAGAAAACAGGGAAGTTGGGGAGAACAGGAATGGAAGAGCCCAGGTGGGGAGAAAGGTTCTGGCAAAGGGTCCAGGGTTCCGAAAGCCCCATGTAGGGCCAAGGACACCCTGTGAACCAGAGCCTAACCTGCCTTCTCTCCCTCTTTCCCTTTCCTCTCCCTCCCTCTATCCTCACTCCCTGCTCCTGGCTTTCTAGCTCTCTGGTAGAGTCCCATCTACAAGGACGATTGAAACTTTATAGGGCATGATTCATCGGGTGGCGCGCCCCTCAGCGCGATGGCGAGTATGACATTAATCAGTGTCAGAACACTAAAACCGAGATATGAATATGAATTCTCCATACTGCAGGCGAGATAAATGTGCTGGGGGATATAATTGATCAGAGGGGGGAGAAGAGGATAGTGGAAGCAGAGATTTCATAGAGTCCTGCAGGTCACAACTGGGGCGGGACCTAAACCCACTTCCTTAGTGCTAAGGTCAGGACTTAGGGCAAACTGATGTAGAACTGTGTCTCTGATGATCTTGTCACCTGGGCACCGCCTCAGCTGGAGCAGAAAGAAGAGGGTCTCCAGACAGAATTTCTTACCCTTACCCCACCAGAAGACTCAATGAAGACAGAAATCCTCTGTCCTGGACACGGGGGGTCCTTTCTTGGTGTGGAGGAGGGCGCACCAGGTTGCAAACATTAATTCTGTGGACATAGCTCACCTCTCTACTCCTTATAGGGCCCAGGCTCCTCCTTGCACATCAGAGACCTACTACAAAGCTCTACAACTGTCCCTGGGCAGGGATGGAGTGGGACAGCACTTTTGCATGTGCAGAAAGCTGCAGAGGAACTTCTGTTTTGGCTTTAGAGAAAAAGGGGGTGTGGGGTTCTATGTCTACTCCCAGGTGTTTTAGGAGCTGAAACACTGTGCACAGGCACTACTGGTGCAGCCTCCGGCCCCCAAGCTGCACTCAACTAGGTAGCTGTGAGGCTGGGAAAGATGCAAACAAATAGCACACAAAGATCAAAAACTGCTCTTTAATGCTTGATTAAAAATTTATTTCTAGCTTTTATTTAGAGAAAAATAATTCTGCGGCTAGCAATCTGATTTCTTTGTAGAGGAAGCATCTCCAGTCCCCAGAAGGGGGGCAAATACCCTTCATACCTATAGGTCATTGGATTCTGCAGCCTGGAGCCCGTGAGCACCTGGGGCCCAGCCACCTAAGCAACAGCGCTGGGGGTCCCAAGTGTATGTAAGAGATTTTTAAAACGGGCTTATAGGGTAAGCAGCAGATGTCTACATGGACCATCCTATTTGATTCTGGGAAATAAGAGAACCCGGGCCAGCCAGAGCAGAGGGCTCTACCGCCCACCTGAATCCTGTCCACTGCTTTCAGCAGTCACCCAGAAGGGGTCTCCCAGCACACTGCATGCCAGAATAGCATGTCCTTGGGCCAAGGATGAGATTCCTCCTCACAGGCGCAGGACGCCGCTGGTCAGAGCTCTCAATATGCGCGCCGTCACTAAGAACTCTGAAATGGGGAGCCCAGGGTTGTGACTCCCGAAGCCCTAGCATCTGAGACAAACGAGGAACTCCTCTCTGAACTCACAAGCCCCACCAGAGACAATGAAAACGACATGCTTGGAACCTGGCAGCCATTCCGTTCCCCCAAATGTCAGCGGCCTACCCAGCAGGCCAGGCACCGCACTCCCAACATTCAAACAAGTGGGTGGTGCCCAAGAACATAGAAAAAAATTCCGCAAATCGAGGCAAGCACCCAGGGCATCCCCAAGGCTGAGCACTCCCAGATTCTGCGCCATGCCCGGTGAGCGAGATCCCCACCGCCGTCAGGCCCCTTTCCGTTTTCGGCCCATAGAGGGCACCTCGAGCACGTCCATTCGATGGGAAGCGCCTCCATCCCGGCCCCAGTCGGCCCTCCGCGGGACTCTTAAGCTGCTTTCCTCCTCCCGCAGCTCTACCCGCCCCGCCCGCCGCCCACCCCCACCTGCCAACCCTTCAGGCTGGCCCTCGCGGCGCCCTTCACGCCTCCTCCCCGGGGACAAGAAGGGGACCGTGCATCTAAAAGGATGTAGTGGAGCCGGGGGCGGCTGGAGACCCCAAGCCTTCAGAGCGAGTCGCCCCCTTTCCTCAGCCGCAGAGGAGCCAGGATCAAACAGCCGCGCCCCTCGCCGCCACTAGCAGCCCCGGACAGCGGGTCCTGAAGGGGCTCGAGTGCCTGTAGAAGGCCCGGGGTGGGGGTGTGGAAGGGGTCCTCTAAGACGCGAGGAACCCCGCCTCTTCCCCAACGGGCAGGTTCCCCCGCAGCTCACGTCCTTCGCTCACTGGCAGTTTTGACAATGTCTGCTTTCTTGTTTTCGCAAATTGGTTTTCGTCTGTGCCCTGCTCGAAGTGCAGGCTGCTTCGGCGCGTCGCGCTCCTAGCACACCGCGGTCCCCTAGCCTCCCGCGTGCACGCGAAACCGGAGCCGGACAGTATTGTTTCCTCACCTTGCTCCTAGCTGCCAGCAGGCCCGACCTAGGCCCTCGGGGGTTATTTGCTCCAGGGTTCGATGACTCGGTGCCCCTAGTCGAGGAAGAGGCAGCTTAAAGGGGGCATCCCTGGAGATTAATGCCTCCTCCTCTTTTTGTCCCAGCTACCACTACTAGCCCATCAGCTCCCATGCCCAAAGTACACCCCAGCACTGTGTTCCTGCCCTCCATTGGGAGAGTTTTTAAAAACCTTCCAAGTTCTCCACGTTTGACTTAACCAAATAACTAAGATACATTCAAAACAAAATTTAATACTCCATTATGTCCCCATGAACGACCTGATGCCACGATGCACTATCGAGGCAAGTAGGTATAAATTTATTTAAAATTTGAAGTTCTCCTTTGGGGACACGCTTGGAAATCCCGCTCCCTCCCCCGTTTCGCACTTGAAGAAAACATCTTATAAACCACCTAAAATCGAACTCATCTGTGTCCTGAGAAAGGCATGTCCCAAATATATGTGTAAGAGTTGTTAAGAATCAAACTGCCAACAATAAACTGCCCTAGTGACAACATCATAAATTCAACAACCAAAAGACTGAGAAAGAGCCACTTTCTGGGTGGAAAGTTTCTGAAAGGCCTCTCCTCTCCAAGCCACAGACAGTCAGGCCCTGCCAGAATTCCAGGACTCAAGATTCCAGCAGCCACACACAGCAAGAGCAGTGGCACCATTTCATTTAGTTTATTAGACAAAAATATATGATTTAGACAAGTTCGCTGACGCGCTATTTACAATCTGAAATCACTCTATATACAGAAAGAAAGGGAAAAAAAATAAAAGACACAAGCACGTGGGGGCATTTACCCAACCGATAATCAGCCAGAGCAGGGTGGCAGCCACCAGAGCCCAGCCTCCGGGGGAGGCCAGCTGTCTGGACTCGAGCTCGGCCGGGACGAGCCCCTTTCTGCAGAAAGCGATGGATGGGAGTCGTTGACGTCGTTGCCATATTTGTCCTTTATACCAGTCTGAAATATTTGTCTTAATTCCTCCTTCATCCCTTCCCCTCCCGAACTCCTCCCCCCTCCCACCCCCCCGCAAAAGTAAAAGAAGACCCTGAATCAGGCGGACGGGAGGGCTGCTAGGATCCGAGGCGTTCCCTCCTGCGGGGCCAGCGAGCTGCGGGGAAAACACAGCAAGACAGAAGAAGGCAAAGGGACTGTCAGAAGATGGACGCTGGGACCCGGAGTCGCCGGTTCAGCCTTCTGAACGCTAAAGGGGAAGCGGGAGGAGGGGTGGGGGGCGGGTCGCCTGACCCGCGCGGCTCCCGGCTTAGGAGAAACCCGGGTAGACCCGGCGGGCCCGGCACGCTGAGCTGGTGGGCAGCGTCCCATCAACACAGACTGCGCGACCCTACTGCCAACCGGACCTGTTCCCTCCCCTGCCCAGTGGTAAAAGCAAACGACACTCACTTGTCGCGCACCGGCTGGAAGGGCGACTTTAACTGCTGTGGCGGCGAGTCCGGCCTGGGGACAATGTCTCTCTCTGCAAGGGAGAGAGAGAAGCAGTTAGGACTGGGAGACCTGTTCGGGGTAGGATGGGGGCAGAGGTGCGCAGGTCTCCTCCACACCCCACTCCGTCTCGCCCCTGAGGCAGGGTCTCCGATAGAAACATCCCGTCCTCTGCCCTACAGGCAGGCTGTGGAGCAGAGCTCTCTCGGGAGAGCCCGAGGGCCTTGGCCTGGCTCTCCTAATTCAGTCGAAGATTACTACTCAGCCGGGCTCTTCGGCGAACGCCTCCCGTTCCCAGCCCGATGCCCCCCGCCCCCACGCTCCTCCCAGGCTCCGGATTTCTGGCCCGGGACGGGAAGGATGCTCCCTGCACCTTACCTGGGAGCGCGGGGCTGCTGCGGGCCGAGGCCTTGTCACCGTGGAGCATCCCCGCTGCAACGGCGACGGGCTGCTGCGGCGGAGGTGGCGGCGCGGACAAGTGCGGGCCGTGAGGCCCGGTGTGGGGCGTTCCGACGCCCAGAAAGGAGCGCATGTTGAGCAGCGAGCCCTGTGCCAGAAAGGCGCCGTTGGTCCAGTTGGAGAACTTGCCGATGTGGCAGGTGTACAGTCCGTGGCTGGGCAGGAAGGCGGGGTGTTGCAGCGGCGCGCCCGCAGGGGGCCCATGCGCGCCCGGATGGCTGGCGGGCGGCGGTGAGGCCTTGGGCGCGCCGTCCGGGCTGGTGGCAGTCTCGGCCAGTGACCAGATCTTAGGCTTGCTGTGCGGCGCGCCCTGCAGGCCACCCGCCGCCACACCTGGGCTCAGCAGACGCGTGCTGCCCGGCTCTGGGACCTCCTTAGCCAAGCCTAGGGGAGAGTCTTGGGTCTTGAGCGCGTCGGCGGCCGCCAGCGGCGATCCTTGCTCCCGGGCGAGGGTGGCCGGCACTGTGGGCGCTCGTGGCGCCTCAGCCTTGTCTTCGTCGTCCTCGTTGCTCTGGTCGCCGTCGTGCTCGTCGATCTTGTCGATGTCGATACTTTCCAGATCGATCTCCTCGTCGTCCTCGGCCTTCTCGGGATCGCCCTCCGTGTCACTTCCGAAGAGGGCGCCGTCCTCCTGGTCCTTGCTGCGTGCGCCCCACGTCACCTTATTCTCCTTCTTGAGGCGCCGGCGCGCGTTGGCAAACCAGGTGGAGACTTGCGTGAGGGTCATCTTGGTGATGATGGCCAGCATGATCTTCTCGCCCTTGGTGGGGTAGGGGTTCTTGCGGTGCTCGTTGAGCCAGGCCTTAAGCGTGCTTGTGCTCTCCCGCGTAGCATTCTTGGGCCTCCCAGGATCCCCATACTGGAACTGGCCGTAGGGGTAGTAGGCCGGGGCCGTGTGGGCAGCGAAGGTGGCAGGGTGCACCCCAGGGTTGTCCTTGAGTTCATACTGTGATCCCTGTGGCCACAAGGCCCAGCGAGGGAGGAGATAGCAGGGGTGGAGAAAGAGATAAAGATAAAGATAAAGATGAGTCCCCGGAACTCAGGGGTAAGTCAGGGGCAGCTGCTCCTGTTCTCTGGAAAGCAAAAGGCCCCAATTCACCACCCGAGGGGCGACGGGGGAGAGGGGTTAGTCAAGTAGCTGCCTCCAGGAACTGCGCTTCTACCGACCTTGCTTGCCTAGCTTTTCTATCACTCAAGAAAAGTTCTAGAATCCTTGCCTCTAAGGAAGGCCACAGAGGGAGCCGAAGCCGTTAGGATTTCCCTAGGCCGCTTTCTGTCCCCCCCTCCACCCCCACGACAACTCCAGAGGCCTGATTTCCAAGTTTACCTCTAGGTAGAGTGGAAAATCTTTTAACTAGGTCGATAAAACAGCTTCTCCAAAGGTGTAGAAGCTAGAGCCCATGTTCCCAACCCTCCAACCCCGAGAGGGTGAAACAAACAAGCAAAAAAAAAAAAACCCTCCTGATTTTCTCCGGGCCCAAAGCAGCCAGCAATTTAAAATGAAAGCACAACTCCTTTTTAGTTTCCATATTAATCTGCATATAATGGCTCACCCACACTTAAAGGTATATAGTGGTGACAGGTAATTTAAAATTTTAATCCTGGTCATCATGGACAACAATAACAAAAGTACCATTTGTTGTTTTAAAAAACACAAAAGGAGGGCTTATCCGGTAAAATATTAACGCGAGGGCTGAAGGGCTGGTGTAGAGGCGTGGAACCGGTTTCCTGGGCCTCTTCTACTTTGTCTCTGAAGTTTGACTTTGATCTGCAGCAAGCGGCACGAACTGTGTGCAGGCATTTAGAGGCTCTGATTTATTTGCAATCAATATTCTTTTTATCATCGGTAGTAAAACACTGAAAGTCAAATTATCCCATCAGGTTTTTTGGTAAATAACATTTTATCTTTCTAACAACCTCATTAGGCCTCATTATTACTATAAATTGCCCAGACAGATATTCCCTTTACAATTTTATCTTTTGACTTCCAAACCCCCAGTCCTAACAGCGTGGAAATCCAGGCCTAGCATCTGAGTTTGGGATTAGGCTTCCTTCCCAAGACCCCAAAGAAGTCCACAGGAAACACATATACACCTAGGGGGGGGGGGTTCTCTATAGTACACCCTTAGGGGGAGAAAAAAAAAAGCTTCTGCCTTTCCCCGTGGCACTACCTTGGAAGCAGGTTCTCAACACAGAGCTTCCTTCCTCCCCCACAAACACAGGGGGGTGTCAAATGGTACACATCTGCATTCAAAAATTCCGTAAAAAAAATTATAATCCTTTGCGTACAATCATCCAGTTGCTATTAGCAGAAGTGGGTTACAGACTCTGAGAAAGTTGTAAAGAACAGAAGATTTCTTTGAGTAATTAGTACGGTGGTCCATGCCACAGAGAAAAAAACGTCCTTGGCCAGATTTCGTTTTTGCCTAATCGTTACAAAATGTACTTTGCACTTTTCTAATGATTTTGCTTATGACTGAAAAGAATACGTTAAGGCCTCTTCTCAGCTGGGAATTCTTTTTGAAAGGATACCTTGTAAATCTCTCATCGCTTGCTTGGCATCGCAGACGCCAGAACAAAATGGGAGCTGATCTTTTTCGACAGCAAGCGATCTGAAAGGCAGCTGGGGCTGCTTTCAGAGAAACAGGCTTTCTTTCCAAACAAGGAAAAGTTACAGGAAAGCCCACCGGCCGCTTTGCACGCGGAAGGTTGGCGGGTATTTATTTCCTGTTTCTTCTTTGAGAAGTGAGGAGACCTGGGGGTGCCTGAAAACTGCGTTATCCCGCCGGCAGCAGCGCAAGAGGAGGCTGCTTCTCTGGTCCCCGCGCCTGGCACAAAAATCACCAGCAGCCCAAGTTTCAATCCGACTTTGCATCAGACCAAGGAAAATGTGCCGTTTGGATCGACAGACTGGCCCGTGCCCGGCAGAGCCCCCGCCCCCCACATCTGACACCCACTGGGACTGAAGACTAAGGACATCATTTATTTTCAGCCCAGGGACTCTGTTGTCTTTAACCTCCCATTATGTAACCAGGGAAGAAAAGTGTTTTATTTCGGTGCAAAAGAAATGAAAACTTTGGCAACTTACGAAAGTCAAAGCTAACACCATTTTAGACGCCAAAAAATATTTCAACTTAATTTCTCCCTGTATCTCAATTTTACATACACACACCTTTTAAGAGACCCCTACGGCCAGTCCGATCGCCTTTGTTACCTTGATTTTGACAGCATTCACCAGGCTTTAAACTTGGATACGATTGTGTGAGCTTTGCCAAAGAGGAGAGAAACCACGTCTCCCCTGTCCAGCCCAAAAAGCCGCGGAGATCGTTCGAGCGGGCCCCCGGACTGGAGGAGACTCCAGGAAAAGCGGGCCGAGATTTCGGAGTTCCTCCGCCTCCACCCTGCCGGGGCACCGGGTGAGCTGGGCCCTGGCCGCCAGCGTGGGCCGCGCGCCCCGGGCCTGCTTCTGCGGCCTCGGGACTCCCGCCGAGATCCCCCTTCTCGGCCTGGCCTCCAGCCTGCCACGCTGAGATGGCGGGGCCATTGCCCGCTGGCCCCTACTCGCTGCCCAGGTCCCCGCCGCCACGGACCTGCGGGCAGGGAAGCGCGCACTCCTCGTCCCAGCCCGCTCTGCCCGTCCGTGGCTCTCCCTCCCGCGCACCACGCCGCCTGAGCCCCTCTGCCCTGGGCGCCGGGTCCAGAAGGGAGAGGCCGCCCCGGCAAGAAAGGCGTGCAGCTGCGAGGCGCACTCACCATCTGCGAGAAGAGGCTGAGGTCCGCGGCGTAGGGCAGGAAGGCGCTGTAGTTGGGCGCGCCCGCGTAGGGTCCAGCGGCCGCGTACATGCCCAGCACCGAGGTGACCGCTGCCGCGCCCGCGCCTGCGCCCAGCTCCGCTGCCCCCGGCCGGCCCGACGAGGCGGCCGCGGCGGCCGCTGCGGCGGCGGCCAGCACCCCGGGGCGCTCTCCGCCGTAGGCGCCGGGCCCCGCGGCGCTCAGGTACTGCGGGTAGCCCAGCTGTGGGAAGGACATGTCCGCGGACTCGGAGGCGGCGGCGGCGGCGGGCAAGTATTAAAGGATCGAGGGAGGGAGGCGGGGGGTTGGGGGGAGGCGCGGCGGTGGGGTGCGGGCGGCGGGCCGGGCGCTCTCGGGCCGGCCAGGAGGAGGGGGCCGGGGGCTGCTCCTCGGCCCGGTGCTCGCTGGCGCCCGGCTCCCGGCTGCGCCCGGATCCACGATCCCGCGCCGACTGCGCCGGCCGCCCTCCGCTCGGCGGCGGGGCTCTCAGACACAATTTGAAGTTGATGCTTTGATTGGCATCCCCTTGAGCGCTGGCCCCGCCCCCGGCTCAGCTCCCGTCCTCCTCCCAGCCTCCCGCCCGCCCTCGCCGGCCTCTCCCGCCCCTCCCGGCGAGCACGTGGTGCCCCGCGCCGGCCGGGCCACCTCCGCCTGCGGTGTGCGCGCGAACGGCGGGGCAGCCGGTGCGGGCCCCGCGGCCGCGGGCTCTTTCCCGACCAGCCCCCGCAGCTGTCTGACAACCTGTCGACACCGGTTTACAGCTGTCGGACACCGGGGTTTGCTGTTTCGCAGCCGAGGTGTGTCTACTATTTCACAAAAACAAATCGGCTCCTGCTTTTCCACCGTTGGGGCTGGCCGGGGCGCAGTAATAGCCGATGGGGAGAAGCCTCTCTTCAAAGGTCCGAGCTGCCTTTGCTTCCGTGGACGTCTGGCAGAAGTGCACCCAGGTGCCCTCGGTGCTCCACTAAACCTGCGTGTCGTGACATCCGACGCGGTCGTGGCGTCCAAGGGAGCCCCATTAGGTAGTAAGTCATCTGGCAGTGACCGGCCTTGCTGCACTTGGAGAAGCGGAAAGAGGCCGAGTTCTGCACGTTTTCGCTGTTGTGGAAACTTTGAGAAAGGGAACCCTGGCTGAGAAGCCGCTTGCTGATGGAGGCAGATGCCGTCTATGATAGAGTTTGGGGGGCGAGAGACGTTTTTCTTTACAACTACAGCATCAAAGCAGCGGGATGGAAACATTCCGATGCCCAACCTGGCGACAGGAGAAGCCAGTGTGGCTTGGGCGCCCCTCGTTTGTCCCCTAGATGTCCAGATACAGAAAATAAACGAGTGGAGGACGCCGGCCTGAGGCTGCTCCAAGACCAGGCTGGGGACAGGACGTCCCTCTTTTCTCTCCAGCCTCCGCCCCGCGGAAAGAGCGAGCCAATAGAGCCGGATGCGTCGCTGCGGGTTGGCTCCGGGTCGCCGAGGGCCTGGCCACTCTAGGGCTCAGAGGCTGAGTGCACGCTCCTCTCTCCTCGTCTCCCTATGCTCGGACAGGTCGAGTAGGCAGCCCCTGAGCTTTGCTCGCTAGCTTGGTCCCCGTGGCCCAGGTTACCCTCCTGGACTTCTGGGGCCACTTTGCCTCGCACCTCCCACGCGGCAGCCAGAGCGCGGAGCGGACTCCCTGCTGCCGCGGTTCGGTACACTGGACCCCGCAGGAATTTCATCTACGGACTCCGAAGTCGTACTCAGTGTGGGCCCGTTCCGAGCCGCCGGACTGAGGCTGATTACCGGGCCCTGTCCCCAGCATGCTGCTGGTGACCTGGGGCCACCCGTATCCTGGACACCAACTGCCAGGATCAGGGAAACCTAGGGACTTCCGCAGCATTAGAAAGGCTCCCGTTTTCCCATTTTAAGGTCTGAGGACAGACACAGAACTACCACGTAACAGTAGTCATCACCAACTCTATAATGTGGCTGTAATTTCTCTGTTGTCAGGTTTTCTTCCTTTTCATGCTATTGTGTCCCCCCACATTCTTGCCGAAGCCCCCAAATCTCTCCAGAAACCTCCTGAAACTGCCTGGGCTTTTTTTCTGCTGTGACAGATTGGGGGTGGGGAGGGGCAGTGAAGAGGCAGGCACTTGGCACTCCTGCTTAGGGAAGTCCCTAACCACAGCTTCCTCCTGCTCCCCAGCCTACCTCTAGGCACCCCAACTCCTTCTCCCCTACATCCAAAACAAACGAAAGATCTAGCTTCAGCTCTGTCTCATTTAGCAAACTTCAGTGTCACATTTCAGGGCAACAGGTAAACACAGCTATGGGCTGGGATCCTAGCAGACCCTGGACAACTTAACTCACCTCTTCCCTTCTTTCTCCTTGACCCTTTACCAGAAAATTAGAACGTAGAGAACTAGAAAGCAGTAAGAAAAATGCCTCCAAAGTAGCCCATTGGAGAGAGGGAGGGGCAGAGAAGGCTTGAGAACTTCCTGACTAAGCTTTGCCAAGGAGAGTGTCCTCTCGCCAGCCCTCTACTCATTTTTAATCATCAAATGGTTAAGCAGGGTGATAGAAGGCCCAGGGTGCCTGAGCCAGGAGAGAGGCTCTAACCAGATACCTTGGCCCTGCCTTGAATATCCTCTTCATGCAGGTCCAGCTCACTTTCTCAGCCCTCCAGGGTCTAGGCCCATCCTACTGCTGATCCTAAAGGAGCGGGGCAAATAGGAGGAAGTGCCCGGGTCTTGCGCGCCTCAGGCAAGGGAGGGGGGACCGGCAGTGGGGCTCCAGCGCCCGCCTTTGAAAGCCGATAGCTTCCAACAGTGTAGCTCTAAGAAGGCAAACCTGAAGAGACCAGCTTCCCAGACTCTCAGCCAAGGTCCCTGCCTGGCACGGGAATGACTTGGGCAGGCCCATCCAGCGTTATGGAAGGTGCTCCTAGCGGGAGTGGCTCCCTTTCCAGTCGCCACCCAGTCTTCACTGAGATAGAGGCAGAGCCGCCCAGGGGTGCAAAGCCACCAGACCTAGGAGTCCATGCGCGGTCTGATCGGAGCTCCGCCTGGCCAACTTCCGGGCTGGGATCTGCGTGCCCAGGTGCTCCGTAAGGACCTCCACTCACGGACCAGTGGCACTTGGCACCTGTCACCAGCAGCGCAGCCCCACAAAACTCCACAGTGGCAGCTGACCGGGACCTTCTAACGGGAAAGCCCTGACTCGACACGATCTGGCTAGGATGTGGACCTTTGGGGGCACCCGTGGGTGTGCGGGGTTCCATCAGTGTGTGGCCTTGGCTATGAGGGAGGGAGCAGCTATGGTGGGGAAGAAGAACGTTCTGAGGCCCCGGTGAGTGGGGGTAAGGCTGGGGCTGGGATTGGGGAAGGATTGGCAAACCTTATGAGTTTGAACCAAGTTGACTGTTAAATTGATTTTAAAGCCTGGTGGAAAGTTTACTTGTTATCATTATGAGGATAGGGTGAGTAGTAGTTTTCTAAACAGGAGGGAATTGCTGTTCCAGTCCTAAAAAAGATTGTGTCCTTTTCAGTCCCCGGCCCCTCAGTACAGTTAGTCTTGGATCCCTTCCCACCAACCAGCATATTTACATTAAGAATAAAATTAAGCAAACCAAATAGCAATCCTCACTTATGATTTTACTTATTGTAAAATAATTCTTCACTGTTTCAAAGCTCCAATGACCTAGGTCTGAAGAAGAGGAGAAAGCTCACAGAGGGACCGACCACTCCCTGGAGCCAATACGGGGACCTACCTTTAACACAAAGGATGGGGATACAGCTGACAGTGCCATGACCTCCTCAACTGCTTTTCAAAATGGCCAGGGGTGGGCGCCCTGACCAGGCCGGGACCTCCGTACCCTAGTCAGCCCCTGTGCCCCAACGTGAGCATCCTGATTTATGAGTCTTGTTAAATACTCATTAGGACTTTGCACCTTTCTCCAGCAGAACTAGGAAGCCACCCAGAGGGGAAACAGTGAGGCAAGTTCCAAACAATCTGAGATAGCAATGACCTGCGAGAAGAGCTCAGCTGTAAGCCTGTGCCCAAGGGCGCCAGGCCAGGGATGGGATCCCGCGGGCTACCGTGATCCAGTGCCCAGACAGCACTCTCCTGCCACGCCAAACCAAGCGCACCGCCACGGAGGTGAGGAGTTGTCAAAGAGGGCTCTGGTGCCTCCTGATGGAGAGCACAACCCAGTGGGAGCTGGATTAAGGGGACCCCAATGAGAGGAGCGCCTCGGTGGGAAGAGCCAAGTACTGCCCGAGAGAAGAGCCTCTTAGAGACTTCAGAAAACGCTGGAAGGAAGAGGCCCAGAAGCAAGAGACAGGGATGGTTAGAATTTCAAAGCAGTGCTTGAAAAGAGTCAGGGTTTGGCTACCTGGAAGTGGGCAGGCAGACAAAATGAGACCAGGGACCTGGAGCTTCTGAACCTGCAGGGGTTTCCCACCATGGCGGCACAGAGAAATAGACCACAGTGGCTGGGAGTGTCTGAGGAAGTGAATTACATGCATGTGCACATGTAAATATTTTTAAAACCTCCCCTTAATTAACCAGATCATTTCCATTATGCCTCCAACCTGATCAACAGGAACAGTGTGAGGGTTTTCAGGGTTTATAATTTGATGTCACCAGACTGCTGCTTGGGGGCAGAGGTAGGATGCTGCACCAGCTGCACTCATGTTTATTTGCTTTATTTGTGTTCCTGTAGGGCTCCATTATGCAGTGTTTAATTAGTTTGTGTTTGTATTTCACCCGTCCCAAATCAATGCCATCCCGGAGCTTGGTGTTGTAAATGCTGGCAGTACAGGTGTACTTCCTGTGTCTGACAAGTGAAACCGGGCCTGCCACTCAGCCCAGCCGACTGTCCGCTCTTTGCAGCCAGGAGGGGAAGATCAAAGCCAGCTGGGACTTCTGCACTTCTCCCCCTACCCCTCTTCCATGAGCAAAGTTGTGGCTGTGGCTCTGGATGCCTTTGGAGGGAGCCACTGGACCACCCGCATGGAGGACAAATGACTTCATTTTATTTAAGTCCTGTGGCCTTTGGGCCACCATTGGCCTCCAGCTCTTTGCACTTGGGGCCTAGTGGGCTGGTGCTGAAACTGTGCAGGGAGCCCCCACCCCCACACTGCCCCATGCAGGGTTGTGAGCATGCAGATAACCTAGCAAGGAAGGTCACTGTGAGTGGCTTCCTGCCTGGTTCCACAAATCCTTTCAGTGGAACCCAGAGTATACAGTCCAAACTTCTGGAATCTCCAGACATGAGGACCCCCCCAACCCTTCTCATGTATGTACTGGCATCGCTTTCTTCTTGAAATGACCTCTGTGGAGCTCCAGTAAATCTCTCCTTCCAGTCATCAGGGAATTCTTTTAAAGCTTTTTTTTTTTTCTCGTCAGGAATAAGAGATTGTTCATCTGTAACTAGACCACATAGAAATTATGATTCAACAGCAGTGTATATTTAATTAGAGTAATCTCACTTGAATTTAATTACCTAATGAATTATTTGTTTAAAAAATAGAACGTCTTGTTTGCCAAGTACGGTGCAGACCTCAGATAAGAACTTGTGTTATAAGGACATTACAGTTTAAAAGTAGGCATGTATTAAGGCTTATATTTTAACTCTTTGCATGTGTAACTGGTACTGTATTAATAAAACAAAAACAATAGTCACCTGAAGGGTGTAGGAGTGCACCAGCACTGTTCTGGCCACACAGTCATCTATTCTGTTATGTGCACATCTCTTTTGGAAATTAATAACTTCTAACTTTTTGTCATGTAAGTCTAGTTTATTTTTAAACTTATTTCATTTGCTTTCAGTAACACAGTTTTTTCTAGTGCAAAATGACAGCTGTCTATTCGAAGACTTATTTTATGATTAGCGTTTGCACTGAAGTAGGGCACCCTTCAGGAAAATTCTACCCCAGCTCATCTGGGTCCCTGAGGCATCCACCCTGGCAGTAGGAAGACATTCCTGTTTATCAAACTTATGGAAATGGAAGCTACCATGGCCCAGACTCTGACTTTAATCCTTAATTCCTAAACTGTGGAAGAATTTTTACTTCCACTTGTATTCCAAAAGCAAAAGCAAATAATTCCAAGCCATATCATCCTTTTGGAGAAGTCTGAAGTTGACGATGTTGAGGCAACCCTAACAATTGGTGCACTAAAACAAAGTTTATAACCAGGTTCCTTAATGGGGGAGTGCAATCTACTGGAAATCTAACAGAATTTCTGTATTTTCTGTGGTCTAGTTGCTGCAGAAGCAGACTGCTTCATTTCCTCCACTATCCCAGATGATGGACAGAGTTTTCTACCCCTACAAGATGGAATTTCAGCAGAGAAATGCATGTATGGACATGGGGCAGAGAGGGTTTCGCCCTCTCACTGAATGGAGAGTAGGAAATAAGAATACCTCAAATCCACTTGGTTGAATTCTACTCTTATTTTCATTAATATTCCATTAATCAAATAATTTAATGGAAAGTTTGGTCACCATTGTCCCATTACTATTAAATATTACTAATATGCTGTTTAGCTAAGCAAGAATAGGACAAAGTAAAAATTCAACACTAATAAGAATTATTTTTTTATTTCTTCTTAGAATCCCTGATCTTTATCATAGCTGTGCATTTTGAAATTGATGCTCTAACAACCAGTAGTGGTTAAATTATAATATAAACTTATTCACATTCCATTATGATTACAGTAGCATCCTTCTTCCAAAGAACCAGATCTACATGCATACATATTTTAAATATATATGAATTTACCTCACATATCCTTCTAAATCACAAGTGACAATAAGAACCAGAAAGAACAAGAGATAATAGTTTAAGAGCAATACCGCATTTCTCACATCTGAGCAAGGACAAGGATGATTTGCTGGTAAAACCCACAAAGGAAATGATATGTGTGGGATGGAAGAAGATGAAAATACTAAATGGCATATTTATGTTGGACTATTCCAAAATTGTTTGAAATTTAGACCAAACGATATTCTATCTTGCATGACTTCCTATCAGTCTTAAATCACTTATATTATTAAAGATAAAAACTACCTACAAGAAACACTTTTTAAAAAATCCGTTGACAAATATTTGCCCACACAACATCCTAAGTAGAAAGTTTTATGCTTTCTGGGTTTCCAACAATGTGTACACTGGAAGTCACTAAAGGCATATCAGCTCACCAATAATGCCCAACCGGGGACCTGCCTACAGGGACTTCAGGGGAGAGCTTCTCAGAAGTTCTGAAGACCCTTAGGGTCTTTTGCCATTCTCCAAAACATCCTTATAGAAAAACACAATCTGGGGTATGAAATGAATCTAACAGGGAAAAGGTAACACTTCTCTAGACCCAGGAGTACCCTAGACTGTTTTTTATTAAATGTCATCTTGAACTTGACTGTCACCCAAAGCTGTCTCCAGAGCTGCTCCAGAGTTCAGGGTTCTTATCTGGGCTCGACTAGCTTCTTCTCTTGCATGTACTCAAGCAAGAAAAGCAGCATAGAAAGGCCTAGGGTCCTGCCCCCTAACTTCATACCAACTTTGAGTACATGACACACTTGTGACCAAAAAAAGAAGCCATCTTGGACAGTCCCCAGGCCAAGAAATTTTCCCTCTTCAGCCTCTAAGTGAGCTTCCCTATCACCCAGTTTCAGAGCCCCTCCCAATGCCTCATGCTGACCAAGGCTGCCAAGATGTTTCTTCCAGGCCACCTGTTCCATGTTCTGGGGGCTCTTCTGGCCCTCTATTAGAAACCCAGATGGCCTAGGGTCTCTTCTGTTGGCCATAAGCTGACTAATGGCAGCCTAATTCTAGTTCCTAATTGTACCTATGATGATGGTTAATTGACAGGGATATATGAACTTAAACTCCTGCACAGGGAATAGTCACTTTTAATAAGAGCCCATCAGTGCATCAACCCCAAGTTCCTAGGAGAGACCCACACTCTGGATAGAGGATGGCTTTGTGCCTTGAGTAGGTGCACCATTGCACTCCTGGCATCACTCATCACAGGAAAATGTCCATGGTGTCAGTTAAGCCTCATTTCCCAGGTTTTACAAAAAAAGAAGCCTACAATAGTTATGCCCATGCTGCAAATCTACCTGGGTCCCTGGCCCTGGTGTAATGTAGGCACAGTAGGCTTTTGCCAAGAAACAATCGCCATGAAAATGAAGAATTTGAGTCCGACCCTGTCTTTCATCAGCGGCTGCACCTCACTGCCAGCAAATGCATTATCGCCATGGCGGTGAGGTGGTAGAAAGCATCAGTGATCCTTTTACAAGTGAAGACTGTGTGACATTATCTCTAGGGTTGAGTTAAGTGATTTGTTGAAGGTCACTTAGCAAGAGTGTAATAAATCCAGGATTAGAACCTGGGCTCCTACTTCCACAGTCTGCATGCTGGGCTAGGGGCACATAGATTTGTTGATCTAATCCTCCTCTGCACCCTTCTCCCAAACCCTGAAGCCCTCTGCTCCCCATGCCCCTAGGTTCACGTGACTGTGTTGCAGCAGTCAGCACTGGTAGGCTGTTGATTCTTCCCTACATCCCTTCCTTTTTCCTCTTTTTTTCATTTATTGATTCCCTTAGCAAACATCATGGAGGGCTACTATAAGAAATGGGCAGTTTCTTGTGCTGAGGGAGGAGCTAAGATGAACTAAACACTTATCTAAATATCTGAGATAAGCATCTATGGTCAATCATACAGTTGAGTGAAACACATGCAAACACCTAACTATTCTACAAGGCAGAAATAGTGCAAATAGGGATATGCCGGTTATTTGGCTTTTGTCTCTCTGCTTCAACCTCCCCTTCCACCTTCCACTGAGCAAGGTGGGGACCAGCAAGCACCATATCCACATTGACAATTTCTCTCTCTTTGACTCTGCCAAAAGTGGGTGCCAGGGTGAGGCTTTGGGGAGGAAGAAGGGAGGTGGCCTTGTTCTCTTGATTCCTGATCACTTCATGTGATGCAGCATCCACTTAGTGGCATGCTTCACCCTACAGCAGCAGGTCCTCTATGGCAGCAGCTGAGTCCAGTTTTCAGCACTCAGAGAGCTGGGCCATTGTGTGTCCTCAAAGCCCAGATCAGATGGCAGCATCTCTGCCCAGCTATGGGGCTTCCTTATGTTTCACCATTTCTATCCTCGTTCTTCTCTTCCTGGCCCTGGGGTAGTAGCTGTTTTCTGTTCCTTTTTTTTTTTTTTTTTTTAACTCGGTCAATTAACTAATTGAAAATTCTTCATACTGAATCCATTTGCTACGGTGACTATAACACCATACTCAGGCCAATTACTTAAACAACAGAAGTTCATGTTTATCTTCTCAGTCTAGAGGCTACAAGTCTAAGAAGAAGGTGTCGGCAGGGCTGATTCCTTCTGAGGCTGTGAGGACAATTGGCTCCAGACCCTTTTCCTAGCTTCCAGAAGTTTCTGGCAATCCCTGACATTCCTTGGCTTGTAGACTCATCATATCAGTCTCTGTCTTCATGTTCACATGGCCTTTTCCCTGTGTGCATTTCAGAGTCCAGATTTCTTCCCTTTTACAAGGACAACATTCATTTTGGATTAGGGCCCACTGTTCTCCAGTATGACCCAATCCTAACTAATTACATGTGCAATGACCCTAT
The DNA here is from genome assembly GCF_987537825.1 of Furipterus horrens. NCBI lineage: Eukaryota > Metazoa > Chordata > Mammalia > Chiroptera > Furipteridae > Furipterus > Furipterus horrens. Next base: position 32,704,812 of record NW_028327175.1, read on the forward strand.
TCCCACATCAAGTCACATTCTGAAGCAAAAGGGTACTATGATGTCTCCATATGAATCTTGGAGAAGAACGTAATTCAACTCTTACTGGCATCTAATTAAGAATTATTCACATTAACTTTTTCCTGTCCAAATAATTGTAGTTGTTGTCCTCACACTAAAACTGGACTGATACCAGGAACCAGAACCTTAAGAATCAAAGAATTTATTTTGTCCCTGAGGAAAAGGTACTATGGCCTGTCACTTAAACCAGGCTCTGCATAATGACTTGGATTGGCATATACAAAGAATATGAGTGAAGGGTGTTCTACAGTTGGCATGACAGGTCGGGGGAAGTAGGGAGTACGTGGGTGAGGCTGCAGCACAGCGTTCATCAAGGGCCAGTGTGGGACAATAGGCTGAAGAGTGGATTTCAGTGGCATGTGACAAGTTTAGATGTTATTCTCTGTACAGGTCTCTGTGGAGAATCAGGACAAGATTAGATGTGTCGGTGGAGTATGAATATACTGATTTAGGTCAGCAAAGGTGACTTTGCAGTCCACTGGAGCCATGGTATGCCAAATGCCCCCTGTTCTCTAGGACTTCTGTGCCCCTGATGTAGGTAGATGAGGAGGATGGCTGGCATCCCATTATCCTGCTCTTCCTTGGAAGTCTTCTCAGAAGGAGCTGGGGCAGATAAGAGAAGGACATGGAACACTTTGGGGCCCTTCTTCATATTCTATAAGTAGAATAGCTCCACTTCCCTCATTTTATATCTTGAATTTACAGATAAAAGTTTGTTTGAAATAAATATGAACTTGAAAAATTATAGCATACATTATTTCAGGGTTTTGATTCTGTAGTCTTCAAATGATCTGATAATGCATGAGCATCCACTGGTCTGTGAAATGTGGTATTCTAACACATCTCCTATCTCTGATCAGACTTAATGGGCTTTCTATACATGTCCAGGATACATAGTCACAGCTCTCATGATAGCATGTTTAAATATTTGTCTGATTTTTTTTTTTTTTTTGGTTTTTCAATTACAGTTGTCCCATTTTTCCTGATTCTTTATGATACATAAAATGTTAAACTAAACGGAAATCTGGAATGACAGAAATGTAGGGGAAAATACTGTCAAATAAAAGTAATTGTCATTATTATTATTATTAATGTGGGTGAGCGTAATTTATTTGCAAGCCTTCCTTTGTCATTGAAACATTGAGACCATAACACAAAGACCAAGTTCATGGTTTCATCAGGAGGGAAGACAAATGTAGTGGTTAAAGTGAAATAACAGTCCTCTGTGTTAAATTACTAAACTCCTGATTGACATGTGAAGGAGGAAGAGCTCAACATCACAGGCAATAAATGATGCTTCCATCCAGTTTCCTTGCTAACTCTGTAATTCAAAATATATGTAAAACATATCATCGATGAGCATCTGTCATATAGCAAACCCAATGTCAATTAATATATTTTATCACCACCCTTTGGCATCTTTGCTTGGGAATAAACTCTATTGTTTTCCCAATAGTTAAATTGGTTTTATCTGTGCAGAGGAAGGAAGGAACCATATTGCGGCTATAGTTTTCTTACCAGTTGCGTAGTTTAAAAGCTCATCAAGTCTGTAGTCGATTTCTTGGCAGCTTATACCTAACTGAATTATAGCACTGTGTAACCAAGTTACATAAGATGTTAAATAAAAGAAACTCCATTAAAATCCCAATGTGAACACTAGTCCCTCCAGTAAGACTGAGAGTCTTATCAGAGAAGATGAGACTTTTCAGGGCAGTTTGACTGTGTGGACATCTCTGCCTGTGTAGGAAGTCTCTATCACCACACAGGATGACAGCCTCTGCTCCTCCTGACTCATTCAGTGATGTGATGAAATACTGCCAGGCCATAACATTTATTTATTTTAAGAAGTTGCTTGCTGTTGACTTTCTGTAAATTCTTCCCTGCCCCTTGTATTACCTGTTTTCTCTAAGGAGAAAGCCATTGCTTCAAACCTTACTATCTTCCACCTAAAATGAAAATCTGGGAAAGTTTCTAAAGCCTTATTAAAATGAACATCAAATTTCTGACCCAGAAGACTCATTCTTTACTCTTGCCCTCTCCCCACCCACCAATCTGTCCACCTCTGAAGGCGTTTTCTCCTCCAATGCCCCACTATCATTTACCCAGGAGCTTACTTTTCATCCCTCCTTTACATGACTGCCTACATCCATTTACTGTGACCTATCAATCCTACCCAGTAAAAGCCTTTCAGACCTAGCTTCATCCCTCCCAACTCAAGCCATTGAAATGACTGTCTAGGCTGTTACAAAGGCCTCCAGAGTCATCCTCTTGCTATTTTTCTTTTGTCCTATTGCGCATAAATCATTATGCCACCAGAGTTACATTCATTTTACTCCCCTGCTAAAATATCCTTGGTTCCCTCTTGACTACAGAGTAAAGAGTGCTATCTCTTTAGCACATCATATGTCAACCACCTGGTTGAAACATATCCACTGAAGCTGGAAAGACTTGAGCAGCTGAGGGTCTATTCTCACCTCCTAGAAAATATATTTTAAAGCAATGTAGTGTTTTGTTTAGAAGAGAAAATGTTTTTGGTGAAATTTTGGATCTGGCATTTATCTTGATTTATCATTTATTGCTTCTTATTGCTTTCACTTTCCAACCCACAGTTCTCAGCTCAGAATTGTCTCCTCCTTTCCAAACCCATCTTTCATTTCCTGGTCTTCAAAATCCAGCTGGAAAGCCCATATATTATCCTAGAATTCTAAAATTTCAGAATCCCTTGGGAAGCATGTTAAAATTCATGGGCCTTGCCTAGAGAGCTTCTGATTCATTATGTATGAGGTTGGGTCCAACATTTGAATTTTAAATAAGCACAGAGGTGATTGGGACTTAGTTGGTTGAGAAAAACATTTCATGAACAGGAATCCTAGACACAGTTTTATCCTCAACCCCAATGAACTTCCCTGCCATTCTACCCCACCCTGTGCATTGGAAAAAGAGATCCTGTCCATGTTCTTGACCCATGGCCAGTCTAGCTCAGGCAAGCCCTTTATTTTCCTATGTTGTCCTTACATGAGCTTCCAATACTTCATTCTACCTGGTGCCTTGCCTTTTGCTTTTGCCTGAAAGTCATTTCCCCTTTCCCAGTCTGTTCAGTTTGTGCCATTGTTTACCATCAGTCACCAGGACTTCTTCCTCCAGTCCCCTCCCCTGAATTTCTACATGGAGATCATCATGCCCACTGCAGGTAACCCAGAGAGACCTCATTGTATCACTATCATGGACCTAAATGGGTTTTTAATTTTTAATGATAGAAGGGATCCATAAATATATTTTGTGATTAAAATTTTCATGTAAAATAAAAATATTTCTTGTTAAGCTCACCCATTCCATATCTCTGTCCAATCTCTATTCTGTCCCCAGAGGTAACCATTCTCCAGTTCATGTGGTTATTCCTTCTGCTGCTTGTCCCTGTGTTAACATACGCTGCTCTGCACCCTCACAAATAGATATACACGTAAACATGTGCGTGTGGTAGCTCTGTGTGTTTTTGCACAGTGGTTCCACCCGCTTTGCAGTTTGTCTGCAACTCAGTTTTCCCCTTAATGACCTCTTGTGCATTTTTTTTGTTGTTGTTGTTCACATTGGATCCTCACCATGTTTTAAAAACTGCTGCTCATGATCCAAGAACTATAGTTTATTTAATTAGCTCCAATTAGAGGGTATTTGAATGGTTCCTAATTAGTTATTAGTCCTCCTGGGGCTGCAGGAGCAACCTTGCCCTGGCATCTTTGTGCCTCACTGAGGGTGTCTCCAGGGCAGATGCATTAGCACATATGTCTATTTACGTTTCTGTTGAGGACAGCGTCAATGTCTCCACCATGAGAGCTGGTGGGCAAGTCCCCAGGAGTGACCTATTGTGTGAAAGCCATGGTCCCTGCTGAGATGGAAATCTCAGCTGCATTCTTTGCTGGGGTTTGTTCACTTTTGATGGTGTCTGTTACACATAGGAGATAGTTCTTGCAAAAGTGTGAATGGTGCCAGGAATAGGGGGCACCCCTGGATCATCACTCATGCCAAGGCAAGAAGGGAACTTGCTCCCCACCTGCAAAGCAAACTGGCAGGCAGGGGGCAAGTCTGATGATGTCATGATGCCTGCTGTGGCATTGGTCTCCTGGACTGGCCCATTGGGGTCACAGCTGAACACAGAGGAGCATAGGATGCAATATATAAAGTGGGGCAATCTGAGATGCCTTGAGTGCTGTGGCACCCAGGCCCTTCTGCATCTCTGGGGAAGGTTCAGAGGACAATGGGAAGAGCGGTTGCCATTGAGGAGAGTGACTGATCTACCCTCAGGACCACTGGAGGACTGGCAAGTAGAAGGGCTGAGCCTATGGAGTTTGGAAAATGAAAGTTGGAAGGGGACTGTGCTCAGCCCAAAGGTCTGCAGTTGGGTGACCAACGTCCACCACAGGGTGCTCTGCCTGGAGGATCCAGACCAGGGGCAGTACCCAGGACCCTGAGAACAGAGGGTTGCAGGGAAACCCAGCCTCCCTGTGTCAGCATCCCTGCAGCTGGCTCTCCCTCTGCCATGCAGTGAGTGCTCTTGAGTCCATGTGAATGGCAAGACCAAATAAGTCCCTTTCTAGAGTGGCCCAGTCACTAGCACATTATCTGTTAAAAGTTTCTTTTTTATTATTATTACTCATTTTCAAAGTAAGCAATGCATTTTAAAGTCTAACTCAAACTTCACAATTCTTCACAGACCTTTGTTGAGTACTTGTCTAAAATACAAATGGCATAATCTCTATCAAGTTTCTGCCCCATCATTTTTTTACTCAGTTTCTCAGATATGTTATAATTTATTTGGCTTCTGTGTTTATTCTCAAATGAGCTCATCAGCTTTTCTCTCATGAATTGACTTGGGTAACTGTTGGTAAAGGTTGCATTTTGATGATAAATTCACAAAATTCACAGAGCTATTCAATGAGAATTCTACTCGTGTGTTTGGACAGATGTTTTCTGCCACACCTGTGGCATGACTGGCACATGTAGAAGATGATGGGGAAGAATTAACTGCCTTAATGAGCCATGGCCACACCCTTAAAGGATCAGTTTGGGGGCAAAAAAAAAAGCATATCAATGCAACTGACTTTAGAAAATGTAGTTATGTCTAAGTAACATATAGACATTATAGGAAACATACCTTAATGCTAAAACCCTAAAGAAGTGAAGTATTTATTATTTTATTCCAAGTCTCTTTATGATTGGCGTATTGCTCTCTTAAATCGTATTTGAGAATTCATGGAATATTCTGGAATTCTTCTATCAGAAAAAGTAGTTAGCTACTTTTTTTCTCTGTTCACTGAATGCCCACAAAGCAAAAAGGTGAAGAGTTCTTCCATCTGCTGTTAGTTCAGTGTTTGGAATAAGGTAACTATGGAGTAAGAGGGTCTCCTGGCCATGTGCAAAGGGGCAGCATCCCCCAACCTTGAATATGGTATATGAGGTGGCAGGACCCAAGTGGAGGATATCCTGACCATGTAGGAAAAGCAAATGGAAACCTTGCATTCAGCTGGTCATCAAAAAAACTAACCTGAGGCTTTAGAAAACACTTAAAATGATGTGAAGAATGATTTTTAAATTACCTTTATGTGTGTTGAAAACTTAAAACCTCAATGACTTACCACTTGGATTTTTGGCCCCAATTTTATGCTTAAGGTGCCAGCGGTGCACATAGTCTTTTTCTTGAGTAGGGTTACATAACAGATTAAAAGACTGCGGTTGCACAAATATTTGTTGAGCGATGATCTCGAGACAAGCATTAGTCTAGGCCATGGATTCAGTGTTTAGGAGAATCAGAGGTATAAATGTGAGGTTGGAACAAGCTGTTTGCTGACATGCCCTTCGAAAGTTCTGAACTCAGATTCCGCATGCCCAGTTCCTTGCACACAACGGTCACCCAACCAGGGTTCTTTGAGGCCTGGCTGGTTCTGTGAGTGCTGGTGAGGCTGCAGCTTTCCTGAGCATTCTTGGGCAGCCTTGGTGTGGATTGTCAGTGCCTGGTCCCAGCTCTGCCTCTGCCAGAGGTCCAGGAAGTGGTGGGGGGGGGGGGGGGTGGAGCTGAGGGCATGATGGAGACTTCTGTCCTCCCCACATTCCAACCTCACCATCAGAAGAAGGGGGGACTCAGAGAATAACTCAGCAGGTGTTTCTGCTCAGCCGGGCTCCCAGGGCCCCTGGTTGCTGAGGGGTTCCTGTCAGCATCCTGGGGTTGCAAAGAAACACTACAAACTGTGTTGTACAGCTTAAAACAACATAAATGTATTCTCTCACAGCTCTGCAGACCAAAAGTCTGAAATAAAGGTGTCAGCAGGGCCGCACCTTCTGAAGCTTTAGGAGAGGACACCTCTTATCTCTTCTAGCTCCTGGGGACTACAGGTGTTCCTGGGCTTGTGGCCACATCACTCCCATCTCTGCCTTTGTCTTCACATGGCCTTCTTTTCTGTGTTTGTATCTCTCTTCTTCCAATTTTTATAAGGACATCCATGATTGGATTTAGGGACCATCTGGGTAATTCAGAATGATCTATTCAAATAGAGATACTTAAATTAATTACCTCTGCATAGACCTTTTGTCAAGATGAAATCACATTTATAGGTTTTGAGGTTAAGATGTGAATGTACATTTCGGGGACCACCATTCAACTTAATACAGGACTTGTCACCTGGTTCTTGATGGAAGGAATCTGGGACACACTCACAGTGAATGGGCCCATGTGGACAAATGGTTTTGGTACCATCTATAGAGACCACTGTCTGGGGCACCTTGGGTACGGGGTGAAGAGAGGACACTTGCAGCTCCTGGGTCTCTGCATGATGACATGTAGTCAGTCTGATAGAGGCTGTAGGAAAATGACAATGGCTCCAGTATTCCTGTGCAAGAGTAGTGGGACAGGCCCACCAGCACCCTGAGCTCCAAGTGTCTGGGAGTCTGTCCCCTCTGTCACTTCCTGGGTATGTGCTGTCATTTCACTACTTGTGCCATGAGTTAGCACTTCTTCTTGTTGTCCCAAATATTCTAATCATAGTGAGGACTTACAGGAAGTTCTTTATTAACTCTTTACATCCCTGTCATGATCTCATGGAATTTAACAATATTTTCTCTTTTCCTTTCTGAACTCAAAATCAACTTGTTTTTATATTTGCATATTATTCTAGGCTTCAGCACTCAGAATGCTGAATTAAAGAGATGGATTCTGAGAACTGGCACCAATGCTGTCTTAATTATAGTTAATCAGTGAAAGTGGGTAAAACTACCTGATTTTAATGCTGTACCTTCATTAAGGACATGAGAGGAAGTGAAGTCCTTTGAAAGCTACATCAGTTGCTGTTGCCAAGTATGGACTTCTCAACTTTTCCACAATTAATTATGCTCCAACTTTCTAGAGCTGCTTTCATCCAGGAGTTCTGAAGAGCATTTGACATACTTAAGCAAAGTTAAGTGCTGTAGGCTGTTCTAGATCAAAGTGGGAGTCAGAGCCCACTGGGGGACAGCAATCTCATCTAAAGGGTGGACACAGTGCTAGATCTGGGCACATGGAACCAAATCAACGTGAGGCTGTCTGCCACCTTCTACAACACAGGCTTGGTTGGGTCCCATGGCCATAATGGTCACCCCTCTCTCATCTCTCTTCTCTGTTTTTCCTTGTGTGGTTCTGTTGTCAAGAACTTGTGGCCCAAGCACCCAGCCTCTCTGTGCTTTCATTCCAGTAGTTTCCAACTAAAGAAATGAGAGCATCTTCTAAGGCCATGGAAACAAATAACCTACCTTAATCCGCTGCTTCTCCACCCCCAGAATCTAGCTCAGGCTGGCATGGGTTTAGCCTATTATCAAATGAAAGGTGAAACGAAGTGGTGGTGTTCCCTCACAGGGATGCTGCAACAATCTCCTTATGTTTGTAATTGTTCCTTCTCATCAAGAGAGTGTCTCCAACTGCTTGGATGAGATTAATTTCCCTTCATTTTCCCTTCACTGAATATTAGATCTCCTTTGCAATGTTGCTGATCATCTACATTGTCACTAGTCATTTGCAGAAGTGTGTTTATATCAATTTAGATTCATTCAGCTACATACCACAAAACATCTGCTTAGTCTTGGTTTAAGCAAAAAAGTCGCTCCATTGTCTCACAAGAGAAGCCTGGTGTGCAGTTCAGGGTCTGGGGCCATGGTTGTGCAGTATCATCAGTGCTCAGGCTTTTCTTTTTTCCTCCTGCATCATCCATAGCTTGTTGGTGTGGTCTCCTCACTTCAATACAGCTGCCACAATCAAAGCATCACATTCTCATACAAACACATTCAAACAGGGAGAAAGACAGAAGAAAAGGATTCTCTTATATATGAAAGAATGATTACTTTCAGGAGTCCCTCAACAGAGCTTTTCATATGTCCCAATTCCATACACAAAGGAAGTTGGGGCCTTGTGCATTTGGCAGAGGGAATGGATTTTCCTGAGTAGCTTAATGTCCCCATCCTTGGCCCCAGGGTTGGGCACATTCTTATGCTTGTCCTTAGGTTTGTTCACACTCTTGGTCTCTTTTCTGGGAGCAGAATGGGTGGCTCTGACTCACTCACTAGAGGCTGGATGTGGCTGTATGATTTCTGGAACAGTGAACTGTTAACAGAGGAACATGTCCCGCTCCCTAGAGCAGTTTAAAGAGCTGGTACACGATTCACAAAGAAGCCTCCATCAGCTTGCGGACCATGGTTAGAAGTAGTGAGCAGAGGCCTGTGTCCTCCTGATGTACACTTATACCAAGGAGAAAGATGGCTTTGCTACATGAAGTCACTGTGAGTCTGGACTGTGGGTTACCTAGTGATTCCCTACCATCCTTGACTTGCTACACCAGTGAGCCTTTGCTAAGGGTAAGGGAGTGCAGGCTGTGAGTGGGCACCTCAAGGGCTGCCAGGCCCCTCCATCATGCCACCCTCTCTGTCATAACATATTAATAGCTGCCCCTGACATTGTTTTGCATTTAATTAAGAATCACATTTATTTAAACTTACTCATCACTGTCTTAAGGGGATAAGGGGCAAGTGTGAAAATAGAGATGAAAGAAATGTAGAAAGGGAACTAAGCATGGCTAATGCAGCTTCTAGAACAATTTAAGCATGTGAGCACATATGTTACATTCTCCAAATAAGACCAAGAGTTTTCTTCTAACCACCCCCACCCTTACCCTTTGATTCTGTCCACAGATGAGACCCTATTATGGTGTGCCTGTCTCTGTGGTTTAGAGATTTCAATTTGAAAAGAAAATGTGTCTGCCAGTATGTAATGTAAACAAATTAATTTAAATACAGTTGGAGGCTTAATATTTAAATCAATATAATCATGAATATGTTTGAAAAATAACCTGTAACTTCTCCTTAAAACATTAATATATTCGCCTCAAGTAAGTTCTGCCTATAGTCATAATCAGAGCCATTGACACACTACCAGTCCCCCCAAAATATCTACTTCAAAATCTGGGCTTTCATCTAAGATCACTTTGCCCACAGGAAATACATTAAAACATAAAAGTTCACTCTCTGCTATATATTTTTTCCCTTTGTTTCCTTTTGGAATTATTCTCTTGATGTCAACAAATGTATTTTTGAGATTAGAATGGAAAGAAAAGGAAATTTCCAAGGAAATATTCTTCAGGCTGACTTCACAGCTCTCCACATATGTGGAATTTAATGTATTTTTTCCAGCTTAAGATACAGACTATGGAACCCAGTTACCATTTTTACAGAGCATTAAATGTGAGGGTACAACAAATTTGGATGTTTGGCTTTGCAAGCCCTACTTTGCAATATTGCAGTTTTATGAACTCTGACATGAAATTTGCCTCCAAATATGAATGAGTAAGCTGAGCTTGCTGCATGAATGTGGACAGGGTGACAGCAGAGACACCTCCTGGGCTGGGGAAGCCAGGGGCTCATTTCTGATTGACAGCAAGAGACTTCGTCCATCAGTGGAATGTACTAGATGAGTGATCATTCATTTATTTATTCCAAAAAGTAGCACCTTCCTCCAAAAATTGTTAAATAGAGGAAAAATGGAGTCTGTGATTTAAAACTTATTTTGCTAATAATTTAGATTTTGGTGGCTTCCTAAAAATAACAGACAATGGTTGCGTCAAAACTGAAACTTCTGTGAAATTTGAGGGTCACTACTTTTTTTTAAAGTTTGTTTTCATCAATTATTGATGTGAAGGGATGTTTACTTTCTATTGGAAGGAGAGGCTTATGGAGAAGGGAGGGAGAGCACAATGTGACAGCAGGAGAATGCTGGGGGGTAGGGGTTGACAGGGGACTGGGGCACTACCTCAGCAAAAAGCCACTCTCCTTCTTGACACCTGTCTTGGGTGGCGAGGCTCAGGCAAGACAGGCTGATGCCTGGGGCGGGATGTCGATTGGGCATCCTTCAATTATCCAGCAGCTGATAAAGAAAATAAAGTTTACAATTTGACATGATTCACTGAGTTAGTGAGTCATCACAAGTTTGCATAAAAATTCAGTTTTGGAGCCTGTGCCCAGCCTTCCCAGAGGGAAGAAATTGGATTGTGTGCTCTGAGAAGCACATCAATTCTCCCAGACATGGGAGCTCAGTTCAAGCTATGGGCACCATCAAACAAGAAGGGCTGGAAGGACCTGGATCCACACAGAGTGAGCTTCTGTCTCCACTTTCCAGAACTTCCAAATGTGTATCTTGCTACAAGGTGTAAGTGGTTATTTCTCAAAGTCCATCAACTCCTATCATTGGCTTGTTTTGAAGCAATTATAATTTTAAGTAAATGAGTGTTCCTCCATGTCAGAATCTACACCATTTCACTCTTAGAACCAAAGAGTTTCCATGGGACACACTGCACACCAGGGAGAGGAATGGAATATCCAACAGGGATCCACACATTAAGCCAATAGTCAATTAATTTATTTAGCTAAGAATGCACCTAAGTGATACCCTAATGGCTTGAAAGAGTAAGTGCCCAGAGCTGTCTACTGAACTCCCTGGGTACCATTTACTATTCCAAGTGTTCATCTTCTGAATGACACATTGGTGGACTAAGTGACTTAATGCCATTGATTTTTTTTTTTTTTTTTTTGGTAAAAATCATTTAGGGATATTTAAGCAAATACAGAAAATTGTAAAAGAGAAATAATTTTCCAATCAGATATGGCTCTAGGCAATATTTTTGTTCATTTTCTTTCTGTCTTTTTGCATGTGCATACAAACATAAATAAACTAAGTATCATATTCTATATACTGTTTTGTATCCAGACTTTTTCAATTAAAATTATATCATATACATTTCTCAATGTTCTTTTATATTTTTAGAAATATACTGTCTTATTCGATAAACTTTATCCATTTAATCATTTCTCTCTTCTTCAGCATTGGGTTGATTTCAGAGTTTTAAGATTATTGTAAGTAAAATTATTGATCTTTGGGACCTCACTTAGCTCTTCAGGATAGAGTCTACAAATAAAGTTCCTGGGACAAAGAATATACACCTTTCAGAATACTTTTGATAAATATTATCAATTGTATGCCCTCAAGTTTGTATCGATATATACACATTCTCTTGGCTTATGAGACTCTCTTTTCTTTTTCTTTCTTTTTTTTTTTTTTAAGATTATTTGTTTGTTTGTTTGTTTTTAGAGAGAGAGAGGAAAGGAGAAAGAGAGGAAGAGAAATATTACTGTGTGGTTGCCTCTCACTTGTGACCCCAGTTGGGGACCTGACGTGCAACCTGGTCCTGTGCCCTGACTGGGAATCGAACCAGCAACACTTGGTTCACAGGCCAACACTCAATCCACTGAGCTACAGCAGCCAGGGCCTGATACTCTCTTTTCTTTATATGCTTACCAACGTTAAGTATTTTAATGGGGGAAAAAACAAAAGAAATACTGCAAATATATCTTAAGTAAGTTAATAAAGAGTTACTTATTTTATCGGCATTTCTTTAACTATAAATGGTCATTTTTCCTACTTTTAGTCCAACTTCTTATTGAAAGTTGGAAACTATGTTGTCCAATATGGCAGTCACGTGCCATACATGCAATCAAATCTAAATGTAAACACAATACAATGCAATGTTAAACAAGTTTCTCAATTTCACCACATTTCAAGTGCTCAAAACCCACATGAAACCAATGGCCAGTGTAGTGGGCAATATAGATACAGGACATCTCTATCCTCGCAGAAAGTTCTGTTGGGCAGTGTTTTAGAATCATAGTCAGATGTGGGCTGGGGAGAACTGCCTGGATTAAACAGACATTGGCACCGGGTCTTTTATAGGACACTGGCAGCAATGGGTAACACTCCTTAACTGGCTAATCAATGACTGAAATATTCACCATGAGGTCTTCCCTTCCTCCAGAAGGGTCTCAGATGGTTCAATTCTGGGTAAGAACTGTGCAGCATCTACAAGTCAGTAAAGCAGACACCACTCAGTAGGCTCAAAGACAGTTAGAGGTTTGTCTTACATTTTGATAACTTCCAGAAATGTTCTCATCTCTACTTTGAGTTAAAACACAGACCATGGCCCTGACCATTGTGGCTCAGTTGGTTAGGCATCATCTCGTACAGCAAAAGGTCACCGGTTTGATTCCCAGTCAGGGCACATGCCTGGGTTGAGGGTTCGGTCCCCATCTGAGGAGAGTCTGAGAGGCAAGCAGTTGAGGTTTCTCTCTCACATTGATATTTCTCACCCTTGCTTTCTCCATCCCTTCCCCTCACTCTAAAAATAAATAAATCTTAAAACAAAACACAGGCTATGTTAACATGACAGATAGTTAACAAAACATACCATTTTTTGAAGGGTCCTGGTACTCAGTTTCACTGAAAACAGTTCCGGTAATTGTTTCCTCGCAGCTAACAAGAAGGCGAGTACTATTAATTTATGTATGAAGTTCTGTGTGGAACAGGTATGTTCACATAAAGACCTTTTCCCTACATGTGGCCTTGGTTGTAAGTGGGTTGGACAACCAGTGCCAGACAGTGGACTGAACTTGCACAGTCTGCCTGCAAAAGACATCAGGCCAGGGTTTGGGGATAACTGTCCTTAGGTACAGGAGTCATGGTTTGAAACTCACATGCCCCCTTGGGTCCCTGCCATACATGGTTACATGGACAACTGAACCCTAACATATGTGAGGGTAACCAGTTAATCTGGTTTACGTGAGACTCTTTGGGTTTTCCCAGCAAATATCTCCAGCCCCAAGAGCATCCTCCACCCTGGGAAAATTGGGACTGTATCTTGGCAAGTGTGATCTAAATTCTAAAGACTTCCCTTAAAAAAGTGTCTCTTTTTTTGTCTGATTGGTTGCAATCTAATGTACATAAGACAATAAACTTCTTACCTCCTGCAAATTAGTGTTACTTACACAAAACTCTGGCTTTCTGGCTGGGGAGATTTCGCAGGGTTCAGTGCAAACACTTGACGAAAGAAGAGCTGAGATTCGGGGTTTACTATTGGGGAGGTGGGTAGGGGCCAGAAGAAAAAGTCTCTATGAGCTGAACCCAGGGAAATACCTCAGTGTCTGTCCTGGGCTTTCTGCCTGGCACTGGGGACGGCTGCAGGGTTGACTCTCTAATGGAGGTTGAAGTGCAGATTCAGCAGTAAGCTGTGGGAGGATGGAGAGGAAGGCGCGGTGTACCCCAGAGTGAAACTCAGTAATCCTGGCCCCAGGTATATGAGTCATGCGCCAGAGGGAGAACAGGCAGGGGAGAAATCTCCTCAGTGTATTTACAAAGGGCCTGAGAACACTCTGTCTTCAAGGAAATGCTCTCCAGATTCTTTATAGTTCATTAAAGAGTGTAGAGTATTAAATAATTTCATCTGAAATCTGAAGTGCCCGATGAGTAGGATGAAGTTTTGGCTTTATTTTTGCGGCGTTGAGAGATGTCTTTGATTTCTAGTGCTTGCTAATCTTCTCATTTTCCTGAGTACAGGTATTCTATTATAAATTAACAAGGGAAAGTAAACGAACAGTGGGGTTTTAATTGCATATAATTACTTGGTATGCCAAAGTATTTTACAATTGAGATAATTTGCCTGAAAGTGTTGGTATTTAGTGAATAGAATTTATGGTAATTCCTTGATTTTCCCCCAACTGCCTAGTAATCTTTATAACAAGAAAGTAGAAGCACAATGAGAATTCTGAACTGAAACAAAGCTACACATGAAAGTGCTTAAAATGTATCTGTTTGCCTTTGTTTCAATAGGAATCCAAAACAAAGTTAATCTGATCAACAAGGATCAATAGAAAAGTGAGTGAAGATTCACATTTCTTTGAAGCTGGTAGAAGCAAGGAAATAATCCTTGCAAACAATGGAGGCCTTTAATTCACAGGCTCCAGTGCTGAAAGCCATTGTGAAGTGGGATTTGCTGCGTTCCAGGTTTTAATGTGAACTGTACAAGCAGGTGCAGTGGCCGAGGCAGAGCTGCACTTACACTGCTGCCACTCCCGGCAAAGAAAACTCACCAGGAATCCGGCTTCTGTTCTGATCATGGAGATTCTGCTGAAGCTGTCCTCCTTATCACGTGGTTTTTCTCCTTAGGTACTTTTCTCCCTTTGGGACATGGTATCCCAAGGGAAGAACCAAACAAGTGGAGGCAAGTTCAGCTTCAAATCTGGAAGACAAAACCGCACCTAAAAACATCTCATCTAACCATAAAATGATGTGGACAGGAACATTCCAGGAGCAGCTGTGGCACAAAATGCCTATTTCTAAAGCAAAGGGCTCTGATTGTTTCTCTAGCTGCAACTCAGGGGTCGCAAACATTCAGGGCAGTGCCCCTGCCCACTATGTTGTAAATACTGTCCCTCCTAGTCTCTAATACACTGCCCTGTCTCATTCTCAAAGTCAGAATGGCAGATAGTTAGGTGGGAGACTTGGAAGCTGTATTAGTACTTGTGAAAATGGGTGAGACTCTCCCCACTGCACTCTCCCTCCTGAAAGGGGCTTGGTCAGGGAGGTTATGGACTCTCTACACTATCAACTGTAGAAGTAAAAGAGTAGGAGAAATGACTGTATGCAGGCTTCCTGAGCTCTGGAAAAGATCCTTTCCATCAATCACAATTAGCATTTGCTAATGCCCACCGGCCATCAGACACTGTGGAATCTGGAGACGCCAAAGGGACAGGAGCTTGCTCTTCAAGTGTAGGGCACAGAGCACACTGGAGACCACCCATGATGCCAGGATGGAGGGGTGCCTTTGCTTTGGGCAACCTGGGCTCAGCTGACTGCCTCCTCTGGGGCCTCTCAGGAGCTGGGCTAATGAGCTGGTCACGCTGGATTGTGAGTGTCAGTCATGCCAGTGACCATGAGAAACTTTCTGGTTAGAAAGCCATGTGCAGAGGCTCAGAGGACCACAGAAGTGGAGGCAGTGTGAGAATTAACCAGGGATTTGGTATGGGAGTTGGGGCGGGTGAACACAGTATTGTGGCAGTGAAGGTTCCACATGGTTCCGAGCACATGTGCCAGGCCAAGGAGTGCACCCCACAACCACTGCAGGTCATCTCAACCTGGGAGTGAAGATGATGTTTCCGGCAATCACTGAGACAGTGATGTGGATGGTGGTTCAAGATATGGAGGGCTGAGGCCAGAGGCTGTTCTAATGTGAGATGGCAGAGACGACCAGACCCAAATTCTTCTTTGTCATTTTGTACTTCCATGCATTTAGACAGTTTACTTACATCTCTGTTGAGCCATATGGACCCTAAAAAAAAAAAAACCTACTAAGAAGTGCTTCTGGTAACTAACTAGGCTCAAATTAAAAATAAAGAACTAACAAACAAACAAATCCTAGCAGCCATTTTTATGCAGGGGCCTCTCATGCAAATTACACTTCAGAGAAAAGCCTGCACTGAACTGTCTGCCTGCTCTGTGTTTCTGCCATCTGAGCCAGCCCTTATAAAGGAGTTCCTGGAGTCCTATTTCAACCAATAGGACTGAGGTTTTCCCCATCCAATCAGGCCTGCACAGTTTTACTCCCACAATATCTTCACTGACTAATCAGAACATTTCATTCTGACCAATAAGGACAGTGACTTTTAGATCAAACTGTAAAGATTTGCATGAGGATGGACCAATCAGGGACAAGAGGCAGAGACCTCTGTCTATATAAGCCAGACCCATCCTCTCTATCTGCATAGGCCAGAGCAGACTGGCACAGAATGGAGCATAGTAGAATAGACCACAGCAGCACAAAGCAGATTGGCGCAGAGCAGAGCTGCCTAGCTGGAGAGTGGCCTGGCCCCAGGGCTGCCTCACAGCCATGCTGTGCTGTATCACAGTTGAGCTGTTTTGCACTGAATAGAGATTCCTTCTTTATCACATCCCAAATTGCGGATTCCTATTGAAGTTAACTTGGCACCAATGGTTGACAGCTACAAATTTTATTCTAAAAGTTAAAATTAAAGTAACCTTTTCTAGCTCTGAGAAATGAGTGAGATGTCATATGTAAACTGATGAACAGATATAACTTAGGATGCTCACTTAACAATGCAGCATCTTTTCTTCTCCTATTGCTTGTTCTGCCTGATGGAAGGACCAGCTCTGAGAAACATCAGCAGAAACGTGAGGCTGAGCAACTCTGACTAACAAGGATCAACCCAATAGGATGCTATCAACCACCAAAATCCTTTTCTGTTTATTTTTTCTTAGTATAACCTAGAAGGGTGCTTTTTTTCCCCTTAGCATGAACTAGCCATTGGGCCATGATTCCATCTGGGGAGTGACCAGGGCATTACCTGAATAGATCTGAGCAGAACAGTTATTCAAAGCACTACTGTGGTACACAGCTGCTCAAAGGACTTTGCTGCCAGCAACCACAGCTTAGCTCTGCTGTGAGGCCCACTCTGCTTGCCCTCCAGGTCCTTCCACTTATACATAAGGAGTTGATCTTTAGAGCAATCTGGCCTCCCACTGCACCTTTACCCTCCTTGCAGTCTCTGTGTGTACCCTTTTCGGCGTCCTGAAGCTTGTTCTTCCTGAGTGGCACAATCATGTGATGTGAGAGCCACCTCTTTTGCTGGAGGAGGGGGAGGGTTATAGACAGTGTACCTTGATAGTAGATGTAAAACCTGCTCTTAAATCATACTAAAGACAATGTATTTATTCAATTCTTTTTCTTCTTCCAGAAACAGTGCAAAGCACTTCTCACAGTGTTTTTCTCTTCTTGCCTAGAGAACCTCATGAGATTTTTCTTATCCCATTTTAAAATCCAGAGGTCTAGGAGGTAATAAATGGAGAAACCAAGATTTAAAACCGAGCGGGTCAACTCCAGAGTCCTTGTGCTTAAACATCATATTGGCAGGGGAAATTGAGATTATTTGGTGAGCAGCTCTAAATGGTCAATATTCCTGAAAATGGCCAAAATGTCTGTATTTCAAAATAGAAAAGCAAGTCCCATCACAGAGAGTTTACTAATGCAGCATAGTATCTAAAGCCTAGTATTTATGGCCAGACCTTTCGCTCAATAGGCCATTTGCTCTGGATTACAGCTTTTCGTTCTTGAGAACTTCCTTCTTATAGGAGCTTCACTGAGTAAGTTGCCAAGACAGCAGATCTCTGCGTTCTTGTCTCTGCTGTGTGGAGGCTGCTGTCTTCCAGGCTCAGCTCCTGAACTTCGGGCTCCTGAACATATAACTGCCTTGTAGTCTTGTTTGAATTTGGTTATGCCCATGTGATTTTAAATTGTGGCCATTTACAACTAGCAGTTTATAAATGACAAAGCAAGTGTTGGTTGCACTATCGCTTTCTATGAGTTTCCTCATTAATTACACCAAGATTTTAGTGAGGTGTGCCAGCTCATCAATCTTGGTGTGCCCTCTGGTTTTCTGTATCTCCCATTAGCAGCTTCAACAGTTTTACATTTCCAGGTGTTACACACACACACACACACACACACACACACACACACCCCACAGGCACAAAACGGCATCACTTGTGCTAAAAGACTGTGATGCCAAAATTAGATTTAATATCTGGTATAATTGCAGTCTCAACTTCTCCCAGAAACTTAATCTCAATCAACCAGTTTAGAATGTTCTTGTCAAGCACCAGCAAGGTGATCTGTCCCTTACTTGGGTCCTCTCCATCCCCCAAAGAAAGAAAAGACAATCTGTAGGATAAAACCCTTTCCCTTTCTCTTCCCCCTAAAACAAAACAAAACAAAACAAGTGTCTAGGCCCAAGTATAATCCCATTTTTTTTTTTTTTTTTTTTTTTTGTTAATAGCATTCATGCCATGCCCTTCTTCCTGTAAAATGTGTCCATTCTGTACCGCCCCCAGGAGAGCCGTTCTGGTCGCTAGATGGGATGCTGTTCATTTATGGATCACTTAATAAAGCCAATTAGGTCTTCAAATTTACTCAGTTGAATTTTATTTTATTCATTGTTTATTTATTTATTTATTTTTGTGCTCACCCAAGGGTATGTTCATTGATTTTAGAGAGAGAAGAAGGGAGAGAGAGAGAGAGAGAGAGAGAGAGAGAACCATCAATGTGAGAGAAACATCAATCAGTTGCCTCCCATATGTGCTCTGACCAGGAATAGGACCTAAAACCTTTTGGTATATGGGACGATGCTCCAGCCAACTGAGCTACCCAGCCAAGGCAAATTTTATTTTTGAACAAAGGCCTCACATGTTGAGAATTGAAGCAGGTGCTATTTTACTCCACTTCTACACCTGCAGAATGTCACACCTGTTCCAGCTTACTTTGCCACCCTTGAGTTTGTAGAATGACCCCGAAAATCTCTTCCATTGAAGCTCTTGTCCTTGCAGTGGCACTGGGCTCTTTCCCCCAAGGTGCTTCTGGAGTGAGTGAGCATTCATTTCATGGGGGCTCTTACCAGTTTTCACCTGGTCCTTCCTTCCTGAATACCTTTCTTGTCCGTGCCTCCTTGGGTGATTTGGAGGGCCTTGGAGTCACAAGCCATGCTTCTTGTTTCACGGGGAGCTATCAGAATTTTTCTTTAACTGGTTCGTCTCCCACTTTACAAATGCCTCAGCCACTTTACATTCTCGTCTGAGGCTAATGAAACACTGTGCTGTGGTTTTTCTTTAAATGCGCGTTGCTTAGTGGGGCTGAGCCACTGCCCGTCCTGCTCACACAGGCAGCTTCTCTTCCCTGCCCTTTAGGTTTGCATTTCAACCTCTCTGAGCATCTCATGTGTTGTTCCAGTTGCTTTTATAGAGCCTCCAAGGTGGTTCTATATTTTCTTAAGATTTTTTTTAAACAACTTCCCCCCGCATAGTCTGCTATTAAACAACTTCTTCCTAGTTTTAAATTTGTCTTTCTGAAATTCATTGTTTCCATATTGTTCCCAGGGGATCCCCAGTGCTTAAAATATCAAACCTGATTTTGCATTGGCCACTGATCCTAATGGGACGCAAACGTCCTCTCAAGCTATTTCCTGGATAGAGGGTCTGAATACTATTTGAATAGTAAGTGATGCATTAGATTCTCCTACAAGTCAGAATAATGGGTTGTTTTCTTAGTAGTCTTGTGAACACAGTGGTGGATTCTTTCCAGATTGGCTGATGATCAACCAGGGAAATGCATGAAAAGGCTGCAGTGTGCCCTTTGCTTTCTCTCCAGATGCACATTCCCCAGCTAAATGGGCTGGAGGCCGTCAGGAGAGCTGGGCTCTGTGTGGGGACCCTGGACATAGCTACCAAACCTCTGAGCTCACGCATGTAAGGAAGCCAGCCTGAATAGCTGGGGCCGGGGGGTGGGGGTGTTGCTGTTCAACTCTGCAGGCAGCTTTGTTCTGTGATGCAGGTGTTGTCCCCACAACAAGGGGCTGTGTGAGGGCCGGAGGCTGGAGGTCCCATTCGAGTCCCACCTTGGCTTCTGACCCTCATATCAGGGCTGTGGGAGTGGCCAGAAAGAGGGAGCACCTGTGTAGATTCTGAATAACAGTTCTCAGCTGACATATTCCAGACTTTCTGTCTAGTATGAATGACTTTCATCATTTCCCCCAAAATGCTCCACTTTTGCAGATAAAGTATGAACACTTTGGAGAACATATGACTGAAGATAATTGAAATGGCTACAAAATCTGTGTTTTTTTTATTTTTTATGGCTGCCTGAGCTGACTGAGATAGCAAACAGAACAAGGCCTGGGTGACTTTCTGAGGCCAGGGATTATTTCTAGAAACCTCAGGCCAGAGGGATCTGGATATTCGGGAGGAAAGCACAGTGCCTTAGGTGTAGAATTGAGGGCTGAGCATGCAGAGGAGAGAGGCAAAGATAAATCCCACAGGAAGACACTAGATCCTGTTGCTATCCCCTCATTTTTGCCTTTGAAGCTCAGTTCCTCCCCAGATCAAGCAAATCCAAACACGCCTGGGAGTAGGAGTGTGGGCATCGGAGAAGGGGTGTCAGGGGTGGTCAGAGAGGAATGGGAGCAGCTGGCAGGTCCCAGCTGTGATAAAGGATGCCGTCTCAGCATGGCCGCCTGCCCTGCCATGCTTCCTCTTTGGACATATGTGCCACATCAGGGAGGACTTGCTTTCCCCTGACAAATAGCCAACCAGCCCAGAGGAGCTGCAGAATAAGCCAGTCATCCACACAAGATAGAAACCAGGATGTCCCACCTTGACCACTCCCTGGCACCAAAGGAGAGATGAGTGTATCTGGAGTCAGGATACACTGGCTCCACTCCATGTTAACTGTTATCTCTGCAAAATTCTCACCCTCTCCCTGCCTCAGCCACCTCACCTGTGAAATGGACTTCACCAAGTGCTGTTTTATTCTGATGATATGAGAAGTAACTGAGCTCACACTGCAGACACCTCAGAATGATGCCTGCCCCCATGGTGATGAGGGCTCCAGACAATTGTTAGGTTTTGTTATTATACCCAATGGATACAGGGGAGTTCTGAGGCCTGGGGGAAGGGGTGGAATCTGTAAGTGTTGGCATGAATGAAAGGACAAGACTTTCTCTGGGGAAGATTAAATCAAACCTATTCAAGTCAGATATGTAAGCAGAAGGGCTCCTTTGGAAATGTAAGTGACAGGGTGAAATGAAAATTCAACAAAACCATCAAGATGAAAACTTTGAGAGAAATGAAAGAATCCCAGATACTAGACACTAGGAGCCCTCAGCGTGGGCATTGCCTACCTGTTTTGGCTCAGTGAGGGCAAGCTGACCTGGATCTGGGCCTGGAATTCTGTTCTGCAGGTTTTCTACCCAAACTACACATGCTCCTATCCTTTCCCCATTGAAGACTCGGGCAGATGAGACAATAGAGTCCCTAAGAGGGCATTTTCCTAACACCTCTTATGTGTCTGGTCCTTTTGTTTGTTTTCAGAAATACAATGCTACTCTGATCACCAGACAAATAGAAAGGATGGGGTTTTATAGGCAGATTGTGTACAATTCACTCATTTATTTTTGCTCTGGATTACAGCTTTTTGTTCTTAAGGACTACAAGTTTAATAAGCTGTTTTCTTACTGTGCTGTTCAGAATTTCTCTGACAGCCTCAAAGCTTAGTAAATTGTTTCTACGTCCTTCATGTTGCTCTTTTAACTCACGTTTGACCAACTCTTGGTTTCAGACTTGGATTGCTAATAATTAAATAAATGAGAAAAATGCAGTAACCCAGGATTTTAGATCATTCCACTGAGGAGAAAGGAGGGACTGGGAGTTGTTTTGAGGTGAGGATTTCGGAGGCTTCTGTGGTAGACACGTTTTGTGTATTGTCCATGATTGCAGAGAGCAGTAGACTCTGTACTTGCCGAATTCCTATGGACATACTCTCTGCTGTCCATCTTCCCGCAGGCCCGGAGTCCCCGGCTGGCCTTGCAGGGAGACAGTCTATCAGCAGTCAGGCGGGAGGAAAGAGATAATAATGACATGGTGAAATAAAAAATGTTATTTATCACAGCTCTAGTGTCACCAACCTGTTATTTTTATTGTTCTTTAGAATAATGGGATTTATTAAGGCCATTTGTCCTCCAGTCACATGGAAATGCTACGTGTGAATGATGGAGCACATGCCTGAATATCCAAAAAGCACAAGAACTGAAAATGAGTTACAGAACTCCTTTTCAAGTAGAGCCATCTTTCAAAACTTTAAAACGCTGCCCTTTTAAGAGGGCCCAGACCATTCCTGTGATGTAGCAGTAACGGAGAAGTAGAAAATAAAACGGCTCAATTTGGGAAAATGTGAAAATTACATGACATTGGTGAAATCGCAGACACAACATAAAATGAAAACAGCTGTGGACACAAAGCTCTGTGTAGACAGTGGAAGGCCATTTATCTTGGAAAGTCAAGGACGGAATTACCTGCCATGCTGACCGGCCCTCTGTTGGGGAAGGTACGAACCCAGGCACCAGGCACCAGAGCTGAGGTGCTGGTCACTTGAAATGCTGTGGATGACTAAAGCGTTAGGTAGAGCCAATCCCAGCAAGCTTTGGGGGACTTTGCAGAGAAACTTTGCTGTAGTACAAGAAATAGGGGATGTAGCTAACACTTCATATATGTGTCCTATGTGGGTTTCTGGCTGTGGTGTTTGTGGAATGGGCTGAGCTCCGATGGCTGGCATCTCAGGTAACTCACAATGTATGAAATGTTTAGTTAGGCTGATAAATTTATCAGTGCCAGCTCCTTCTGCCTCTCAACCCCACTTAGGCGAGACAGAAATTCCAAAACCTGAATCTCAACAGTGTTATAAGGAAGCAAGGACTCCTCACATGGGCAGGTGCATCTCTTTTATCCTACCTTATTTGGGGTTCACTAGTGGACAGGTGGAAAGAAATTGGTGCGAACAAGGGATGCCAGGTGGCCAGTGATATGATCTTGGTGGGGCTTTGGAAAACTATGCCTACGTAGATGCCTGTTGTCTAGAGTTACAGCATTAGAGCTGTTGGAGAACGTCAGAGTCCTGCTAATAAGCCTCTGGCTGAAAATTATCTCCATGGCAGGGATGGGTATGAACCAGGAGGTGGGCCTGTGTATCCTCCTAGGAGAGCCAGCACCTGTCAGTTTGCCCAGAGTGGCCACTTTTTGTAGCCCAAGGCATCTTCGCTGGAGGACACCCTCAATTCCCAATTAGAAGAACAACACTGCCTGAGAGAAAATGCAAGATAAATTTGACTGGTCTTACTTATGTTTGATTGGAAGTTATTCTGCATCCAGGAAACTAGAGCCAATTTTCAGTGTGGTTCACACAGAAGTCAATCCGCCTTGGCTCCTAAGTGCCCATAATCCAAAGTGTCTTCTCTTTAGGCTCCTTACCAGGAGATGCTCCAGGGAATGATCCAGGTTCTCCAAGATAGCCATTCAGGGTGTGGAGGAGAGATCTAGGTTCAGATCTTACCCTACCTCCTCCCACCTGTCACCTACTAACTAGAAAGATAATTTCAGAGAAGGCTGGAGTAGGGCCTGCGGTCCAGAGAAGGAAGTGACAGTGATGACCTTGAAGGTGACAAGTTGAAAGCATTTACTGCTATGGAAGACAGCAGCTTTAGAGCAATGATTTATTTCTTTAAATTATATATACATATAATTATTTATATATGTCCCCCCTGGCTGGTTTAGCTCAGTGGATTGAGCGTCGGCCTGCGAGCTAAGTGTCGCTGGTTCGATCTTCCAGTCAGGGTACATCAGAGAAGGAAAACTCTGACTCCAAAAAACCTCCGCTGCCTTGCGGCATACCTCTTCAGGGGAAAGGCTAAGGGAGTAAACCCCGACAGAAAATCCGGAGCCGGAGTCCCTAAGGCGGTTTGACGTTGTAGTCAACACCGGCAACTCCTGCGGCGCACCTGAAGCCAAGCTGTATTGACTCCGTCTTTCCCTTGGACCCTTCAGCTGCGAAGAGAGGGGGGGTCTGCTGCATGGGCAACAGCAGACCCTCCATATCACCCTGCCCAGGCTCTGTAGCTTCAGCTTCACTGGAGAGGACACTCCAGCGTCATCACAAGATGTCAATTCAACACGGGAGGAGACAGATACCGTGTCACTCCCGAGTTGGACTGCACAGCCATTCTCGGCGGTGCAGATAGACTCTTAAGAAGCTACACCATCGTCTCTCGAGACGGACGGCTGCCGACGATTTATATATGTGTATGTATATATACACATATATTATATTTCTACTTGGGGTTGGAAGGAATGGTCATAGTTTCTTAAAGTCTCAATGAACATTAAAGGTTTTCCACAGAAAATTTACACAGTTGCATAGTAGCCAACTCTAGAGGGTACCAGGGTGTCCCAAATTCACATGTTTGAGACAAAGACACCTATGCCATGAGACAGAACAAGCAAGCATCCAGTGTTGTTGGCCAGGTCTGCTGGGATTCACACTATCAGCTTTCTCAGCTGCTGGCACCCATTCATCTTCCATCCCTGGGATATGGTCCTCTCATATGGAGAGAAACGATCATCCAGGCAAAGGGATGCAGCTGAGGCAAGGCAGAGGAGCACGTGAGTGCTGTTGCCATGAAACTGGGTTTATTAAGGGGCTGCATCAGGCCTGGCTGCTGTGGCTTGGTGGATTGAACGTCGGCCTGTGAGCCGAGTGTCGCTGGTTCGATTCCCAGTTAGGGCACATGACTAGGTTGCACGTCAAGTGCCCAGTTGGGGGCGCGAGTGAGAGACAACAGCACAGTGATGTTTCTGGCCCTCTCTTTCTCCTTTCCCCTCTCTCTAAAAATAAATAAACAAATAGATAAATTATTTAAAAAAAAAAAGAAAAGACTATCGGGGAATTTCTAAAATTTTTTTTTTTTAAAAAGAGACTGCCTCAGGGAGGAGGAGGAGCAGGCAGAGTGGGCTGAGGTCCTTACTTCCTTTCACATGTTCAAGACCCACCTCGGGTGATCTACATCTTCCCTTTCCTACTGCCTCCAACCATGCTTTGCAAGTGTCTCAGTTTTCTGCCTGGCTGACATTGGTCCCACCAAAGCTCACTCTGTGGTGTGGCCCTGGCATCCCATGACCATGCTACCTTCCTCTCCCCTTGTCCTCTTCCACCTCATCACATGGCAGGTCTTCTAGGCTATTTTCCAGAACCAGACCTGACTCAGCAAATTCAACCCAGGACATAGGGTCTATGGTCTAGCTGGTATGCCCACAATCTCAGAGCTGTGTAGTATTTTGGATTTGGTGGTCTCTGACACATGGATGAATGGTTCAGCATATTCCCTCCAAACTGGTGTCCTGATGGGACACCTTCAAAACTTCCCTTGATTGACTATACTTTCTCTTTTTGACATATAACATTTCTAGGACAGCATTTAATAAAAACTATGTTTTTTATTTAGGAATTACCTTCTTCTGTGTGTGGCAGGCAGAATTCTCTGATGGCCCCCAAGACTTCCCACCACACTTCTGTGAGTCCTTAGGACACAGAATCTGATGGATTTTCCTCCCATGATTGGTTTGTTATATGGACTGTAGATTTTAAGAGAGGGAAATTGTCAGGGTGAGCCTGACCTCACTTCACAAGTCCTTTAGGAGGGATTGAGCAGAAAAGACTCATGGATACTGACAACAGTGTGGTGATTGCTGAGGGGAGGGGAGTATAAGAGGACTAAATGGTAATGAAAAAAATACAATAAAGATTAAATTAAAAATATATATAATAAAAGCCCAAGAGTTTTCTCCAGCTGCTACAGACCAGGAAATCAGAGGTTCTGAGGTTGAGAAGGATTTGGCCGCAGAAAGATTCTGCTGCTGCAGGTGAAGAGGCCAAGTGGCCAGGCAGTGGGAGTGGTCCCTGGGACAGTCAGCAAGGAAATGGGGACTTCATTTCTGCAGCCACAGGCTCTGAAGGCTGCCAGAGACAAGATTTTGCTTGGAGGTGTGTTTTTCTCCAGATCCTCAGGTGAGGAGCCTGCCCACCAACACCATGATTTCAGCGGAGAACCATCCCATGCTGGCTGGCTGGCTGTGAGCTACGGGGCTGTGAGCTGGCCAAGCTGATGGTGTCCACTGCTTTGTTCCTGGTAATCAGCTATGCAGCCACAGAAAATTAGTCTGGTCTGCAGAGGCGGATTAAGGTCAGTTGAGGCCCTGGGCACAGAAGAAAATACTGGGCCCCTTAAAAAAAAGAGAGAGACAGGGAAAATAAAAATATGTGTTAACCATATTTTATGCAGCATAGTAATCAAACCAGACTTGGTGTCATTAGAAAAAAGTGTAAAGTTGGGGTTTTGTGGAGCCCTTCAGAAGTCAGGGCCCAAGGTGCGTGCCCAGTGTACCCGCCATTAAATCTGCCTCTGCTAGCCTGAACCCCAGAGTTATGCTGTCCCTGGTTTTGTCTGCAGAGCAGCGGTGGTTTGCCATATGGACACATTGGAGGCAACTCTCACCTCCACCGCACTGGGGCCAGGTGAGCTTAGGCTGGCCCGGGCATCACATGCCTGAGGTCCCTCATGGCAAAGAGGATGTGGTGATTGTCCTGGTAATACCCACTAAAGCCAGGAGTGGACCCACCTAGCAGCCTGTCTGTGCCTCAGTGTCCTTGGCCCCAAAGTAGGGCAATGACAGAATCTGTTTCCTTGTGATTCTCACAGGATTTACAGTCTGTGGAAAAGGGCTTATATGCTTGATGTATAACAATCACTGTAGAACATTCTTGAGGACTTTCTGCTTTTATTTTTCTAGAAATTTAAAATCAATTTTAAAGGTATATTGAGGCATATTTGTGGGGCAGAAAGCTAAAATCTAATTTATACATTCAGTTAAGCATCTTTCTCAAATGGAGTCTCTCATTCGGAAAAATGGACATCTCCCTAATTCCTTAGCTATTCTTCATCTCTTTTCATATTTCTTAACCTTCTCCTGTATTTTATAATTTTATCATTATTGTGGCTAGGATCTTTAATACACTGTATTTTAAAACCATTTCTGGCCTACAGAAAAATGTTATACTTTAACACATATATTTAGATACCAAACTTCTTTTTTTTTAATTCTAATCATTTTTAACATTTGAGTTCCTTCATTTTTCTTGATAAGCTACCATATACCATATGTTTGGCATATTTCTTTCCAACATTATAAATTTGTCTCATTTCATGTCCTAGGTAGGGTGAGTATATAATTTGCTATTCAAATCAGAACACTTTTGAGAATAAAAGGGGTGGGGTGACTTACACAGAAACAATAACTGTCAACAGGACATTCCCAGTGGAGTGTCTGCCCCTGGCATTCCTGTCTGGGTGGAGAGCAATAATGGTGGGTGGGGGTTCCTGGATGCATTTCTACATGGATGTTTGTCTGATTGACACATACAAGGATGCACACGTGATGAGACATACTGAACACACACACATGGGCATCAATGTAGGTATATAGATGTCTAAAGTTAAAGAACTTTCTCCTAACTCACTAAGGCTTTTTAACAAAAATTTTAGAATTTAAGAGTGGATATATAATCTCATCATTGTTTTTAGATGGTTTTCATCCTTCCTCTAGTTCATACACTTTTTGCAACCCTTCAGTAAACCTAACCTGGTCACAAAGTATCTATCACACTTAGAACACCTCTAGCTTAGGTTGCTAATATTCTATGTAGAGCGTGTGTATCATGTTCATAAGTAAGAATGATTTGGAGGTCTGTGTATGTGCAAAAGTGTGTGCAGTGTATTATTTCCACCTAAAACTGTTTTTTCTCCTATTTGATGCAAAGACAGGATGCACTGAGGAGAAAGCCCAGCTAGGGTTAGGGGGTCAGGTCTTGAATCCTCGACCCTGAGGCTTTGACATTTAGTCCAGGGCATCCTTAGGAATAAATTGTGCTGAGGCTATAGAGAACTTTTCTGGAATGAAGGTCAGAGCAGTACCTGCTCTATGATTCCTGAAGGAGCCCCACAGAGAGGTAAGCGCAATACACATGTGACTTTTGCCAGTAGTGCCACCTGCTCGGCAAGCCTTTACACAGATTTCCTCAAGGTATACATGAGGAAGTTCCTGTTGGTTTTAGTGGAGGAGACATGAAACGTTTGCAAAGGAGAAGGGGCCGATGCTTTAGCCCATCTATCTGTGAGACTCCTCCCCACATTTGTGGATACCAAGTGGACTCCAGGTGGGCACAGAAGCAAAAACTGTCCTCCTCCCCACCTTGCAGCATGACCACACTTAGATCTAACCTGTATCTATGCTAAGTGCTGGTGATTCCCCTGAGTGTTTCTTGTTCTTATAACTCCAAGAGGTTATTTCCTGTTTAGTCGGTGTCTCAGCTTTGGCGGCTGGTGACCTCTCAGCCTCCTCTCTGTGCCCATCATCATCCTTGTTGAGAGGTTGCTTTGTTCTGGGGGTCCGAGCACTTTCCCTCGTACACCTGCATTTCCTTTCACTGATGTGTGGGTCAATCTCACTCCATTGGACTCTGTCCTCTCTGAGCATGGGTGGGTCTTGAGTGGTTTGATATTTCTAACTCCTAGCACAGTGCCCATAACTGGAGAGGAATAGTGCTGGATGCACATGTAATGAGTGAGCAGGAAAAGGCCCACAGCTCTGCCCAAGGCCGTCCTGGGAATTCATGGAAGAGAGGCAAGCGGTGGGGTGATGCCAGAGTCTGTGCCACTTGCTTGGCTCCCATTGGGGTGGGCACAACCAAATTATAACCCAACTCTTGGATAACCAAAACATTTATGAGCTTGGAACTATACCCGATCCCCAATACTACTCTGAGTATTATTTTTATTAACTACGAAATGGTTATGTAAACTCATTTACATCAGCAATTTATAAACTCCAAAGATACAGCAATGCTTTAGGGATGTCAGAAAAAATGTTATTTACAAGTCACACTCCACTATAATTTATAGAGATTTACCCCCTGGGTTACTGGAATTGAATTGGAAAGTAAGAAGAGCATTTCTGGATTCATCATTTGCATATTTATTGGCATTTATCAGCAGACGTGACACTCACCATATCTTTCCCTTGTCACCTTCATACCCATGCTCCTTGCCACACTCCATGGTTGTGTGATGGACACTCCCCAAGCCCCCTCCTGTGTGCCAGACACTGGCAGGGCCCAAATGCAGAGGTGAGGGGACCCTGCACCTGCCTTCCAGTCTTCTAACTCTAGAGCAGGAGGTGAGCAGGGAAGAAACACTGGAGTCACCTCTGGTGAGCGTCTGTAGTTTCTTTATCTGTGTGAGTACACCCTCCATCTCCATTCTCATCCTTGCCACAGGGGAACATCAAAGATGGACAACCAACAGGCTGCCTTCGGGGATGGGCCAAGCAGTGGACCCACAGGGGCTGGGACAGGCTGGATATTCCCAGGTACTCTAAAATCACCAGAGGCTTTGGTGGCTGGCCATCTCATTGCTGACACCACCTTTATGCCCATGTGGGAGGTCCAATGCCCAGGGAGCACCTGGGTGCCTTTGCTTCTGCCTCTCTTCCCTCCAAAGAAATGCAATTTTCTCTTGAAGGCCGACCAGGCTTGGGACACCTTTGGTGGTCTGGGTGGTCAGTGGGTGCAGAAAGCTAGAGCATGCCTTGCTTGCTCATGGCCATGAACGCCTCAGCCTGATTCCTAAGTGAAGCTCAGAGAGGGTTCCTAGCATGGGAGGGGCTGTCAGCAGTGTAGAGTCAGGTGTGTGTAGAGGATGATAAGGATGAGTCAGGCCCGATCCTTGTGCCCTCCTGCAGGCTGGGCTCCATGGCTGATGCTGTGGTCTGGTTGACTTGCCACCTTTGTGGTGAGGAGGGTACTGGGCAATGCTCCTCTGAGGTCCCTCAGGACTCTGTCCTTAGAGACAATGTTGCATTGCTGAAGTGGCTACACGGCATCGAGAGCAGAGGGATGTTACCCAGAATAAAGAACACAGGTGCTTAAATTCAGAGAAGCACCTAATAAAAAGCCGAGATAAAGGAACTTAGCCTTGAGAGCCAGTGCCAGTGCAGGCTCTGAGCCAAGTCCGAGACCGAGGTCCCTCCACTGTTGCTGTGGGACGGATGCAGGACACAGGGAATGCTGTGCTTCAGATTGGCACCTTCCTGTTTTATTACACGGCTAAGGGCTTTCACAGAGACTATAAGGAATTTACATGCATAAGCCAAAATGTATGCAGTGGACCAACATTTTATCCCTTTAACCTTCTAATCACATAAAAAGTCATATATTATAAGAACGATGTTGTAATTAACCAGATTCCTATGAAATGCTCCCTCCATTGCTCAAATACCCCTTCAATGGTACATGAGTTTCTTCAGCACCTGATGTCTTATGTCAAGTTAAATGTGAGATTTGACTGGGAGCTCTGCCCCAAAATTAATAGCCAAGCAGTTTGATACATTAGTCAGATCAAGGGACATCATCTGCTCTCTCTCAGGATGGACATCAAGGAAACCCAGGAGTCCACAGATCAGCAAGGCCATTTGAGTGCTGAGATCCGGGATCAGCATCTGTTTTCTTCTGAGAAGTTGGGCAAGTCACTTGAAATGTCTGAGCCTTAATTTACTCACTGGTGAAAGGAGATACTGAGGTTCTATTAATCTGAAGGGTTGGGTTCCATTAATATGATCCTAACATTATAAGGATCCTAGTAAAACACTCTGTCTGGGTCACTGGGGAGCTCTGAGTTGTCACTGGGTCTGAGGTTATTCGGATAGGATGGGCAGGAGGATTTACATGAGAAGCATGGGCCATGCTTGTGCATCAACCATTCCAGGGAGGGATCCTGAAATGGAAAGATCCAGAGGCCACGGAGAGAGGTGGAAAGAGCTTAGTGAGTTCGGGATTTTTCTTTGTACACCACAAGGCTACACAAAGTCAAATACAGTAAGAGATTAAAGTTAAAAATACATTCATTTTATATCTGATTTAGTTTCCTACTCAGAGAAGCAAAGGAAAGGCAGCTGGTTTGCTGAGGAGGCCCCCAACCATACCTCCAGTCTACCCCTACCCATGACACATCCCTCTCCTGCCCAGATATTACTTATTTTCCATATTTATCTTTTCTTAAACTTCCCAGTGTGAACAGAGTAGATATTCAGGTTTTGCAAGGCAAAGATGAGGCCAGGAGGGAAGAAAGTAATTTATTCTGACTTGGGGACCTCCTTGTCATAGATAACATTTTATTTTGAGCTTGCTCTTAAATCATTTTTGATCAAATCACTAATTTTACTATTTTACTTTTTCTCTGTTATATTAACAATGAATCTCTTGGGAAAGAATAAATTGTAGCATAGTATACCAGAAAGAATTTTCCATTGATCTTTAAACCAGAACCAACAACTGAGTACATTTTGTTTAAATTTTCCATGAAAATTCACCCCTTAATCAACATGAGAATTTTGACCTCTCCAAGCTAGTTCTTGGAAAAGAGGGAGTAGGGAAAGCAGAGGAGAATCAGGATCACCTCAGTAGTGATACTGGTTATACTGTCACCAACACTGTGGTAATAAGTTGAGTCTTTCCGAGCTGGAGCAGTGAGACTGGAGGTCTGAAGACCTTGGTGCCAACAGCCATGGTGACTCAGGAGAACAGTGTGTGAGTTCTCAGAGTTGTGCACACACAGGCTGCTTCTTGATGGCAGCCTCCTTCCCTTCCAACCCCGGAGCACGCCGTTGCTGAGACTCCCATGCTGCTGACCTGCTGACTCTGGACCTCAGGTCAGGAGCCCGGGTCTGAGTTTCACCTTGCTTCCAATCTTTCTTTTCATGCTGGAGATGGGCTGGTTTCTATGTGGTCAGCTGCAGAGAGGGGCAGCTCCAGACTCCTTTTCTGAATTCCTCATGCCATCTTGTGAATTAGCGATGTGTATTTAGTAGAAAGTGGTGGGCTTATTAAGATAATGGGCCTGTAATAGGAACTCAATGAGCCACGTTGAATGTGTGAGCAGAGGCCCAGTACACCAGTCAGCCCACAGAACACTTGCTTGTTAGAGAATATTTCTCTCTGGAGCTCACACTGAGAAGCATGCAAGCAGGACGAAGCCTGAGAAGTAAGCAGCTGGGTCAGGCGGGACTTGCTTCCAGTTTGGGCTTCTTGCAGGCGGGGCACACACCCCTCTATGGAACCCTGACCCTGCTCCAGCCCCACGTGGAGATGCCTTGTGAGTTGGACAGGATGTTTTAACTACAAGCTCAGACATATTGAGATCTCTACATATGGATTAAAAGGGATATATACATACATGTATTTATTACATATTTTAAACATCTCTTTATAGTCTTTACCTTAGTACTTTGTGTGAAGTGTCACAAAATGCACTCTATATGTGCATCTTCTTCCCTCACTTTCAGTTCAGAGCTGGTCTGCCCGTCACTCCCTTACCTGATCTGTGCAAATGGGAAAATTGGGTGCCCAGGCTCAGATGTCTCTGTTTTCCAAGGATCCTATTATAATAAGTGAGGGCTGTGCCTTCAGGTCTTTTTATCCAGATTCTTTCTCAGCTCACGAATGCCCTTGAACCTTCTGAGAAGCCACTAGGAAAGGTAATGGCCACATGACAGAAAACTGTGATACTCGTGGAAACATGCATGCTTCTTCACCAAGTGGATGTGCTATCCTGACTTGCAGGACACACTGTAGGTGCCAAACTCCAACCAGGAACCAAGCTCTGTCATCACACAATCATGCAGAAGGTAAGGCTTCACTGTGACAGCTCAATTTCACTTAATCTCTGTGGTGTTGGGAAACCTGTGTTTTGAAAAAACTTTGCCACTGTTTTCTTTTTGACAGAACTTCCTTTAGTTAATTTCTATCACATGCAGCATTTGACTCAGAAGGACTAGAGCCAACGCAGTTCAGTTTTCTTTGGAACAGAGCTCAGCCACTCTGTGTTATAATACTTTGATCAGGCTGGAGATAACGCAGACTTGCCAGGGGGAGGGGCTGTCACTGATTTCAAGCTCTGAGTACTTGCTTCACAACTGAAAAACATTGGTGAGGACTGAGACCAAAGAACCGAAACCATTTTCACAGAAAGTTGGAATAGTCTAATGAGATAATGAGATGAGGGTTCATCCAATGCCCAGCTTCCCACCAGTTTTATGAAGTGTTTTTGGCTACATTTGGAGAAACTGGTCAGAATTTTGTCTTACTGATCATGAAAACAAATAGAATTATCTCTAAGGCATCCATATTGCATCAGTTATGAGACAAATGTCAAATAAAATACAGCTTTACTGTGGAATAGATATAATTCTAGCCCTGATCCAAGAGGGGTGTGATATCTGTTCCTACTAAAAATAACATTGAAGGCCTGAGGGGGAGACAGAATGGGGATTTGAGTATGTGTTTCTTCTCTTGGTGTAGTGGGCACTATATCTGTGATTTAGAAATTTGAACTCATCTCTTTGCAACTCAGCCTTCTCATTTGTAAAGTAAGAAAGTTCCAGGTAGATGATCCGTTCAGCTTCTAGAAACATTGACACTATTTGGCTTCAAAGTTAATTAGTTACCACCCTCTTCATATACAGCTTTTCCTGGAGTTGAGGATGCCACCATGCACATCATAAACTCAATCCACTGAGCAGCCCCACTGAGGAGGAGGTGGTCCTGCTCAAGCGATAGAGCTCTGAGCTTCTGGAAATGACCAGCCACACTGGAACATTTGGGTTAGACTTCATGGAACATGTGTGGATTGGAGCAGACCTCCAGGCCAGATCTCATGGAGCAGGGAGTTCAACCCAACCCCAGGATGAGATAGCAAACGCTCAGGGAGGGAACAATGTTGGCAAGGCAGAGCACCTTCCCCAGGGTGTTGTGGAGGCCCCGCCCTTCTAGGTTAGCAGCTTTTCGATTTTAGTTGGTAGACAAGAGTTTCTCAATGTCATCATTATCAACGTGCTAGACTTTGTAATTCTTTGTGTAGAGGATCTGTCCTATACACTGTAGAATGTTTAACAACATCCTGGATTCAACTCACTGAATGACAGTAGCACCCCTTTAGTTTTGACAACACAAATATCCTCAGACATTTGACCTAGGGGCCGAAGTCACTTTGGATTAAGGACAGCTGTAGTAGACAAATGGTGTCTCAAAATTTCTTTTTATTAAGTATATTTTATTGATTATGCTGTGACAGTTGTCCCAGTTTTACCCACTTTGACGCCTTCTGCCTGGTACCCCTCTCCCTCCAGTAATACCCCCTCCTTAGTTCACGTACATGGATCATGCATGTAAATTCTTTGGCTTCTCTCTTTCCTATACTATTCCTTTAAAATTATTTATTTATTTATTAACTTTTAGAGAGAGAAGAAGAGAGGGAGAAAGAGAGGGAGAGAAACATCAATATGTGGTTGCCTCTCTCACACCCCCAACTGGGGACATGGCCTGCAACTCAGGCATGTGTCTTGACTGGGAATCAAACCAGCGACCCTTTGGTTTCTAGGCTGGTGATCAATCCACTGAGTCACACTGCCAGGGCTCCTATACTATACTTAACATCCCTTTGTTTATTTTGTTCCTACCAGTTATGCTTCTTAATCCCTGAATCATTTCCCCCATTTTTTCCCTTCCCCTTCCCTACTGATAAACCTCCAAATGTTCTCCATACCTACGATGTTCTTGTTCTGGTAGTTTGCTTAGTTTGTTTTTGCTTTTGTTTTTTAGATTCAGTTGTTGATAGCTGTGAGTTTGTTGTCATTTTAATGTTCATAGTTTTAATCTTCTTTTTCTTAAATAAGCCCCTTAACATTTCATATAATAAGGACTTTATCTGTCTTTACATTCTAAATTATAGCTTTACTGGATAGAGTAATCTAGGTTGTAGGTCCTCATTTTTCATCACTTTCGATACTCTTGTCAGCCCGTTCTTGCCTGCAAGTTGTCTTTTGACAAATCAGCTGATAGGCTTATGAGAACCCCTTTGTAGGTAACACTGCTTTCCTTTTGCTCCTTTTAAGATTATTTATCTTTAACCTTTGGCATTTTAATTATGATGTGTGTTGGTATGGTCCTCTTTGGGTCCAACTTGTTTGGGACTCTCAGTGCTTCCTGGACTTGTATGTCTATTTCCTTTGACAAATTAAGGAAATTTTCTTTCATTATTTTTTTCAAATAAGTTTTCCATTTCTTGCCCTTCCTCTTCTCCTGGCATCCCTATGATTTGGATGCTGGTACTAAAGTTGTCCCAGAGGTTCCTAAGCCTCTCCTCATTTTTCTGCATTCTTGTTTCTTCTTTCTCTTCTGGTTGAATGTTTATTTCTTCCTTTTGTTCCAAATCACTCATTTGAATCCCAGCTTCCTTCACTCCAATGTTGGTTCCCTGTATATATTTCCTTATTTCAGTTTGTATAAACTTCATTTCTTTCTTTATTTTTTATTTTATTTTTTATTTTGCTATATTCTGTGAGTTCTTTGAGTATCTTTATCAACAGTGTTTTGAAGTCTGCATCTGAAAGGTTGTTATCTCCATTTCATTTGGTTCTTTTTCTGGGGTTTTGCTTTATTCTTTCATTTGGACCATATTTCTTTGCCTCTTCAACTTGGTGGCCTCTCTCTGTTTGTTTCTGTGTATTGGGTAGAGGGGCTTTTACTCCCTGTCTTAATAGCATAGCTTGTGTAGCAAAGGCACCTGTAAATTGTGTGGGGCAGAGCCTTATGTAATTTCTAGGGCGGGGCAACCTGCTTCACTGCTTTGCAGCTCTGTGTGTGGTGGGGGCTTGGCGAAGGAACAATGTTGCTGCCTGGTTTCTGGTGATTTGCCTGGCATTTGCCCCATTTCCAGTTACTTCACTCATTTCCCATATGTGATTGACACCCTTCCAGCTGCTGCCCTGGGGTTTGCATATGTTCTAAGACAATGCAGACCCTTTAAGAAGTTTGGTAGTTTCTTCGGCCACCCTGAACCCCACTGGTTTGTACAGCTAGAGGTCATGGAAGTTTTTCTTTTTAGTGCTGGAACCCTAGGCTCTGTGATCTGGCCTGGAACTGAGATTGCTCACTCCCAGGGTATCCCTCCTAATTTTTATCCAGTACATACAAATGTAGAACTCTCTATTCTGCTGCCGCCCCTTCATGATGCCACACCACTTCTCCACCCTGTTTCTGTGACCCTGCCCCTCCTACCTGTCTGAATGGATGAGGCTTCTTTAAATCCTTGGTTGTAAGAATTCCATATAGTTCAATTTTCTGATGGTTCAGGTTGTTATTTGGTTTTGAGATCTGGTTGTAATCCTATGGTTGCACAAGGAGGTGAAGAGTGTCTACCTATGCCTCCATCTTGACTAGAAGTCCCTCCAAATTTCTTAACTATTCACCCATGAGTGAAAAAAGTTTTTGAGTATATTATATATGCTCAAAATCATATATATATATGATTATTTTAAAATTATGTAAATAAATGATTGTCCATATAACAATATTAATGAAGCTCAATTTTTCTGCTCTTAACTTCTAACTCTTATCCTGTACCTCTGTGGGGCATCTTGCTCACACCCCCAAACTTGGAGATGACTCTTAAGGGGTTTAGTAGAAGTATTTAGAAATAATCCAACATACCTCTTTGTTTACACATCCTCTTTCAACAAGCATTTATCTGGCACCTCCTGGGTGCCTGGAACAGGACTGGGAACAGCAGGAAGGAAGCACTGGGACACATCATTGATGTGCTGTGCTCTTTCCAAAAGGCTCCAAACCAGATCACCTGCCTCATCCCTACTCCTGTGCCCACTGGCTTATATGACAAGAAAGAGAGTTCCTTACAGAAATGTGCTGCTTCGAAG
Organism: Furipterus horrens; assembly: GCF_987537825.1. Lineage (NCBI taxonomy): Eukaryota > Metazoa > Chordata > Mammalia > Chiroptera > Furipteridae > Furipterus > Furipterus horrens. The sequence continues at coordinate 32,741,527 of NW_028327175.1, forward strand.
CCAGGGCACTCAACCTTTCCCCGCAGTGTCCTTGGGAATGCAGACAGGAGGGTTCTTGGACACCGCTGCTGGACAGGCAGGCAGCAGGAGTGAGGAGGGCCAAAGGCATGCTAACCACAGCATGGGACTGTGGACTTCTGGATGGAACCTCTGGACAGTTTTCATTCCTTGACCCCTGATCATTCAGGCTTGTTCCCAGAGAAACAGGTGCATTCGAAGTCTCTTTTAGAAAAAGACAACAAAGAAATAAAACATTAATTAAGCACACTGGTTAGTTGTTAACTTCTATTTGAGCTTTTACACCAAGAAGAAAACCCTGGGGAAACACTCACACTTTTAGTACCAACTATGCAGTGGTTTCTCCCTTATTGAGTAACCTGGGTGTTGCAAATTGAATCTGGCACCTGAACATTGGCCTGGGACAGAGATGATAGGGAAAGAAAGAGCCCAGGATGGGGACAAGAGGAGCTGATCGAACTTCTTGGGCACAAGAAGTCACAAGAGGACAATTTGTGTTGCATGATCACAAAGTAAAATGATTTAAAAGACCTTTACCAACCCAACAAAATGAAAAGGTTTGGCCATTTGTCTGAGAACTGGACCTGAGGCTTAGAAGAAGGAGGAGGAGGAGTGGGAGGAAAAGGAAGAGAAAGAATAAGAAAAAACAAAAGAAGGATGAAGAGGAAGAGGAGGAGGGGGAGAAGAAAAAGGAGGAGAAAAAGGAGAAGAAAATAGCTGGAAATCAGTCTCTCTGGCACTCCTGAAATGCCTCTTGTCTGTGCTTTGGGTGGGTTCAAGTTGCCACCGCCTCTGGGATTCTGCACTGAGCCAAGATGCTCTGGGAGCCTATCACCTTTACCTACTGAAGTAAAAAGCAAGCTTTCCCCAGCTCACTGGCTGCCTCAATATCTTCTTTTTTCTTTCTCACCCATTGGAATACTTTTTGTAAGTGAATGGCAGTTGCAGACAACTGTCTTTCTATAAAACTGAGTGAGGTTATTCAGTACAAATGGAATGAACCTGCTTTTTTTCCTGATCAAAGCAGAACTCTTTTGAAGTTTAGCTATTTGATAGAAAGTGGCTTTTATAACAAGCTGATATATGAGTTAATAGGACATAAAGATATTTTATTAAATTGCAAACCATTATTAATATTGCAGTTCCGACTTGAAAGAAATATGTGGAATGACACCGGAAATTAATTAGATTATTTCATCATTCTTTTACATTACAAACTTTGATACACTTGCATAGATATATAGGTACATTGATGAAAAGACACAAAGACAAACAGAATTTTAATGAGTGGAGAGCTTTTATCTACTAACACTTTGTGACTTAATTTTTTCTGTTTATTCTGCCTATTGATTCCAGTTGAAACCTGCTGTTTTAATGTTGTTATTGATATTCTCTCTGGGTTTTCTTCTAATTCTGGCATTGATATTACCTTGATCGGATTTAGTTTATTTGAATTGCCTGTAGGTTTTGGTCTCTGGAGTTTTCCACTGCTTATAGACATGCAAAGATAAAACCTCTCTTTTTATCTAAAAATCCTTGAGAGACTCTGAAAGATACAGTCGTTTTCTGAGAACATTAAAAAGCAAGAGACAACAATCAAAAGGAATGTACTTTTCACCCAGTTTACTTGAGACTTCATTTTTATACTCCCTACATCTCCTGACACCCACTGACTTCTAATCTCTGCACTTCCATTGCCTTTGCAAACTCTGTATAAAAAATGGTCTTGTCATAACCTCATACATGGCTCATGCTCTGGGTCACTGACTGGCTTGGAAGTGGCTAATTTTTGTAAAAATAGATTATGCCTAAGGGATAGGTAGCCTTTGAAAGGATGTTTACTTTATTACTAAAGAAGGCATCCAAATGTGTATTAATTTGGACCATAGGAAATTGCCATGTTTTAGGGTCAGCAGGGCCAAATATATAGGCTGTTTCATGTGTTTCAGCCTAATGTGAATAACTGCCTTTTCAAATGGGATATGAATAAACACTCCATCACTTAAAAATTGGAGGCAGCATGTATTGATTACAAAGAGGAGTTTTAGGAAGGGTGGGGTTAAATATAGGTGGTATAATTGAACTGTTTCTTAATTTAATTATTTTTATAAATGCCTAAGAAAAAAGTATGCACTTAACTATGACTTTAGTGACTTTTTGGATGCTATCATACTGACCAATGGCTCCTTGATCTTAGTATATCTGTTACTTCTCATGGGTCTTCATAGGCTTTGCCTTGGCTTTGTCCAGCTCCCTTACAATTCTGCATGTATGCTTGTTACTTCAGAAGACTCTGTGCCCCCCCCACTTCTATCTTACTTATGTTGTTATAGTTTTTGCCCTAAATAGTATTGAAAACTGAAACACTAATTAAAACTCTCAACGCTGTGAACAACGCAGTTATGCTGACAGAGTGGGGATTGTTAATGATTTTCCTACATCTCCGATATCATCAATCAATTGAGTCCTCTTTTCTGCAACTATCAGGGCTTTGAAATCCAGCACTTTGCCTGCCTACAATGTACTGAAGGGGGTAGAGGTAGGGGGCTGCTTCGCCTACTGGAAAAGAGTCTGGTCTAGTCACCAGAGGGAGAAGGAGGGACAGTGGGGAGCAGATTATTGACATCCCCCTCTTGCCTACACAGGTTTGTTTTCTGAGTCATCCTTGGGGACTCATCTAGTCTATTGCTACCAACTTAACTTGATGAGTTATCCTATAAACCAGTAGCTTTCATTCCAGGAAGAGTCTTGCCTGGCATGGTTTTAATTACACTAACATCTCATTCACCCAATCAGGCGAGGAGGAGTCCACAGGTATTGTATTTTTCAGATAAATTGTTTCTTCACCTAAGTGTGAAAGCATGAACAAAAATGACCCCATTTAATGAAATTCTTCCCACATTTATTAAATGTTTTTATGTTTCCTTAAAAACAGCAAAATCAACCTAACTTCAAACTTCTTCTGAGTCACTTATGGCCATGTGTCCCTATTACTGTATCCTGCTGTGGCTAGGTGATGCTCTAAGAGCCAATGAGACATGTAATCTTATAGGACCTAGTAACTAATGGCCAGTACAATAGTGCATTGAACGTTGGTTTGTGTAGTCTTCCTGTTCTCTGCCTGTAGTCTCCAGAAAAAGAATGTTTAAGGTCAAAACCATTTCCAATTGTGCTATTATTAGCAGAGAACCCTAATATGGGTGGTACTTTATGTGAGATATACCAAGAACATGAGGCTCTCACACTGGACTCCTGACATTGTCAGATATTTGGGTAATTATTGAATAATTGAACACTTACATGTTCATGCACTTTTGACCTATATTTAAGTCTCTTTTTATTCATCCTGGCCATTATTTGCATGATGACTTATGTTCTTACTTTATCTCCTGAACTTGGAACCCTTGCAAAATCTGGTTTGATTATGAGAAAATGTACACACAGCATCTAGGCCCTTGTTTGTGTGCTTTAACTTGACACGCCTTGAACCAGGGGTCAACTTCACAGTTTGTCAGAGCCACAGAATGGTGCTGACGCTTTCTGCAGAAAGAACACTCTTGATACAGTAGCAGGAGATGATCACTCATATGGAGAAATTCAGAAACTTTGTTGTCTGAATGTGACATCCAATACAGACAGTTGGGTGAAGAGAAGATCGATAACTGGAGGGTAGTTGGAGCAAAATGAAGGTGGTGTAGCTGACAGTCATCTACATGGGTTTCACTTCCCTGCACTCCAGAGACCTGACCAAGTGCGGTGGGCCTGTCCCACTAGAGCTCCACCACTGCTCCAACATTGGTGAAAACTTGGTTGGGCTGCAATTGTAGAGAGAGGATGTTGTACAGAACCTGGCTGACTTGGCATGTTTTGAGAAAAATGATTCTGCTCTAGTCTTTCAACACTCAACATGAGAGGAGTTGGACTCAGACATTCGGAAGACCCTGACTTTGTGATGGCTTCTTCAATTACAGAACCACTGCGACACCTTGCTCTGGATAGTGATATAATGTGGATAATGTATGAATTATCTATTTAAGTCATCAGGGGTCTTTTCTGAAACCAAGCAGACTATAAATATAGGCATGTGGACTAATTATGCAATAACAATGAATATGAGATCTCTTTTTTACCCAGTTCGGAGTTAGCTGCAGGGTTTTAAGCAGACAGGATCAGTGAGATGGGTGTTCCTCATCTACAGCTCTGAGCACTTATGGGCTTCTTGATTTGTCATTTGGGTGGTGGACCAGGTTCATGGGTGATTTTTCTATTTATGCAGAAACTGTATTCCTCATTTTCTCCTATTATGTAGCAAATATTTCATCACCATGTAAACTATATTTTAAAAGGATATGTGCTTCTTATAAAATTTTTATTGTATACTATATGTTAAAGTTAACACCATATGCTCAAAATGCAACAAAATCAATTATACTTATTGACTTGTGTTCTTCATTACAAGTTATTGCCACAACTACTATTTGCTGTTTAGTATAACCATTCTGAAAGTGTCACTCAAAATCAGCCTTATACCAAGGTGCATTATATATGTAATATTTAAAAAGACAGGATAAATATGAGAGCCCCCATAATTGAGGCTGCAGCATCATGAACTCATGGTTACATAGGATTCTAAGAAGTTGAACTCTGGCTCATCCCTTCACACAGTTTTCATTTCTGTATCACCCATCATTTTATATAATTTGGATGTAACATCCTAGGTAGTAAGTGCCCTGCACCATCTATTTGTCTGTTTATATGTGCCACCTGATATGTGATTGGCTGATGTTGACAGGGAAGGTCTGCTCTACTTATATGGTGCCCTGAAGAAGTTGTATGCACACTGCTTAGCCTCATGGAATGATGTGCGTGTACCTGTTTATGTGGGAAGGTCATTTTGAATATAAACTCCTGTGAGAGCAAAGAACTGGCTTTGGGAACCAACGAGGAACTTTCCAGATACTCAGGTCATGACAACAGCCACATGGGAACTTGGAGCCTTGTGCAGAGGTGAGACCTGGCATCTGGCAGGAGTGAGAGAGAACCTCAAGGGTCCACTGAATGGTGGTCTGCTTTGTGGCAAATTGCACAGAAACTGTGAGCATTAGGCCAGAAAGCATCAATTTCAGTTTGTGTCTTGCTGGATAACCCAGCTGTGTTTTAAAGCATGAATTAAGGGCATTATGTAAGGTAGATGAGCCAGGATTCTAGGTGGGGCCATGGAGGAGCCATGGGGTTTATCCTTCTGCCTCTACACAGAGGAGAACTCTAGGGTTTTGGAAAAATGGTCACAGCTACAGTTTGCAGGAAGAGTTTTAGAAAAGGAAACATTAACATTCTTTTAAGAAATGAAGAGGAAGGAGAAGAAACGTGCTTAACAAAACTTCTATGCATTCCCACATCCCAGAACCGCCGCCCCCCCCCCCCAACAACACTCAATAGTTTATAACTCTCCTGTGGTCCCTCAATAAATCAGTTATCTGTTCCCGCAGCAGTCTCTGGATGATTTCTCAGAGTAGGGCTGCCCTGACAGAGGGGAGCAAAGTGAGAAAAAGTTGGAACTACTGTAACAACATAATCAGTAAAATATACTTAAAAAAGTGTCACTTTTTTTTTTTCCTACTTGGACAGGCAGGCACCCTGCTGTTTTTGTAACTTGTAATAAGTTTGAGTAGCAAGTTAACTACCCTATTGTTCTCAGGACCTAGTAGCTTCTTAGGGGATCAGATGGCTGCTTGGATAGTAAACTTAACATTGCCCCTTCTTGCTGCTCTAGCAGGGAGTATTCACATGCAAATTGAATTGCTAGAAGTCACCTGGGGTGGAAAGAAATGCTGCAAGCTTTGGGGGAATATGAAAGTTTTTAAGGTAGCCACTCCAGTGTCAATGAAGAAAGTAATCTCAAAAAAAGAAAAAAAAAGTTGATAACTCTAACTCTATAAAATCCAAGTCACAGTATTGGGTAAGAATTCATATAAATAAAATAAGTGAATTCAGCATAAATAATATTCAAGAGTTTATATGACAAGGAAAGAGCCCCAAACTAAGTTCCTCACATGAACCATGTGCCACCACTGAAAGATATGTAATTTTTGATTTAAAAAAAAAAGAAAAGAAGGTTTTAGTTTCCAAAATTCTCATTTCAATCTCACATGCCTCCAATATCTCCAAAAATAGCTACAGTGAAGAGATTAAACACAATGTTATCAGGTGATTTTATTATGGGGAAAAAATCATTACGTCTAGATGGTGTCCAAATTAACTTGGGCAAAAGATTTGAAAATAGCAACTAATATTAATAATAATGACACCAAATTTACTTACCTGTCATAGAAGATGGAAATCACGCAGCAGTTGGGTGATACCTGTGAGACCTAGCATGGTGCATATGTTTTACCAGACAATTCTAGAGGCTGCCATTTTGGCAAGATTTTGTGGCGAGTGGCATTTTCCCCAGAATCAAAAAAAGCAATGTTTCTAGTGCTGCTAATAGTTAGATGAGAAATTTAAGACATTAAACAGTTCCATGTAGTCAGTGACATTTTACAATGGGGCAAATTAATGAGTAAAGCTCTGAGGGAGTTACTCTACCTCACATGAGTAAGCACTTATGGCCATGGACTCTCTTGTTGGCTGTAGGATCAGATAGTCATGTTTTGCTTAATAGGATCAAGGTGAAGGCATGAAGGGTATGCAGAGACCAGGCACCTATTTACCACAGGCTCATGGGCTGTGCACCTGAGCAAGGTCACTATGGGCTTCTGCTAGGAGTGGAATGGGAAGAGAAAGGAGGCTGATGACATTCAGCCAAACCCATGTTATTTCTTTTCTTCACTTCAAATGGTATTTGGTGCCCGCTAATGTGGAATTCATGATGACCTACGTGGCTTGGCTGCACTGGCAGTTGCTTTTGAACCACGTAAGAAGACATTTTAGGATTAAAATTCTGCCAGGAATGTTTCCCTGGGGGGTGGGGGGCAGGTGTTCCTGGTACAGCAGCCTGATGGTTAATGTTAAGTGTCAACTTGACTGGATCACAGGCTGCCCAGATACTTGGTGAAACATTACCTCTGGGTGTTTTCAGGTGAGATTAACATTTGAATCCAAGACAGAGTAAAGCAGATGGTCCTCTCAAATATGGGAGTGCATCATCCTATCCACTGAGGGCTTGAATAGAACAGAAAGGCAGAGGAAGGGCAAATTTGCTCTCTCTGCCTGACTGTTGATCTGCGACATCTGTCTTCTGCCTTCAGACTGGACTTTCATCATCTATCTCCAGTTCTCTGAAGTTCACCATCAGCTTTCCTGAGTCTTCGGCTTGCAAATGGCAGATCTTCGGGCTTCTCAGCTTTTATAATCATGTGAGCCATTTGTTTGCATTAAATCTCCAGTAAGTTGGTAAATCTCAATAAGTTGGTAAATTAATATATACTAGTAAGTGCCAGTATATACCAATATATATACCAATTCTGTGTATATATGTGATTTATTATAAGGAATATGTGTGACTTTTAAATTTCTATATATTCATACACACACACACACACACACACACACACACACAGATACCTATTAGTTCCATTTTTCTGGAGATCTGTGACTAAGGCAAGTATAAAGAATCCTTGAGCCAGAGTTCCCACCCAACTCTGGTGCTCACACCCTTACTTCTTCTTCCTCTATCCCAGTTTTCTTGTCTAGAGAAATTAGATAAAATATGTAGCTCACAGGGAAGATTTTGAGGCTTCCAAAAAAGAATGTATTAGTACACATAAAGTTTTATAGAAATATAAAGTTTGGTTAGAAGCTGTTTTTCCAAAAATGTCAACATGGATTTGGCACCACACCCTTTTGTTTCTAAATGCAACTATGTTAATTATCGAATGAATGTAGAACTTCTATCTGAAATACTCAGATACTAATGATCTATTACAGTATTCCCTCACTTCTTGTGGCTATTTCATTCTAGACCCCCCCGCGAAGTAGGAACCTTACATTTATTCTACATTCTTAAACCTACCTAACTTTAACAACATATGTATACAGTACCACAAAATCCCATGAAATAGCAAAAAATTCATGAAAAATAATTAAATACAATATTTTTTTAAAATTCCACGATACAGTGAGGCCGCAATAAGTGAACCACGATGTATAGAGAGGGACTACTGTACTAAAAATACCTATTGGGTGTTGATAACTGCAAGTGGACTGTGCCAAGTACTAAGAACTTCCCATGTGCACACATGTTGTTAAATTATCACAAGACTACTGTGTGGTAGGGACTCCGGCTCCGGATTTTCTGTCGGGGTTTACTCCCTTAGCCTTTCCCCTGAAGAGGTATGCCGCAAGGCAGCGGAGGTTTTTTGGAGTCAGAGTTTTCCTTCTCTGATGTGCCCTGACTGGAAGATCGAACCAACGACACTTAGCTCGCAGGCCGACGCTCAGTCCACTGAGCCAAACCAGCCAGGGTCAACACCGGCAACTCCTGCGGCGCACCTGAAGCCAAGCTGTATTGACTCCGTCTTTCCCTTGGACCCTTCAGCTGCGAAGAGAGGGGGGTCTGCTGCATGGGCAACAGCAGACCCTCCATATCACCCTGCCCAGGCTCTGTAGCTTCAGCTCCACTGGAGAGGACACTCCAGCGTCATCGCAAGATGTCGATTCAACACGGGAGGAGACAGATACCGTGTCACTCCCGAGTCGGACTGCACAGCCATTCTCGGCGGTGCAGATAGACTCTTAAGAAGCTACACCATCGTCTCTCGAGACGGACGGCTGCTGACGACGACGACGACGACGACGACGACGACGACGACTGTGTGGTAGGTGCTGTGGTCATTGGTATTTACAGTTGAGAACACTGAGTTTATAAAGTGTGGGAGCCTGACTGAGGCCTCACAGTCAGCAAGCGCCTGGAGTCACATTCCCAACCCCTGGCACACTCTTTCTTAAAGTGGGAGCTGATGTGTTTCAAATTAGATGCTCACATTTTTATAAACTTGGGCTGGCTTTTCCCCCAGTGTGTGATGCTGTCTCATTGGGCCCTACTGAAGTGAGTGAAAAACAAAGACAGAACCCAAAGCTGGAGGGATTTTGAGACAGCTGTGAAAACTCCTGGTGAAATCTGTTTTTTTGGTTAAGCTACTTTGACTCTGACTTTCTCCTGATGGTGAAGTAGTAGCCAGACAAAGCCCACAGCCTTTTCCAGAGCTCATACACAGTTGCAGAGGAGCAGGTAGAGGCCCAAGGGTGCCAACCTTTCTACCTTCTTCTAACACATCATTAAAAACAAGGACACATTTCTCCCACTTTGGGGCAACTTTCAGTTAAAGCATAGTGGTACATATTCAATACTGTATTTTTAAAAATCAGTATTAAAAAAATAAAAAAATCAATATATTCATTACCCCCATGCAATGTAGTGGTTTGGACTGGGCAGGAAATAGACCCCATAAGAAAGCCTTGAAAAGGATGCCCAACTGCCTTCTTTGACATCTACATCAGGCCCACCTTCTCTGGTTTCTGTTCTTGCCACCCAGGCCTGCGGTTATTCCTCCCCATGTTCACTGAGTGCAGGGTTCACAGGAGAGGGTATTGAGGCCCCACAGGCTGAGGCAAGATTCAACCCTGCACCTGCTGCCTGGGTGACCCTCCCAAGCCCCAACGCTCCTGAAAGACAGAGCTGAGTCCTCTCAGGTCTGAGCTGGCTGTCAGACTCTGGGGTGGGGCCGGAGACCTCTCAGCACCCTCCCCGCTGTCCTCTCCTCCTGGCCAGCAGAAATGCACAGCACAGGTATACGTTGGCATTGGTGAGGCTGGGGTCTCTGTGGTGTCTTCTACAGGCAGAACCTACTGGACTCCACTCCTGTTACTTTCCCTGGTCTTAGTTATCTTCGTGATTTTTTTAACCTCCTGGGAGACTTTTTTTCTGAGCAACAGGTCTCTCTTTCAAATGCCCTTCTCAGCACAATCAATCCTGTTTCTGGGGTAGAATTTCTATCATCTATTTTTTGGCTTTTAAAATCCACTGAAATGTATCTTAGGTGGAGGGAGGCCTAGCTGCACAGAGATGAGGCTCAGTAGACAGCGGGAGGAGGGTGCAGAGGCCAGAAAAGGGTGTGATGGGGGCACTTTTCAGAGTGCCGCTGAATTAGGGAGAGCCATGTTGCCTTCCTGGATTTCCTTCCTCTTTCTCCACTGGCAAACTATATTTCTCTCCTAGACCCCGTTTAAATCACAGCTCTTCGGGGAACCAGCCCAGCTGGGTTCCTTGAGTCAGCTGCTCCCAAAACAAGCTTAATGCTTCTTTGCCGTGAAGTCCTGGTGCTCTTGCTCTGGCTTCTAGAGAGGCGGGCTTGGGCTCAGCCTCCTTCACAATGGGTGGGTTCCCTTTTTTTTTTTTTTGATTTTGGTGAAAAAGCAAGACAACACTCCCCACCTGCTCTCATGTATTAATAAACAGGAGGCAATTCACTCCTCTTAGCTCAGAGAACTTACTTTCTTGGACCCTCGCTGTCCACTAAAAGTGGTTCCCATGGGCCCAGCAGGACAGCAGTATCTGTCTGCATATGTGCACCCATGCACGCACATGTGCACGAGGACCTGGCTCTTCCTGCAGTCGCTGACTGGTCATGAGGCCATCCAGCACCTGAGCCCAGGAAGGCACTGATGCTCTGAGTGAGAGCACACTTCAGTCCCACAACCCTCATCTCCATGGCACCCATGGTTTTGTTCATGAGTCAGCTGGGTAGATTTCATATAACTGGAAGGTGAACCCTTAAAGTGACTCCTTGGTCTGTTCAAGCACAGGACACACCTGCTCCTTTCCTTGGTGGCAAGCTCAAAGGGCCAGCAGTGACCCCGCATGGCGCTGGCTGACACCCCTCAGCATGTTTGCAGGTGGCATCCAACCACACAGGAACTAAAACACCGTGATAGTTCTCTGGGTTGAGAGCCAGGATCATTACCCTTCTTTTGGAAATGGGACAGATGTGCCCTCTCAGGCCTCAGAAGTAGGCATGATTGGAATGGACCTCAGGGACCAGGAGGCAGACAGGGGCCTCACACAGTGCACCGCAGTCACACACCTTACCTCACAGCCTCTGCTGCCTGGGCTGACTGTGTGCTCATCCTGGGGAGACGTGGGCCCACTGGGAGTCCACAGCCTTCCACACAGAGCTGGACAAGGATAAGTGTGGTGATAGAGTCAATTAAATCAACTCAGACAGGGATTGTTACCTTTTAAAAACTCAAAAATAAAAACAAATTTCTCCCCTGTATTTTGTGATTGGATTTTGTAAGTCCTTCATTTTGGGGATATAACAGAAGGAGCCTGATGTACTGGCAGATTTCCTCCTCCTGGGTGTAAGTGTGTAAGAAAGAGTGTGCACACACATGCATACACATTCACGAGTGTACATGTGTCCATGTATATGCGAGGGTGCACATGTGTGTGCTGAGCCTTGCATGCACATATGTTTATAGGAGTGTGTGTGCTCACACATGCGAGTGTATATACATGCACACATAACTGTGTTATGTAAGGTGCTTGTATACACACAAACATGCACATATATGTGTATGTGAGTGTGGGTACCTGGGTTAGTGGATGTGGGTGTGTGCATATGTGTGTACATGTATATGAGTGTGTATGTGTATACACATTTGTATATATGTACACACATGATTGAGTGCGGTGTGTTTAATTAATGGAGATTTCTCCACTTACCTCCCTTGGTGGTTCTCGTCTCAGAGCCTGATTGAGAAGAATCAAGCGGCTTTTCTAGCCCTCCCCCTACCTGCCCACACTCCAAAACTTAACCAAAAGCAGGGGCTTCTCTTCTGTTTATGAAATCCCAACATGGAGAAGAGATTGCTGTTCAGTGTCCCTTGTTATCTGAGAAATTGGAGCTTCCTTCTGTGAGAGGGTTACTGGTGTCACTGGAGGCAGTTTGATAATTTAATGTTGGTGGTGGTGACCCACTGAAGTCCTGTCCACATCAGACAGAAGTGGACCCAGGCCCTGCCTTGTTCCTATCTGTGCACCTCTGCTCCCTGGGCCAGGTGCTGCACAGCACAGACACTGTAAGTACCTGTTCTTTGTGAATAAAATGTATTGCATTTCACGAGTATATTTTTTATTATGTGTTTTCATGATGAAATTAAAATTATAATATTTTATCTGTAACTATCACTACACCAGGTAGAAACCATTAGAGTTTTCTTTGAAAATAGAAATCCAAAACACAATGAACTTATTCCCTGATTATTTTATGTTTCTCACAGAGCTGCCATTCTCAAGCAATAGATGTGACTTCTCAGTCAGTGGAAAGTCCCTTTAATAAAGGATAGTCTATGCTGTGCATTATCCTGAGTATCAGACTTCAGAAATTGCTGGGTAGCCCTGCGCTGGGCAGGTCACATGCTCGAGCTGCACAGATGAGATTGTGAAGGCATCTGAGACATACAGGAGGCTTTTCCAGAATCATGGCTCTGATCTCAGAGATCTCATGGACTGGAAGTTCTCCATGCCACCAGAACATTCTGCTATTGTATTTGCATAAGACAGTCATACCTGTTGCTGTCTTACAGAGGTAAAGTGACCTAGAGCCTTTTTCTTATGGGAAAGTGAAGTTCATCTGAACCCAGAGCAGAAGAAGACCTTCCCAGGCCAGGGCAGTGTTGTGTGTCATGCAGCCACATTCTTGCAGTGCCTCCGTCTGCCCATTTCTAATAATGTGGCAACATCCTGTGTCACTCTCTGGCTGGGGGACGGGAGCTCCTCATGGGTCCCAGTGAACTTGGTGGACATACTACAATTAAGTGTTCACTGAATGAGAGCTGAGTGAGCAATGAACATGTAAATTTTGAGTTAAAAAACCATTTCCAAAAACAACACACAAGGAAAATATCACCTGGCACTGCTTGTCTCCAGTGATTGACAGAGGACGGCTCAGCATTAGCCAAGAGCTCTGATGGTTCACGGGCTCTCCATGCCGGTAACAGAGGTGTGCACAGACAAGGCAGTGGGTACAAAATCACATGGAGAGAAAATTCCTCCTTCAATGAGCAACTTAAATGGCAAAGCTCACAATTATTTAAGCATACATTTTTCCTGGCATGCTGGAGACGAATTGGCTATGGTACTTCAAAGAGGTGTTGTGCAACCTGCCACATACTGATTTGCCTTATTCTTCTCAATTTAGGACATTTTCTTTTTCAAGGTGGCTCCAGCTCCCATGGTTGAATGCACGCACTCGGCCCAGCACATCAGGCTGAGAGGACGCTGAATTTCGCATTCCTGTCACTGCTGCCCAGGTCATATCTGTTAGTGCTGGAGGTTGTTAGGCCATTATCAGCCACTGATGCCTCTCCAGCTGCGAGACTAATTTGGATTCAGGGAGGAAACATGGGCTGATCTTGCCTGAGCCATCCACCACCAGGCCTAAGAGCGTCTGCATTCTCCGGGCTGTTAGGGGCCGTGGGGACAGTGGGGCTCACTTACCCAGCTCAGAACTACAAAACAAGGGGTTAAAGCCCAGGCAGAGTCCAATGCTGGCCCCAGAAAAAATGGCAGCACTGTTATTATTCAATAACCAATTTACAGAGATAAATTTTAAGTTTAAATTCTACATGTATGAACAGTACATTGTGTCATTTATAATTCATGATGAATAGTAAATTATTCTAATGGACTTTTCTATTCTATTTATATTCTAAGTATCCATGCCAGAGCAGAAAAACAAATCTTCAGTGTGCCTGCTGATCATGTCTTGTGTTATTGTGGGTGTTTTCCTTTTCATTGTATAAACTTTATGGTAATGAACACTCAGAAATTGTGGAAAAAGGATAGAATGATACACATCATACTTTCCCCCCCAGAGTATATTTTGATAATTTTCCCCTTTATTATTCTCTTATATGGGAGAGTTTAAAAGGGGACATATGAGATTGTGCACATGCAGGAACTAATGGAGGGGTCCTTGTGATTCAGAGCGTCTGAGTTCTTTAGCTGCTCTGGGACACATCTTTGTCATCCTCCTTCACCATGCATCTGTGATAAGCATAGCTTGCTTTGTAATCAAAGATGGTGGTGAAGGGGGTACAGGGGACAGGGAGTAGGGAAGGAGGTTGAGGGGTCCATGGTCTCAGGATCCTAGCCTCATCTTGAAATTGTTCTAATGAGTAGACTCAGTGCATATTTACTAATGGGGAGGAGTGTGGGACACATTCTATACCCATCAGGGTTCTTGACATCTTATCCATGTGAAGGAAAGAACCCAGAATGTGGACCCTGGTCTAGTCTCAGGAGTTGAAGTTTTACAATTTACAAAAGAAGAGGTAATTTGTGAATTCAAACCTCTGCCCCCATCCCCAAACAAATCAACATTTCCATTTGTAACTTTAACTACGTGGTGGAATTATACAGGGTGCATTTTAACATAGAATTTCAAGAACCTTAAAACTTAAGGTTTGTGAGACATGGCAAAGCCACCTGTGAAGAATCTTTGGGCATCAATAGTCTTGCAAACTCTTGCTATCCAGAAGTGAGTGTGGACTGTCACTGTCCAGAAGTGAGTGCAAACTCTCACTATTTAGAAGAAGGGATGAAGCCCCACATCCAACGCCTTCCCAGAGTTCCAGACCAAAAAGCCAGCATCTGACCCCCAGCTTAGGATGTCTTCAGATGCTCCAGATGGCAGTGCCTTTCTTTCGTTGTTAATCAGTATCCATCTATTTCTGCACCAGTCCTGTTTATTTTAACTTGGTCCTGTGTCCTGCAGGGATGCCATCAGGTTCACTTCTTTTTTCTAGGTCACCAAGAAAGTGGTTCTAGCTTTGTGGATTCTTCACCTCATGATAAACTCACAACATGAGTGTCCTCATGCTAAAAGGACAGATCAATGTCTCCTGACCGATTAGTATAGATTAATCAACAGAGAGTTGATACATGTGTAGTGACCACTAGATTGAGAGCCTTGATGCAGTGTGAGGTCTGCCCCCAACTACACTGGGGAGCTTCTCAGAACTTGTCCCTGCCATTGCAGCTGCTGATGGGACTTGTGCTTCCCCTACATTTTTTGGCAAACTACTGTATGATGGGCCTGTGTCCTCTCTCCTGTAACATACCGATACCTTGTAATGGACTGCTTATATTTTCTTTTTTGTATTTTGCTCTTTCCCATCTTTTCCCCTCAGTATAGCTCTCCTCCTCTTGTTCTTGCTCACCGCTCCTTGTGTGAGTAGACAACCCTTCTCTCACTGGAACTCTACACCCTCTTCTTTATTCTTCATTCATATGCTTAGTAAACACTTTGCCTGATTGAGCAGAACTTCCCTTTCCTGGACTCCTCCTAAAGCAATGTGTGCCATTTGGGCTCATGTTACTCAAGGTCCTGTGCTCAGCAGGGGGCTCTTTAAGACATGACTTATGCTGGAGGGTCTCCCACTTCCCAGCAGGGGCAAAGCCTGTGGGAAGGTGTGAACTTACTTCCATCTACCTTCCCGGAGCTGCAGGAAGCTATCTCACCCTCTACACTTTAATGCATGTGCAACTTAAAAAAAAATAAAATAAAATAACAGGATTGATTCTACTCCTTTTGTGCTTTTTATAAGTATTTTTCCCTCTCTATGGTCTTTCCAAAGCTTGTATCTAAATATAAGTTATGATGAAATGTGGATTGGATAAAGCGAAACTAAGCAGGCCTGAGGGAGCGCGGGCTGTGTTCATTCTTTTCACCTAGAAATGATGGATACATGCTCAGCATCTCTCAGCTATGCTGTGGGGATAAAAGTAAATCTTTAAGGTGAATGTTCTCTGACCCTAAAAGTACAAAACAGATGCTGGTATTATAAGGGTACCAAGGAAGGCAGGGTGTGCAGACTTCGCCCTTCACTCTCTGTCTCAATGTGGCAACCCAGCCCTTGCACCTTGCCCTGCTAGGGCCTGGTCTATCAGCACATGGAGCATCGCCAGGGGCTGTCTGCACCTCCGGATGACCTACTGGCACTAGGCAGCCAGCAGAAGGGATGTAAACTTTCATTAAACTTGGAGAAGATGGTTCTGGATTTACAAGGTGACAGGTGCATTTTCCACTAAATATGCCTCTAACTTCTTCTAGAATTTCTTCCCTAATTCCTCATTATTTACAAATAAAAAAAAAAAACATTTATTTTTCTCTGTTTTCACTTTTAAGTATTCTCTTTTTAATTTATTTTAGAATGTATGCTATTGCAAAACCCAAAGCTATCTCCAAACACCACTAGATTTACTATATTACTATTTTGCTTCTTCACTGGTTATAAATATCAGAAGTCAAACTGAGAATATAGAAGCACCAGTTCAAGCTCCCTCCAAACCAATCATCCTCTCTTTTGGTGTTTGTTGGTATTTCTCCTCAAGCTCCGTTCTCAGAGCTGGTCTTCACTGCTTCCTGATAGCCGGGGTTCCAACGTTAGATGCACTATGCAGATAAAAACCACAGCTTGCACATCACTGGCTTGAAAGGCCGACTTGTTTATTGATTGCTCAATGCCACTCGCTAATGGAAACTCAGGGCCACATCCTACCTCAGCTCCTCTCAGAAGCACTGTGGAAGCTCACCTGAAATTTCTGCAAAAATCAATGGAGAATAAAAATATTCCTTCAGTAAGGAGATAAATGCATCTCACATTCATTATCCATAGATGTCTCCAATGGCTCAAATTACTTTTTTTTCTTGTTGAATACTAGTTTTAGTTGCTTGAGATGCCTTATTTTTTTCTTGCATTTTAATGACCTTATTTTTCCTGGTTTTTATTTTAAACAGGAACACCATGTTCTGTGTATCACAGCGAAACTTGTCTGATTATCTCTAAAATCAAAACCCTTGTGATCTGTGTTAAAAACAAAACAAAACAA